>NC_080672.1:96543841-96888463 GCF_030247195.1 Topomyia yanbarensis | reverse complement strand
ATCAATTGTACATCATCTCAAACTTGCAACAAGCTACGATTGCTACTGAGGTACACCGGATTCTGTTTTTGCACGCACTTTTTTTGCACGGATTTTTTTTGCACGACTTTTTTTGCACGGTTTTGACAAATAACACGATTTTTATGTATAAAATACCTATTTCGATATACCAGTTTAATGATTTGATCATCCCGTGAAAAAAACCGTGCAAAAAAAATCCGTGCTATTTCGAGAAACCGTGTAAAAAAAATCCGTGTTATTTCGAGAAACCGTGCAAAAAAAATCCGTGTTATTTTGAGAAACCGTGCAAAAAAAAAATCCGTGTTATTTTGAGAAACCGTGCAAAAAAAAACCGTGTTATTTCGAGAAACCGTGCAAAAAAAATCCGTGTTATTTCGAAAACCGTGCAAAAAAAATATTTTTAATAGGCATTTAGTAACAGCAGCTGAAAATAAATGGCATTGGATATTTGCAATGCAAATGGGGATGATCTGCCAATGTGTAAAAATCGCGTATTTTTCAATTTTAGGAAATGAGTTGTTATTCAAAATTCAAGTTATGGTAGTTGAAAATCCATAATGTGGGGCAATGGTTTTTATAGGATTGTATGCTTTTTAGATATCATCAAATAATATTCCGGTTCATATATCACATCGCATTGGCAATGGTGCTTCATTGGTATATGGCCAAGTTCCCCCGGCAAGTGCCACTACACAAAGTATATTAATTTTGCTTGTTCAGTTTGATAAGCTAGAAACTGATAGCGGAAATTTTAATATGCAGGGATACGCAATACGTATTGTTTGGTCTGAATAGATAACGACTGATGTTTCTTTTTATCAACGAATTAGAGATCTCTGATTAAATAGAGCTTTCAAAGAGTTAGGAACAGGCACAAGTCTATTTTTTACTGAGATGGGACAAGTTGGTGCTGAACCTGTGGCCTTCGTCTGGTATGATCCATTCTCGTTGGTACGGATGTGTTCATGACTGGTTTGTAGATGAGTGGTCCTACTTAAAAGCGAATTGATCACTTCGTTTGGGTGGAGATATATGTGACTTCTGCTAGCTATCGAGCTTGGATATGTTAGCTGGTTCCAAGAAGATGTGCAGGACTGGCACCTACGAGAATGTTGATTGTTTCACTCGAGCTTTGGTTCTTGGAAATAACAAATCGCTTCCTCGGTGTGATATGCTCGAGTTGAATGCTCAGGGGTTGAAATGTGTTTGGAGGATTGGTGGTCTCCGAGAGCAGATGCGAATAACTCTGAAGTATCCAATAAAGGGAGATTGTATCTGTGGAACTGAAAAATATTGTCACTACTCTAGCTTATTGGTACATCATAATAACTACCAATATCGACTATTTAGAACAGAGATTTTCAAATTCTGTTATAAGATCGAGAAGATATATAGCACAGTTGTAGTGAATAAAGTATTTGCGAATAAGGACCAATACTGCTGGCATCTTTTATCATATTTATTAATAGATTGGTCCGCTTCAGACCTAGGAGACGAAAGAAAAGAACAGGAACAAGACAAAAGGCGGTTCTAATTCTAAATTGGTTTAGTATAGATATAGACGACTCAAACGCACTGACAGGAGAAAATTTTTCAGAATTAGACAAATTAGAGGACATCGCACTTTTTGAGACACACATGCACAAAACTTTATCGTCCTCCTAAAGATCGGTGCTTAATTGGCAGATAGTCGCCATTTCGTACGATTTTGCAAAGTTTGCCTCGCGGGACGGACCGATATCCACCCAGGCACAGGTTGCAGTCGTTAAAAAAACTAAATTCGATAAATGTAAAATAGCGAATTTTCAGCTTTTCAGGAAAGAATTTTTCATCAAAGTACAGTTTTGGAAATTTTAGTTGCAAAGGAGGGGTCTGTCAACATTGCAAAATGGCAAATGCTGCCTCTTATCAGGAAAGAGTATTTAATTAAGTAAAAGCCAATCAATAGGCCGTTGAAAATTGTCAATTTCTGACATTTCAATTGCGCAAGAGAGTCTTTGTATCAAAATGATTTTTTTTTTACTTGTCATGAAAATTCTTTTAATGAGAAAATAACCATTTACATGAAAAAATCGCAAAAAATGACAATTTTGATATTGTTGTCCCAGAATCGAACAATGTTTCTTACCAAACTGTATATGACCGACTGTTCGAAAGGTCTAGTTTTCTTCGTTCAAAAAATGTTACAAAACCGAAAATCGGCTGAAAATGATAATGTAGCAAATTTTGTTGTGGCAAAGGTCCCAAAAAAATGTTTTTTTGCTTCAAAATTTCTTGTGTGCATTATTTTGTATCGCATTTGCTATCCTAGTTCATTTTAAAAATTTTAAATCGCTGTAGCCCAGTGTAATCTACAAAAAGTTAACAAACTCTAAATAGTTGAAACATTTTACCATTTTAACTATTGCTTTTCAACGGACAATAACTTCTTTTAACGAATAAAAAACTTACATTTTTCCTAAAAAAAACCTTTTCGAAAAATTAAAAAACTTCTACTGGGCACATTGACAGCCTTTGTGCATTTAAAATGTCCAACAGTATTCATTGTTAAATACGATAACCAAATGTTAATAAAAAAATTCAGATTTTTTTTACACGGTTTCTCAAAATAACACGGATTTTTTTTGCACGGTTTCTCGAAATAACACGGATTTTTTTGCACGGTTTCTCAAAATAACACGGATTTTTTTTACACGGTTTCTCGAAATAGCACGGACTTTTTTTGCACGGTTTCTCGAAATAGCACGGATTTTTTTACACGGTTTCTCGAAATAACACGAATTTTTTTACACGGTTTTTTTTGCACGGAACGCATCCCCCGTGCAAAAAAAGAATTTGGTGTATAGTACGAAATAGAAAGCCTTATCAATTCTCAAACCGCACTATGTCCATATGAAGGCCAGACCTCTACGTGCCTATAATAAATCGGTTAACTACGGGAAACCCTGTACAAAACCACTAAAAACAGCATATAATGCAAGTTAATCACACAGCTTTCATCAACAACATCTAGATCACAAACAACCCTCGCTGCCGTAAACATTAGATAGACGGACGGCTCAGTCAAGCTAACACTTCGACCATGTCCAGTAACTAAACGAAATTAAAAAAAAACTTTGAATATTGCTATACCTTACCCATTGGGAAGTCCATAATACATGTTGACATGGGAACTCTTCCAATCTTTCTTTCTTCGAAAAATTTAACTTACCCCTAAAAACCCAACAATTTTTAAATTGCAAAAAAAACGATAAAATATTACTAAATAATGATTTTATTTCTCATTGAATTAGGCACTAATTGTAAGCATAATTATTACAGAAATAGGATGAATATATGAGCTGAGGCGATTAAAGGAACAGCTCCCCTACGTGTATAACAAGCAAGACAAAAGTACGCCATTATATTCTTCCACCTCTTCCGACAGCATCAGTAACGCACGGCATTAGAAGTGTACGATGACAAAGCATATGGAATCGGCCTTGCAAAAATTAGCTCGGGATGCAATGCTCTCGCAAAACGGCTCCCGTTTTCAAAGTCACGATTGCCTATGCCTTTGGTTGATAAGGTCTGATCCAACAAGATGCAAAAGAATGGAGAATCTTCGCTCACTGTGATTTCAGTTATCTTTAGAAGCCAATCCCCCTGTTAGAATTGTTCTTAATTGATTCATACGTCACTTTGAAATCCCCTAACATATCATGTGTTTTGCTATTTGTGTTACCGGAATGTATAAAATTTTTAGCCATACTGTTAATAATATTTTGTAGTTTACATTAATTAATCTGGATCTGGAGCATAAGTGTAAATTAAATCGTTTATGCATACATTTACACACTTTGGAAATAAAATCGTGTAAAATTCGATGACACGTTGATTACAGTTTCAATAATTCTATATTCATACCAATGACATTTTGTCAGATGCATAGAAAGGGGGTATTGCAAACCACATGAATTTCTAGTTCGGAACATATGCGTTGTTCAATGTAATTTAATGTTTAAACCGTTCTTTTGGGTTCGATTGAAACTTTTGGTTTCATTCTGCACCCATCTATATGTAAGCACCACCTCGTCACTGTTGTGCTATCTTAACAAGTGCCATGTATAGCCGTGTGGTATCCGGCAGGATGAAATCTCTCGAAGTATTTCCGCCAAGAATTGACCCACTGGTTTCTGTTCCCAAATTGTAAGAGGCGACTAACAGATGTGGCTGTGGTCCACTAGAAGGTTTATAACAGTCCATTATCTTTCTCCTGACTAAACCAGCCAAGAATTAATCCACTGGGTTCCAGCTCCCATGTAGCAAGAGGCGACTGGAAACAGGAGTCCTCGAGTCGAAGTGTTTCTCTATGCGGAGCACTGATTCGTTGGCATGATTAAAATATGCCACTCGCGCACGGAGTGTCGTGGGTAGTTTGCTTGCTGTGAGCGAATCTCTTACACAGTGGACGATTGTTTCTTCGCAAATGGTGAGATTCAAATGATGGTCATGTCACTAATGTCCACTTCGGGGTTCGCTATAGGCGATTATAAGCCAACGTGTTTGGTATCTTCATGTAGCTGTACAATAAAAGACCATCCATAAATGACGTAGCATTATATGGTTTTGTATTTTGTGATGATGTGACAGGGTGGTAGAAGGTCATGTCATGCTACGTAGCTTTTTTAAAGTGGAATAAGGGTTGACCTGATGTCATGACAATTTTACCCGTTTCATCTAACTAACATCGTTTTTTATTTTCTTTAATTTTTTACAGGGCAAGGGGAGGGGAACCAGGATTTTTTAGAGGTTTGTGACGAAATGCTACGATGAGGGAGGGGGGTGTTAAATATCACTCCAAAAATGCTACATCATTTATGGATGGTCCTTAAGTGCCGGTGATGAAATAAGCAATGCTCTGATCGACCATGGTTCGAGCAGCCCAAACTAATCTTTAGCATAGACGTACAGCTACTGTGAATCTGTCTCGCCTTTTGCATGAAGCGAAAGCTTTCATAGGCTCAAGAACCGTATTTCCATGAAGGAAACTTCTATGTAGGAAAGTTCTAACACCGTCTTCGTAGCTTCGTACAACAAAATGGCATGACAAATCCTCGCTGAATGCTTCGTGCATGTAAACTTGTGAATAGTGCTAACGATGCATAACTTATATCCGACCTCACAACTAGTGATATTTGTGTTATCACAGTCAATGGGACTGTTGACAACAACAAGTAACACATCTATTGTTCGGCATATCCGCCACATAATGAATCATGACCTTCTGATGATTTCAAAAGGGTTGTATCATAATCGGCAGTGGTGCAAATACCCACCACAAAATTTAGGGCAGCTCAGATATCAATTTGAGAGGCACCGAATTGATGGACTGTTTAAGCAGCACACATTTGCATATATGTAGCAAATCACCGAACATTTACACGATCTGCCAATCTGAGAGGTGTTAGATGTAGCTCTCTGCTCTGACTGTATTACGCATGAGTTGGCAAACTTACTAGTACCCAATGAGCTCGAACAGTCGTTATCTGATCATAAGTACAGGGTGCACCAGCTGGATGATCCTTTTTCAGCATTGAACAACTCCGCCATTTTTCAGCCGATTTTCACAAATAAACAAGTTTTTATTAGGATATTTATGCCATTTATTATAAACCAGGTTTAGAAGACAACGTCGATTAAATGACCACCCCCATTTGATACATAAAAAGCAGCTCTTTGGTGGGCATTTTGCATGACATTGGACAGCATTTTTGGCTTAACTTTGAGCTTTCAAGTAGGTTACCCCTTAGAAAAAAGTCTAGTACCGTTGAATCCGGAGAACGCCGAATGCCTGCCATATTTTTTACGATAAGCACGCACAGTTTTCACTATTGAACGATCGTTTTCAAGCGCCACGATTTCAGTGCGTTATTTTGGTGTAAATCGACTCATAGCTAAAATAGCACTAGATGATGTTTTAGAATTTTGTTTTTCTGTCAAAATCGGCTGGAAAATGGCGGAGTTGTTGAAATGTTGAAATAGAATATATCCAGATGGCGCACCCTGTACATCGTCTTTGATCTTTTGAGCGCCTAGATGTAGCAACTTCTTGCGGTTCTACTGTGTGATAATTCAATTTTGAATAAGTGGTTGAAAAACTTGGATTTAATTGTGAGGACTTTGCAAGATTGTAAATTCTCATTCGTATTCTGCCATCATTCTTACCGGGAGTCGCATAGAATGTTCCTACTATTACTCAACAACAGTGGCAGTCTTCAATAAAAAAAAACTATAATAATCGCTTCTCCGTGTGAACTGTTTAACACGGCGGGATCTCCGTACACCGCGACCGAAGTAGAAAATCGCACGAGCTTTCTCTATTGCCGCTAGGTGACGCAGATGCCCTTGCTACTAGCCATCCAGTAATATTTTGAAACATTCTGCCGAATCACCAACAGATAACCAATGCAAGTTTAGGTACATACTTGAAAATGTGTGAAACATTTTTCTTTGTGGACAACTAATATTCACCCCGCTATAGCAATGTGTCACTTTCACTTGCACCCAATGTTGTATTCAAAACTTGAAGGGCCGGACGGCGTAGCTCCGGTTTGACGCTTCCGATGATTAATTAATTGGACCGCTTTGTCCACAGATATTTTCACCGGAACCACGACCGCTTTCACTCCGCAATCACCTTTTGGACCGAAAAGAACTGTCGTTCATGACAAAATTGCACACGCGACAGCGAAATTTTCTGAAAATTTGTTCGCACTAAGTTTATTTAGGTCAGTCTCCGCCATTTTCCTCCTCAAAACGAAAGTTTTTTCAATGTGAAAATAAATTAAATTGATGGTTTTATAAATCATCTCGCGCAGCAGGTCACTGCGGACAACTCAAACTCCGTGCATGATTCAGCCCACAATTTTCACCTGAAACCTCGTTCTGAATTTTTTTTTTGAAATCTCGTAGATTTGAGAGTATGATTAATAACAAGAATCTCAGTATGATTAGTAACAAGAATAACATTTAGTAAATAGTAGATGGAAGATGATAAAAAATGACGTTTACAGTTTGTCTCTAGCAGGTCAAGATCGGGTTATAAAAGCATTTGATTTTTGTTGTATTGTCAATTATATAAATAGCCTCTAAGCTGGATTGGAATAAATGAAAATTGTAATATATTTCCAGTTAGTGGCTATTAATGGGGTATATTTGAGTGCTGAATTGAGTCGTGTAATAAACTTCATGTACTATGTACTAAGACTAGTTGTCAAGTTGTGCGCTTTTGAACAATGTAGAAAAGTAAAATAAATGCTCGATAACTTTTTTATGGTCACGATCACATTCGTTCGAACTGTTACATTTCGATGTTAAGTATCATTGAAAAATTTTACAACGTAAATCAGCACATCTTCTGATAAAAAAATTGGCGGGTCATCCTCCTAGAAGTTTTTTTTGAGAATTTACTCTTTCTAGCAAATTCAGCTCGAGACTTTATGTATTCAGCAAAGTTTTCGAAAATGCAATTTCAAACAACTTCCATGAAGACATGAATACACCATTTATTCAGAGTACCGAAATATAGTAGACTAAATATGAAAGAAAACTCTTAAAACATGTAATTCTGATATTACTGTATGTGATAAATCTCTTCTGCAGTTCAAACAATAAAACTCACATTGCATTCAAGGTATGAGTCTCTCAAAAAGGTTATATTAAAGAGAATTGGTTTTAAAAACATTCTTGAATGTTGTTTTCTATCTCGATATGCGGCATTCATGTAGCCTTCATATTTTCAACAAAATTGTTTAAAATGACATTACCAACAACTTTGCTGACAGCATCAAGTCTCTTACTATAAATTCTCCATAATTACATCTAGGAGGATTATTCACTAAAGTTTTTATACTAAAAGATACGCTATTTAATGTTGGAAAACTTCTTTGAAGTCACTCCTTCAACGAAATTATGTGATCTTGACTGTTGAATAAGTTTCCAAACATGTATCTTACTTTAAAAGCTCACATTCTTTGACTTCATTGAAATATTATACAAGAAAATAAGCCACAGAGATTTGAAAACTGATTCATGTTGATTCTCCTTGTTTGTAGACTGGAATGGCATCTGTTAGACTACTTTTGCTTCTGAGTTTTAAATAATTTATGAAACTCATATTTCATTTTAGCATTTTCAAAAAATCAACGATTTTCATCCTCCCCCCCAAGTCAAATTTCTGGTTACGCCACTAACTCGAACAAATACATTGCTGGACTATGTACAAACCCGCAATTCCACTATTACATATTACAGAACAAATATAAATATTTTCAAACTCGTTGACAGTCCATATTGTTGAATACGAAGTTGAATGTTATTTCTACGAAAGAAAGTAATGTCGGAATGAAAAATATTTCAACGCTTTATACAATCTACTTCCATTAATTTGGATTTTTTCTTTTTAGGCCACACAGTGTCTAGCAGACCAGAACGCAGCTATGAAAATGACAGAAGATGCTGGTTTAAAAAACAATTGAGCTTACCAAAAATTTTAATCCAGAAAGTAAATCTGATTTAAGGGGTTATATACAAAGTTGTGGCGAAAACGTTTGTGATTTTTTAAAAGAGCTTTATGCATTTTTTTTTGAAAAAGCAAAAGACTGCTCGTTGGTAATGCTATCGAAGTTCGAAAAAATAATTCAAATTAAATAATATATTGAATGTTGGCGGAGTTATGACCCATCCCCCGTAGCGAGTTTTTTTTTGCAGAGGTTTGCGGTGAACGCTCTCCAAGCCGAACCGCTCAACTGAAATCAAAAAAGTAAAAAGATTATTGAAGAAAAATGCATTGTGGTGTACTTGAATTTCCCAATAAAAAAATAAAAAAAAAATTCCTGCAAAAAAAAACATGTTAACCAAAAAAATATTTTTTGTGGTGTTCAATTTAAAATAAAAATTCATGATAAAGAATCAAAAAAAATTGAATGAAAAAGGTACCGTTCAAGTACACGAGAATGTAAATATAAACAATTAAAAAAATAATTTATGAAAATCGGATGAATAGTTTTTGCGATATCACGTTCACCGCAACGGTACTTTTCAAACAACTTGGTTCCAAGATAATTGCGTTTAAAGTTTTGTGTTAACTTCATACGTGGAAGAACCAGCGCGCTGCGAACGGCTGTAGTTTTAAATCTAGTGCTCCGATCTGAATGAAATTTCACATAAACATTTTCCCAAGTATGTACTTTTAGAATATTCAATAATTTTTTTTCGATTTTTTGAGTTCCAACTTTGTATATAACCCCTTAACAAACACTAATACCGCCCACCTCCCTCCGCGGGTTTATCGCTATGATGTGTGCTAAAATTGATCCCGGCAATCGAGCAACACGTAACCCTGATTCATAACTAAAAATTAGCCTCATTTACCTAAAATATGTTCTTTGTCTCTTTGCGGAAGCCATTCTCTGAGGCTGTCTCTAAAGAGTGACAATGCGTTCACCGATAATGTTCGCAGGAGCGCATGGTTTTGCAAACATCCATCATCTATCATTAATGTTTTTATCAGCAGTGACAGCACACTGCCGCTCAGTGTAGGCAAATTAATTCGGGACCACTTAACAACAATGGCAATGCGATAAATCTGGTGTGTATTTCGTTTGATGCAATGTCAGCACCCAGCGGATACAACGATGATATGGTCTTTGCGCTTGTTTTAGGTTCATTTGACCCAACACATTTTAGAAAATGTTTAAACTTATTTTTGGCAACGTATTAACTTTTACGATAGAAGGTTAATATGAGTGATAAATTGGCCAGAGGTTCAAAAAAGATTGCATTTTATTTCACCGGAACGGAACACTTTTCTCAAATCGCTGTCATTTATATATTTAACAAACTCGTCTCAAAATATTAAAAAATAAAGTAAAAAATTCTAGTTTTGCTCTCTTATTTTGATACACTCAGCGCGACACACAATGGACTCGTTACAGACCATTTCTAGTTTGCGTCGTAAATTATTTTCGGAATCTCCAAGTAAGTCGGTTGGGATGATTCGATACGTGTACCGTCATTTCCGCATAAAATACCGAAATAACTGGTTTTAATAAAACCTTTTAGACAATAGAAAAATTGCAGCATATGTATTAACAGACTTAAGTGTATTCTATTTCGCTTCGGCTATGTCTCAGACATTACCTACCTATCTTTTTTTAGTTTTTACAATAATACAGGTTAATCAATGCATCTGGCATCCCTAAAACAAGCTATTCTTTATATGTGAACCAACGATAGTAGATATGATATGGGGCGATGGTCACATGTAACATGTCTCGCATGCTAGTGGAATAGCACGGACCCATCATGGCGCAGATGCTTTCACAAAATACACACCTTTTTTGATCAGATAGTACATAAATACAATGATTTCGTTCAGTACAATGGGTTATTTGCATTTTAAAACTGGGAAAATACCTTGGCAGAAATTTTTGAAACTGGATGGATTCGAATGCTGAAATTTTTTACTATCTTCGGCGTAGTTACATTAAAATCCAGGTATTTCTGGTATATATATATATATATATATATATATATATATATATATATATATATATATATATATATATATATATATATATATATATATATATATATATATATATATATATATATATATATATATATATATATATATATATATATATATATATATATATATATATATATATATATATATATATATATATATATATATATATATATATATATATATATATATATATATAACTAGCTAATACCCATCGCGCGTTGCTGCGACTATCAACGAAATATGAGGAAAACACAATTTGTTCTAAAGCGCCATCTGGCGGGCAGATAATCTCCAACCAATAGCACACAAACACGCTCCAGAACAAATGCCTACTATGTATAAATTTCGACGGCAGTCGGTTAAGCCGTTTGGGAGTCCATAAATCATATACATACAAACATTGACTTTTATATATATAGATAGGCCACTTAAAAGCATGTCAAGCACAAATAAAATAAATTATAATATGTTCAAACCTTAACCAACCAGGTTTTTACGCAATAACGCTGCAATCGTCACGTATGATAATAACCAACAACGAATGCAGTACCAGGACATTACTTTTTTTCAAAATCCCGTTATGCACATGTTATACAATTAATCTGGTTCTACGGATCGTTATAAAACTGTATTGATAGCAGCATATACGATGATATGTGAAACGTTTATCCAGTTTACCCCGGGTATCAAACCATCAGCAGAAACTTAAACTACAATAAACCAACATAATCTCCTTCACACAACGCTACAACCCGTACTAATCAAATCGTCAATCGGCCCCCGCACTACCACTTGCCAGAAGAAAACTAACCAAAGAGCACACTCCAGTTACTGGTCTTTCAATTCTAGACCAACATGTGAAAAGGGCGTGAGTGCAAATGAGAGTCTCTCTTTGTTGACTTTCTCTTCCGTCAATTAAATGTAAATCAAATGCGATTCTCGTTGGTTTTCTTTCACAGCCAAATGGCACTTTAATTTCCCTATTGCTTCGAGCTGACGAAACGTAGCAACTACTACGAGGTTAGAAAGCAAACTGACGATTTTTTTCTTATGGGTCGCTTTTATAGTGCGTCTCGGTTCATTGGAAGGTAAAGGGGTGGTGCTAGCAACGCACGCTGCGTGGTTGAATTGTACGGACCAATCAGCACAGATAATTACCACTTTTACAAACTACATTATTCTCGTTATTTATAGTAATCGTACATTTTACAGAATCAAATACAATATACGTGCACATATTTCCGATCAGGTAGTGCAAAAATATAAAGAGTTCGATCTGTACAACGGAAGTTATTCGCATTTGAAAACTGGGAAAATATCTCAGCAGAAACTTTGAAACGGGACCCCTATATTGAAACGTTAGAAGTATTCTACTTCATAATGAAGTCATGGCATTGATTACTGATTGAAACAACTTGGTAGCCTCATTAAAGGCCTGTTGCACTGCAGTCAGTTGTACGTACACCGTCCTATTCTAATGAATGGCGAGATCATACCAGTATCAAATGCTGCCTCTAAGAACTGTGATCTGTTATATTCAGCATCCCATAAGGATATCTTCACTTAGGATTCAACATCCTTTATTTCAATAGACGGCGGTTGAGTGGTAAGCGAAGCTGCTTTTTTCTTCAACCCTAGCCAAGGCCGTTGGGTTATGCTTCATGTAATTTTCTATTTCAAATATGTCTATCAAACAAGAGGGATAACTGAGGTCAGAACTTCGGAAACAATGTTATGATTTCCAATCGGACTAAGGACTGTACTGATGATCAGTTCATTCAGGGTCAACCGAACAGCTGTTCAGTACGTGTCATGAACTCGAAATATTTTTTTTAATGTTAGTCATCAGTTTACACGCAGAATCGGATGCCTTTCCTCTATGTAAGCTATACCAATACGGAGGGACATCCCAAGTAATGACACATAAAGTGGATTATTCAGTGCCACACAAAGGGTGCAGACTGCAGGTACTTGACTGTTCTCCACTTGATTGACCGTCGTCACTGACCCTGGCCCACATCAGGGCCTTTCAATTAATGGTATGTTGTAATTCCGGTCTGTCCACCTCTTCGTGCATTTGACTGACCGCGAACCGAGTGAAAATCCGAACGATATTGGTATATGGATTAGGCTGGAAATTTGAAGTTTTAACCGCTTCATCCATTCGCTACCACGTGAAGTAAGTAAATGGCCAGCGGAAAAATACCGCGTTCGTGCTTTTTTCAACATTGTTGCTCGTCTAGCGCGACAAAAGATACCCAAGTGCGGCTACTGACACGCCGCATGCAACTGAGCATCGAATTCCGATCCATCGACAGATTGCCGTCAACCGAAAATGTTAACCGGTTAAAATGGTTTGCACTGCGGCGTAAGAAATGCTGCTGTGGAAGAGTGTCACTGACTTATGGAGGCTTAATTTGGTTGTGCTAGCCTGCAAGCACTCAGTTGGCAAGGTCAGTCGGTTGATGCTCCGATCAGGTCGTTGAAAGATGCAAACTGAGGAGGTTTGAGCTAGATGTCCAAAGGCTTTCTATGCTTATGACAAAATGGTTTGGTTTGAATCTTGACACTGCTTGACATAAGGAAAAATATATTGACACTTTGAAACGTATGCGCACATTATTTAGATTCAAAAATTATGGAAAAATAGATCAAAAGTTGGGCATGAAAGGGTTAAAAACTAGTATGATGATTCTATCACTTGCAGTTTCAAAGAACAATACATTTTCTCAGCTTTATTTAATCAGTGATGCCACTGATCCAGTACACGCGTTTATATCTGTTTTCCTATTCAAATGTCTGTCATATTTATATTGATCTGTGTTTACTACCTTCGAGGACGGCCAATGGCACTGGAAGTAATGGTGTTACTGCCTGTAATAAGGCATGACAACCTTTGAAACGTTAAACTTCCATTTTTATTTGACTTCACGGCGTCTTTGTCGAACTATTTTATTTAAAAAAAAAGATGGGTGGGTAATGTCTAGGACCTAACTTGTACTTCAAATCTAATGATAAAGTGTCAAATATTGATAAAAAAAATCTAATGATATTCAATAAAATGCGAGGGAATGTTACAAGTTATTCTTCATAATAATCATACTAGTTCTTGAAAAGAACCTTTGTAGCTGGCATCGGCGTTGATAGGTGATGCGCAGGATTCGAATCTCGTTGAGACAGTCATTCATGAAATGAAAAAATTTCATATTTTCTTGCTTTGAAATGTCTCCCGAAACAACCGTCGGAATATTTTTTCCTAGCATACGGGAATGCATTAAGCGTAACGAAAAATGTCCGAGGTTGGTAATGTCCGAAACATAACAGCGATGTTGACGATGGACCATTCGTTGGCGTATCATATTCTTAAAATTTTGCTTGTAGCTCTTACATATGGCTAAATTTACGTATTAAATTTGATTCACCGTACTCAGCGAAATTTTCCTGGCGATCTGAATAGTATCCCGTTCGATAAACTATTTAGTAAAGCAATTTTATTACTAAATTCTCCCCGAAAAATACAGGTATATAAACACCTGTCAATAAGAGTTGATAGTTTGTATATTTCTGTCGATAAATTGAAGGAGTGCTGACTAGTTCAGTTATTCGAAATTTAAATGTTGCGAGTTACTATTAAAAGTTGCATGTTTTAGTCAAGATTTTTTAAAGTTATACAGAAAACTTTCACACAAAATAATTGTCCTACGTTGTTCCGGACATTACCTACCCATAATTTTTCGGGTTCTTTGCAAAGTTTCAATTTTCAAAATATCATTTTATAAAATGATTTCAATAAACAGACAACGTATTTGTATGATAGGTGGGAATGTTTTTAAAAGATTTTGATGGAGGTGACAACATAAAATCGTTTATTGTACATTTTACGATTCTCCTTAACCTCGCAAAATGACGGGGTTGGGCAGCAGCTGGTTAAATTGTTTGGAAGAGATAAAAGATAGTTTTTACATGATACGCTATTAATATTCCTACTGGTCGTCAAACAGTGGGATAACAATATAACATAGTTCTCACAAGTTTCCTATCTCATGCCTCCACTTGAGCCTAAGTCTATTGATGACATTTAGTCCTTAGACCGGCGACGACTGGGTGCTATCTGCCTTCTGCCGATAGTAGCAGAATGAGAGGATATGAACAGATCTAGCCTAAAGTTACTATATTAAGAGTTAAGCGGGCACAAAAGCCGGAAAACTGGCAGCTCTTATTTCTGGAAGAAAATACTGGCATCCCATGTAAATGTTCAAGCTCTAGCTTAATAATTTCATTGTCGTTGTAAGAACTTTACATGCACGAGTAGAAAAATCAATTCGAAGGTCTGATTATATGATTTTATACTTGTGCGAATATCTCTTCTTGCTACAGAAAAAAAAATTTCGTTTCTATACACTTGATAACACAAGATAAGAGTAAAATAGTTATTACCATAATCACAATGCCTATTGTATTTCACAAACAATCATGGTAAATAAGAAATACTTTCCATGATTTATAACATTTCGCATAACTCTTTGTCTGTATAACGTGTTATCACTCGGTAGTTTTCAATCCAATAAATATATCGTAGAGAAGGAATAGCGAAATTTATTTAAATACTACTAATAAAATAATGATCGGAAACATTATGCAGATAAGATTAGCTTTTCCAGGCAATACTCCCACGATCGGGTGCGTGGAGTTCAAATTGCTTTTGTTTAGAAAACAGGATACTCTCGGAAGCCGGCTACCCAGAGTTTAAAAAGATCCAAAACTAAACAAGATCTTTTTTTTGGAGCGATCTGTACTCGATAACTAACTAAATAACTACCTAATAAACTAAGCTTTACTAGTCGCATCGCTTGCTTGGAGCGAATCCTAGACCGTATACCCTTCCAAACCACCAACTCCTCGACACCTATGGAAGAGTCTGATGAATCGTCTACCTTCTGTTAAGCAGGTGAAGCATCAAGACTTCCCGTCTACCTTATTCTTTATCCTTCCCCGTGAACGATGGAGGTGGGGGCGGCCGACAATGGTGGCTATTGAGGTGCCGTTGAGGTTTTAATATAGGTCGGATTGAAATGGATTCCTGCTTATCACTTCCTAAGCAACTCTTATTAGATAATCGACAGTCAAACATGATGAAGTCAGTGTGCAATCCGCCAAAATCATCGCCACAACGCAACGCAACGATACACCGATTGATATACCGACGTCAGCTCCGGGCGTATAACTGTCAATCTTTGGCTTCAAAAAGAAACCTTGCACATTTCACTGATACCAAATTTTATTTAGCCAAGACAAACCAACCCAAGTAACAATCAAAATGCTTGGAGGATCTATCATGGTTTTATCTTGGTTTTAAGGATTCCATGAAGCGTAGTTACGCTACAAAACTGTGTTATGATTTCCACGAAAAAACTTTAGGGTGCTAGTTTTAAGAATGGTTCTGAAACGTTTCTGAATACATTTTTAAAGCTGGAATAAAACTAACATAAAACAAGTATTTTAGTCATAAGACAGTTTTATCGTAGTTTAATGCCAACGTTCAAGTTATTTAATTTCTAGAAAAAGACCACTTGAAAATAATTACTCTTGTGAAGGTCTTGATATAAACTAAGGAGTTATAAGAATTGTCATCAGATTTTCGTACTCTTTGTTTGATTATACATTTGTAACTATCAATCGCAAAGAAGCTACTTCAACAATACTGTTCTGAAATTATCCCTGAAAATCTCCCTAATTTTTTGAGGCAATGCGCAAGACAAATCTACACAGGTTTATTTCGTCTATAAAGTCTATTTCCATATCAACATTAGAATAGGGCTAATAAGATTTGTAAACAAACTTTTGTTTTGCTGATTTCTCTTAATTTGTTATATTTTCAACGCAGAAGACATTTGAAATTGATTCTACCAAGGGTAAAGATGTTGATTCATGTGTATCTTTCATGAAATTCGACTCGAGGGCGGAATAATGAGCGAAATAAGTTTGTTTATAAAAATCTCATTAGCCCTTTTGAAGAATTGATATTGATTTCAGCATTTCGGAACAACCGGTGACATTAATATTTATTTATTTTTCGTGGATGATTATCAAGATAGTAAATAAAGGGTGGACGCTTTGTTATGGGAACTGATGCGGTTGTCAAACACCGGGAAGCTAATATCATGAAATGGTTCGTTTTTTTGTGGGATAGTATGTACGTTTTACGAGTTGGTGAGTATGGTGAGGGATTGCAGGCGAATTATACAGTCTAGTATATAATACTAGGACTAGCTATCCCAAGGCCGACGGAACCAAATTTTGTGGTATGGAAATCTCCTCACCTGAAAAAAGCTGTTGAAATTACCGAATACGACGAGTATTTCTAATGGTGTATACATGCGCTCAAGAGTTCTATTATCTATTCGATTCTTCTTTTTTTAACGTTCTCAGTACTCAGAGTACAAGACTGTATATCTAATAGATGCTACAATTGATACTAGGAATCCTTATTGGAATTGCAAAGTTCTGGTTTGCCGATTTCATCCGCAAGGAGCCAACCAAGTTCAAAAGCTGCTATTAACACAATACTTCCCAAACGAAATTCTAGAAGAAGATACTCTGTTCGATTGGCTATGTCAAATTCATCGTGTTCTGACATTATCTAGAGTTACATAACATTTTCTGACTTTTGCTATAACCAACTAATGGCCAACTAATAATGTTTCAGTAGAGCATTGCGTTATTTAGCATGCAATTTTAAATGGTTGTTTTTGTGCATTTGTCGCAAGTGTCAAATGTTCTGGTAATATACATATATCCATTGCATGATAACCAGAACACTTCACATATATTATATTATTCTTTAGAAAACCAAAATATATGATTTGTTTTTCATCTTGTTTTCTATTTCGCTACTCAAATTTGACAACACCCATAGAAAAAACATCCACCATTCATTTACCATCTTGGCCAAAGTGGCTGCCAATTAGTCAAAACTAGAAAAACTCTAGAAAGAGAACTGCGGAGACTCCATTTTGTATCGATTGGATTCGGGTTTAGCTGTCAAACAACTAATCCAATCGAACATTGCCTATCCTTATAACATTGGACGTGTTGCCATACAACGCCGAGGCATACGTTGCCAAAAATTCGGTTTTTCTCTCCGCAGTTCTCTTTCTAGAGTTTTTCTAGTCAAAACCAGCCAGCAGTGATTATTCCCAAGATAAAACTTGTCTCTCTTAACATAGATGCAGAAGTGCTATGATAAACAGTTTAGCTGTATAATTTCCTCAGTTATGACTAGCTTAGGAGTATGTGTCATATGGAAAGATTATTCAAGTGTTTCAAGCTTTGTTAGAACAAAATGTCGCCTTCAAGCAAAAATACCAATTCACGAAGTAAAATTTCTCACATATGAGCTTTCTGGTTTGTTTCGGTTGTGGAATTAAACGTTTCAAGATTTTTTTTTCGAAAAAATGGCTCTTTTAATAAAACAACATTTTTTAAAATATTTATTTTTATTTTTATTTTTTGCAGAAAAATATTACATAATACCAGGGCAGGAAAATTTCGAAAAATGAATTGATTGCTGTTCGAAGCTTCACGAAGCACCTTCTCAAGCATACCACATGCAATCGATGAGTTTGACACAATCGCTGCGAACATTTAGGGGTAAAACTTATCTCTGCTCGGACGAAGCGAGCTTCGCATCTAGTTCGCTCTTTACAATGTTCGAAAAAGTTCACATTAACCTTAGAAGCACACATCGTCGAACACGAGGTAAGCTCTTGGCTCGTGGTTTTTGCGTTTTTGGAACATTTCCACAGAGTTTCGAAGCGATATTCGGTGAACACATATAAAGCGAATGCCTCGTTTATTTGAGAATCGCGAACATCGAAGTTTTATATCGCTTCAAGCATCAGCATCATGAGGCCAGCGCGAACATGTTCGCTACGTGACTATCTGTCTTAAAATCATAAACTGTAAATCTTATTTTGAGTATAAAATGGATTATTTTAAGATTATAATTTAGGATTTAGGGATTAGGTGCGTCGCATACCTTACCAATTTATGAGCCACGAGTTTGAATGAGCGTAGTGGTAGTGAAATTCAAATTCTTTTTTTCGGAATACAATTATGTTTACTAGCTACTTTGATTGCAAACTCGTCTTTTCTTCTTCAATCGGAATATATTTTCCCAGCCAAGGAGTTTAGGTGAAGATGTATAAAGTATGTTTAAGGGGGTAAGGGTTTCAGCGTGAAAAAATGTTTTTTGGTGAAATGACTCTTTTGGATGAAATGATACATTATAATGTACAAAAGTTATGATCAATTCGCTTCGCCCAAATTTCTAAAAAAAATCGCAAATAGTGTTTTTTAACGCTAAAACCATTACCCCTCTCTTAATAATCTCCCTATCTAAAACAAATTCTTCCTAAAAAAAACAATTTTCGGATGGAATCTCACTGCTGACGTCTGAGTTCAGTTAGACGGTGAACTTCAGTTATTTGCATCCACTGAGGGGTAGTTAGGCGTAGTCCGTTGGCCTTTGTTTCTGACGTTCTTGCGCAACATTCCTAAATCGGCTAGTCATATTCACTCAATAATATGCGATGATTTGTGTGTTAAACGTTATTTTTAATTTTACCAAATGAATTTATTAACAAATACCTACATACTTGAATCCATTATTATTGTCATTAATTGAATTATAATTTCTTGGCATCTGTACCAAACCAAGAGGAAAGCTTCCAAATGATTTTTATAATATTGTTTTATAAGTTTATTGGTTGATTACCTAATCACAAGAGACAAAATATTTATTTTCAAACATTTTCGACAGAATCTGTTCACTTAATAAATGAAGTGTCAAACTTATTACATGTTCCACTTTTATGAAATTTATTTCCTGACTCCTGTACATGTGTTTTGTGATAAATAATGAGAAGGATATTCCAACTTGTTTGTATTGTATTTGTTAACTAATTACTGATGGAGAAACGCAAAGAACTTACAAACAATGTTCTAGTGATTTTTTTTGTTGGAAATCCAAAAACAATTCTGAAAAGGACAAAATTTGGTTTATCTTCTCCATGATGTAATCTTCCCTTATTTGACTTTTACTAATAAAAACCTATTTTAATCCACCTAGCGGTGCAATTGTGCCTTTCTCAATCATGAATCACGAGAATGTGTGCGTTGTTTATATTCATTAAAAACTTTTAAATGCATATATTACATTTTATTATTATACATCACATGACAACTATATTCAGGAAAATAAATCATTTTTCGAGTTCTAAAATTTTGAAAAAGAAAAAACAGCCATGGTAATATTGAACTGAAAAAAGGTGCGAAATCGGCAAAGTCCCAAAAAGTCGATTTTGATAAAAAAAAATTTTTCGAGATAACATAAAATCTCGACGTTTCATGCATTTTAAAGATCAAATATATAATATATATAATATATATAATATATAATCAAAAATACGAATTCGATTTCTGAAATTTCAAACAATTAGAGTTCCGACTTATATGGGAATTTCATATATGACCGGACGATTTAGTCTATATTTCCGGACCCATATAAGCGATCCGTACGAAATTTTATAGACATCTGTGGGGATATTATAGCTATCATTTGGGACTAAGCTTGTGAAAATCGGCCCAACCATTTCCGGGAAACTGATGTGAGTTCGTAAATTTTGAAAGATGGCCGCTTTTCCCGGGCACTTCCGGAACCGTCTATGGTGGTCAATGTAGTCAACGAAAGTTTGGTTGGCCGTCGGTGACCTAGAACAGCAAATTTAAGTTGTTTGAGAGACATTTTAGCGAAATTTTTACCTTTCTTGCTTCCATCGGAGTATAGGTTTGAATCACAATTTGCTATGTGATCGCACGCCACAGCCTGTAACTCGGGAACCGGAAGTCGGATCGGGATGAAATTAAATAGCCATTTACGGGGACGCAATACCTTTCATTTGAGACTAAGTTTAGCCGAATCGGTCAAGCCATCTCCGAGAAACCGATGTGACTGTTATTCTGAATTTAGATACTTCCGCCGGGGCTTCCGGAAGCGATGATGGTGGCCAATGTGACCAAAGAGACTTTGAATGGCTGTTAATGACCTAGTACTACAAATCGAAGCAGTTGTGGTCACATTTTGGAAAAATTTTCACCATTATACATTCATTGCAGAATTTCTTAAAATCGACATTTTCTGCGTGATCGTACTCATCACCCTGTAATTCCGGAACCGGAAGTCGGATCCATTAGAAATTCAATAGCAGCCTATGGGAACGTTGCACCTTTCATTTGGGACTAAGTTTGTAAAAATCGGTTCATCCATCTCTGAGAAAAGTGAGTGAGATTGTGTTCGCGTACACACACACACAGACGCACATATACACACACACACACACAGACATTTGCCGAACTCGACGAACTGAATCGAATGGTATATGTCACTCGGCCCTCCGGGCCTCCGTTAAAAAGTCGGTTTTCAGAGCAATTCCATTGCTTTTCTATTGAGAAAGACAAAAATAAAAGAAAGAAATCTTTAGGGCCCCCTGTATTTTTTTTTTTGAATCAGTTATTGCCGAAATGCTTTATGTAAGGGAAATCTCGGAAAATGAGAAGCGAAATAAATAACTCCAAGTAGAATGAAAGTCGTTCTAAACTCGAACTTTTTCGAATACTGTCTTTCCTTTATTATTCGCTTTTTGTCGCATTCCATATTTTGATATATTATTTTGAAGACCCATATTTAAGATCAATACAATAGTAATTCTTCAAAAGGGCTAATGAGACTTTTGTAAACAAACTTATTTCGCTCATTTTTCCGCTACAGAGTTGAATTTTATGAAAAATACACATGAATCAACATCTTTTCCCTTGGTAGAATCGATTTCAAATGTTTTCTGTGTTGAAATGATAACAAATTAAGAGAAATCAGCAAAACAAAAGTTTGTTCACAAATCTATTCAAATGTTGATATGGAATAATAAAATCAATCAAGATCAATTTCGATTTTTTTTTAATTTTGCGGTGGTGTAATCCCTTAAGTGGTTGATTTAAAAGTTCTCAACCGATATAATATTCGAAAACAGTTATAAAAATGTCTCATCACACTGGTAGATGGATTCAAAGCGTTTTTTTAAATAAGTGCACAAAAAAACATGCGCCCTTCTAAAACATACTTCTGAATCAAAATGGTTTTACTGTTAGTCGAAAACAAGATTTACAAAACGACCAGAACTGCCAAATATGAATCGGGAATGATCGAGTTTATTGACATTCCCTATTTATTTCTAGGATTCATCATACACATCATGACGTTATTTATTTAACTGATAATCGATTTTTCCTTTGAATGGATATCGATATCTTTATCCTCAAGAAACTGACATAACTGGATCCTCAAGAAACTGACATAGGAACATGACTAAGATAAGCCACTCAATACGTTGTGTACATTGTGTTTAACTTCATTTTCTAGCCCTAATTTATTTCATTTGAAAATTTATCCCCGCCCTGTCACGAAATCTTGATTTTATCCCTACTGGTAATATATCAGTAGGGTATCTTAAATAAACTTGTTACGTCACTTTTCAGTTAACCCCAGCATCCATAAGCTACACATTGTCACAATTATTTTTCACCTATTCCACCCTTAATACAAGGCCTCTGTCTAGAATATACTTTTTTTGCATAACTAGTAAGTAGGTATTTGAATAAAGAAAACTAATATCGTCCGGCGAACATGTTAGCGATGGCCCTCGCGATGCTAAATTGATATAATCCTTCGGTGTTCGCGATTCTGAAATACTTCGAGGTAATCTTTTTTCTGTGTTCGCGAACATCGCTTCGAAGCTCCGTGTAACTGTTTCAAAAATATCGATCACACGAACCAAGAGCTTAGCTCGTGTTCGTCGAAAACTACGCAAAAGCTTTTACATATCTTTCCGAACATCAATGAAATGAACAAGAAGCTTCATTTGTCCTCGCCGAAGAGCATGCAAAAGTATCGCCCAAATGTCCGCAATTACGATGGTAAGCGATTGTGATGCGAAGCTTGTGAATACGAACCAGTAACGCAAAGCTTCGCGCTTTGAAAGTATTCGAACATAGGTTCGGTTCGAATATTTCCTGCCCTGCATAATACAGAATTTTAACAGATTTATTGAGGCGCATTCATTTTGCGTTATTTTTTCATTATATTTCGCCATAAATCATTAACGGCATGCTTCAGAATAAGTATGGAAGGGTTTAAAACACCAATAAAGTTCTTTTATATTCATTATTCTGAGAAAAATATGTACCTAACAGTCTATCATTTCGTTCGATGATTGGAATCCTGCGGCATTGAGGAATAAAACCTCGATAAAATTTTAATGAGCACATCCAATCAGTAGAGAAAATCAAAGTAAAACTGAAAGGCGTAACATGGAAAGCACAAGCGGTTTTATAAACTTTTTCAGGAATGGTTTACACAGTTTTATTATGGTTTTATGGCGCTATACTGCCCATAATAGCAAGTCAGTCCCATGTTCTATGGGATTCCCTATCTACATGGGACTGACTTCCGATTATAGGCAGTATATAATGGTTCTCGAAACCGCTAGGTCAGAAGCAGGTTTTATGCAGTAGGTTTAGTATTACACTTAAAGAGTAGAATACAACTATAAGAAACACTATTACTCCTATAGTAGTTCGCACAGCAGGTTCTACTGATGACAATAAAACTGGGCCAACTAGTCATAACATGGGTTTATATCATCCTGTATGAAGTACATAAAACCATTAGGTAGGTATGGAAGGTTCTAAAAATTAGTTTTATTAAACGCTATAAAACTTAAATATAACCAAAATTGTTACTTGGGAGTGATATATGCCGAAACAAATCCAACAACCCAGTAAAATATTCCACTAAGTTTTAGCAAAGCAATCGCGAATGATCTCTGAAATTATTTACGATAAAATTACTACTTTAGGCAAAAGTAGAGTAAAAAGCCATCTATTAGGAAGGGTGTTGCACTATTTTTTACGCGGCCTTCATTCGATGGAATGTGTATAAATTTGCATCGGCATCTTTGGTTCGTCATGTCGTCCGAGGTCAAATAGTCACAAAGAGTGTCGCGTCATAATGTCTGGGACATGATGGCGCACGAGGGTGCATCATAACATCCAAAACGGATAGGCGTCATAATATCCCGGACTTCCGGAATCTGTAGTGTCTGGCTCAAATGGCACGTTCTCCATATTGATCGGAGATTTGTGCCTTGCCATGAATCGTCTTTTCCTCATTTCCCTGATGGGAAGGGTTAGGTTAGGGATAAGGAAAATTACGACACAGAACAATTAAAACAGGGCTTCTGCACACCTGGAAATATGCTGAACGATCTGCAGATGCTACAACAGCAGGAATAAAACTTACAGTGAGTGGATATATCGAAACCCCCGAGGGGATATTGAGATAACGGAATGACAACACCCACGATATTGTCATTCAAATACGGCACAAACTATAGCTCTTTACCACACTGGGTTACAAACAATAGCATATCCTTGAGCTTTAGCTTTCCGTACATAGGTTCATCTATGTATGGAGAACAAAAAATCCGGATACGCTATTGCATTACTACAGGGCTGTTGCATATCAAATGATATAATGTGATCCCGGACTTTATGACGCACATTCGTTTTCAGATCTTATATCGCAGTCGACATCCTGGCACTATAATTAAATCACAGCCCAACAGACATAATACTCGAAAACAATTCGTCGCTCGTTTTAATGGTCTTTTTTCCTCCGAAGCTATGAATGCGTCACATAATCTCGGACTTAATGATGCAATACCTCTGCTTCTTAACGTCTCAATATGAGGGTGCGTTTTAAGATCCAGACGCAGTACATCTTTCGGATAATGCGAAACGGAGATATTGGAAAGTACAATATTTGTTGAAATACCGTGGATGTATTAACCAGATTACAAGGACAAAATTCGTTTAAATTGCCAAGAGGATCTTGAAAATACTTGTACCTCTTCACAAGGCTACATTAATTTTATAAATTTATTTATTCTCACTGACTATGGTCACAATTATCAAGTTCGGAAGATCAAAAGATTGCTCAACTCTTTCCCATATTCGTTCAGTGTGAAGTGCGCTGCAAAGAACGTTTTTATCTTAAATTACAATCTGAATGCAGAATTGGGCAGGTGTACATACAATATACCACAGAAGAGTGGATTGTACTGGCTATGAGTCGTTTCCCAACTGAATCTTCTTATCCCTTATCTTGTACCTCATGTTCTGGATGCGTGTAGTTTTAGTACGCTATTATGACCACACTCGTAAATGATTTATATGGGATATTCTAAGTAATGGCACTAATTGCGCTAATGATTGTACTTTACTGAAACTCTAATCTCCGATATAGACGGTTGAGCATAGCAGTGTGGTCATAATTCTCACCGACCTTATCGGTTAGTTACACTGTTTGGGTGAATTACAGATATAATGGTGCTCGTCATGAGCATCAAAAATGATTCGAATCAGTACAGCGATATGGTAATGGCAACCTTGGAATCGTTACCATCATATGTATCGGATTTCACACTAAACAACGTTGTTTCCGAAGCAGGGTAACCGAAAATGGTTTACATATTAAGTTTTCAATTGAAAGGAAGCTTAGCTACAGCAATAAGGAAACCGATCATTTACATCGCTATTGATCGTTCTTGTCTAGATAAATGAGATGAATGCATCAATAAAACTTACGACTCATAGTGAAACATAGATTTCTTACAAACACTTGCGGTTGACCATGTCCCCGTTTCGCAACAGAGATGCAATTAAATCAGCTTCTGGGCGCGCTTTAAAGTAGATGCTGAATACCTACAGTTGGTTCTGCTGTATAGAGGCAAATGGATAATTATTGGATTTGAAGAAGGTGGGCTTGTAAAACAATTTTTTCCCACCAAATATGAGTGAGTAACTTTTAGATTTGAATTTACGATCGAATATGTAAGAATTTACATATAATAGAAATTCACGTTCAGCACTGTAATAGCTATTTTATCTGCAGGAAGTTTGATAAGTTAGATAAATATAGCTATATTAAACATGTAGAGCGATTCATACGTAGACTGCTACTATGTCATGCTATAGTGGCATATTAAACGACCATGCCCTGTGATGTTTGGCTTTGGTCAATATATTTTAATCATATATTTTCTATAATTTTTCAGTTTACTTTATAAACATTCATTCAATAATCTGTAGTATCAAATTATTGGAAGCACTGAAAGTAAAAATGGCTTGCGTATATAAATAAGTTGTTTGTTGTTGATCATTTTACCATTTTATTGATGCAATAGTCTTCTAAGCTAAGGAAAGCTCAAAAACACAGTTTGCATTTTTTTAGCACTGTAATTAACCTGTACCCTATGACTGAGTAGTTTATCAAAGTATAGGGTCGTGTTTCATATCAAGTGTAGTATCGAGACTGTTTTTAGCATTGTTGATATGCGAAGCAAGCTCATTTTGATCAGAGCTTTATTATTTGTTAAATTTACTATTAGATATTTAATTTTTTTTAGTGAGGCGAATAATGGAACCTACACCCTAATCGCTTTTATTATAAAACATTAAGTGCTTTTCATCAATCAGAAAAGCAACAAAAAAAAAACAAATGCAACTGATAATACAAACGGGATGACCAGTTACAATCATATGATGCAGCTTCAAAAATCTTCCCACTTAGCACATCGAAATTGTTGATTACGAGTCGCTGATTTCTTCACCAAATAAAGACAACTTGGGAGTTTCAGAACGCTTATTGGATATGGTGAGCAAGGCAGTAAAGAGGTGCTACATATCATTCAATTCCAGATTTTAAGAATGACAAGACTCTTGATTTAACGTTTGTGTATACAAATCGTTTGAAGAATTTCATAAATCTTGCCAGATTGCGTGGACAGCATTAGACAGTATTCATTATCCTATGGTGATTTATTTCAGCTCTGTAAATGTATATCGCTCGATGTATTTCAGAATAATTTAATGTTGAGCTTCAAATGGAGGAATTTCGTTTCGGATTCGATACATCAACATCGAAACGCCCAATGTACGCTAAATCCAAAAATAAAACAAACTTCACACAAAACTGGTGAGCATAAGCAGCTTTCCACAAGTAGCGGAAGCTCTGTTTGCCAATGACTAACAATGAACTCAAAATCTGGTTTCGGCTAGTACGTACCAAAGGAGAAAACTGGAAACAACTACTTTGCACATGAAGGGCACAATAAATTTACTTCAACAAGTAAACAAATTTGCCAATTGTTACAGGGGTACAGCTTTAAGAATACGATCTGATTTAGTTTTCTTTATGCTTTCAAGGGATGGTGATCTATTATTAATAAAACAACACGCGAGTAGCAGACTGGTAGCAGAACTTCATTCGACAACTGTCAAATGCGCTTCGTTGTTTTGTTCACTTGGTTTTATTTAAATAGTCAAACCAAAGTTTATTTAAAATTTAATTTGTCTATTTAAATATAAAAAATTAAAATATCCAAAAAGAGTTGGTATTATTGTGCAGGGAACATACTTTATGGTCTAGTTATGCTTCTCGAACAAACCTCAATAATCAATGTTTTCACATTAGGGGCTGTTCATAAACCACGTAGACTCATAAGGGAGACGGGGGGGTCTGGCAAAAGTGTACGTTTGTCTACGAGGGGGGAGGGGTGGGGTCTTTGAAAAAGTCTACGTAGATTTTTATTTTTTTTTTATTCTCGTATTACTAATTATAAATGGGATTTAAAGAGAGTTGTATTAACAATATCGGTCTATTTAGTATTTATGCAGACACTTCAAAGCTAGTACACTATTGAGGTAACTACTCGTTAAGCGACCACTCAACCCAGAACCCACGATTTTTTTTGACAACCTCACACGGTGTTGTTTCTTGCGTATATTTTGATATAGTTTTGATCTAGGAATAATACAAAATGACAGTTCCAAAGACGATCGCCAAAAATTCCTCCCGACGGAAGATTTTGACTGTGAAATCATCTGAGACACCACTAGTTAGCAGACATGCATGGACCATTGAATGCATGAACCATAAAAAGTTAAAAAATTGTCAAAGTTAAGCATTGTAACAACAAAACACCCGTTTTTTAACAATAAGTGGATTAATTTTTTTATTTTTTATTTATTGATTTCGGTGGTTAAAGCAGTAGTGTAATTAAACTTCTACAACAAAGTGTTTACTCGAGTTAATCAGTTTCTCTTGCAATCATTTACACTGATTTCAAAATCTTTAAACAACCGGTTCTACTAAATTCATCTTCGAAAATATTCGGAGTTAAACTTTGATACTTTGCGATAATACTCTTAGGTGATACGGCTATTAATTACATAAGAAAAATAAATATTTTTGGGAAGATTTAATATTTGAGTGACTAACCTTGAAAAGAAGTATTCCGCTACACAAACGTTGGAAAGCACCTTGAATTGGTATTAATTGATTTGATCAATCATAGACAAAAAAGCAATGTGAAAAACCTTTAATATTTAAAAAGCTTGAAATAAATCTGAACGGAAATTTTTAATTGCACATTATAATGTACTTCTTGCTAATCTCACATTTCCCGCGAATAAAAAAAATTAAAAGTCTACGTAGACTTCTGGAGTGGGGGGGGGGGGGGGTTGGTAAAAGTCTACTAAGGTCTACTAGGGGGGAGGGGGGGTTAAAAATTCTCAAATTTCGGTCTACGTGGTTTATGAACGGTCCCTTAGCTTCTATCAGGTATCAGAATATATTGGCTCAAATGGCACGTTGAGCCGTATGTAGTTGGGGATTTGTGCCTTGCCGTGTCTTCTTCTCATTTCCTGTGCGGAAGGAATGGAGAAGGAAGAAGTAGAAATGGAAGGGTGGGTAAAATAACACCGCAAAAACAAAGAGGAGGTAAATTAAACTCATAAGTAGTTCAAATCGCCTGCGATTAAGCCTAAAGCTCTTTACCACATTGGATAAGAAATTTTAGTATGTCTCTGAGTTTCAGTCGTCCAAACACGGTGTCGTGTATGTAATGAATACCGTAAATTCGAATTCGCAATTGCGTTGCTGCTGGGCAGTTGCCTATCAGATAATATGAGGTTCCGTAGTCGGATTCACAAAGGTCACATGAAAAAGACTCAGCGCGCTGAATAGTTGCCAAGTGATAATTGAGTTTGCAGTGGCCAGTTAAAGCCCTCAGACGAAGCACAGGACCGTATTTTTTCTCTTATCCAACTTTTCGAAATTGGCATGGCGGGCTCAGGAGCAACGAAGTCAATCATTGCATCTTCCCCGGTTTCCAGTACTACCGGAATGTCCGGGCATCCAGACAAGGTAGCTAGTTTTGACAATGCTTAGTTCTTAGATTTGGGTTCGGCATATAGTCACTAGCTTTTCTTTCTATTGGGTATTGTAAATCCCTTAGATCTTTTTATCGTTTTTGATTATTTTTAAATAAGTTAAATAGTGCGGTCGAGCGTCTTGCTCCCGCAATAAAATGGAACAAACAGAAGGATCACTCTCCAAAGACGAATCTTATGGGGAAGAGGAATGATGTATCTGATTTGGAGACAGATGATGTTATGGACGATACACTACCCCTACTTTCCCCCAATGTCTCACAGCCCCCCCCCCCCCCCCCCCCGAGTCAAGGTTTACCAGAATGGATCCGCTGGTCCTTGGATGGTATACTTTCGGCCCAAAAAGTAACCATTGAACAGCATAACTGTTGCACGGGAGCTGACAAAACGTAACTCGGCCGTAACCGAGATTAAAAAGGTTCAGTCAGATAAACTGCGCGTAGTCGTCACTGACGTGAAACAGGCCAATGGTATCGTTAGCAATAGCCTCTTTACGCTGACCAAATGAAAACTCACCTGAGCTTCCTCGTAAGTTGTCCCAAACAAGGGTACAAAACAAAAATAATTCATCAACTGGAAGTGCTGCCACAAATCCGAAGATAATACCTCCTGGTTTTGGGAAATTGAGATACAGCCAGGAGTTCCCAGCTCTCTCCAGGGCACCAAAAATCCCAAGTGCTCCCGTTTTACAGTCAGAAACTCAACCTAAAACGGGATTCCTTAAATTCTCTGACATTGTGGACTGGATATTCACAGCTTTCAACATTACCGATCCTCTGAAAAGCTTGCTGGATGCTATTCTGCCAACAGTAAGAACATTTCTAAAACAGTTGACTGAACAATGGCCCCTCCTTGCAGCGATCGTATCCTTCGATGGCTAACTTATTAAACGAAATCACGGATCTGATCAATGTTTTACAGTGGCACTGCAGAAGTATTATCCCCAAAATTGATTCATTAAAACACTTGCTAGATTACAATAATTGTGATGCCTTTTCCCTATGTGAAACATGGCTTACTTCTAATATAAACCTCAACTTCCACGATTTTAACATTATCCGCTTGGATCGAGAAGACTCATATGGAGCGGTACTTTTAGGGATCAAAAAGTGCTACTCCTTCAATCGAATCAATCTCTCTTCGACGCTAGGCATTGAAGTTGTCGCTTGTCAAACAACAATCAAAGGCAAATATCTTTGCATTGCTTCTATTTACATTCCTCCTAGGGCCATGATGGGATATCGAAGACTCTCCAACGTGATTGAACACCTTCCCTCGCCCCGCCTGCTTCTTGAAGACTTTAACTCTCACGGCACAGAGTGAGGATGTCTGTACGGCGATAATCGATCCTCGACAATTCAAGACCTTTGTGACAACTTCAATATGACAATTCTGAACATAGGGGAAATGACACGGATTCCTAGACCACCAGCGCAAGCAAGTGGACTGGACATATCTCTATGCTCGACATCACTACGGTTAGATTGCAAGTGGAAGGTAATATTTGATCCCCACGGTAGTGACCACCTGCCGATTGTAATTGCAATCATCACTCGTTCAATACCTTCGGAACCAATCAATGTTCCCTATGACCTCACACGAAACATTGATTGGAAGAACTACGCTGCTGAGATATCCAAAACTATCGATTCGACAAAGGTACTTCCCCCGAAGGAAGAGTATAAGTTTTTGTCGAACTCGATTCTCGATACCGCGATTCAAACTCAGACGAAACGAGTACCCGACGTGAACACCCAAAGACGTTCTCCCGACCCGTGGTGGGACAAAGAGTGCTGAGACGTGTACGAGGAGAAGGCTGCCGCGTATAAAGCCTTCCGGAACGACGGGTTAGTCGCTAGCTATCGACTGTACGCGATATTAGAAAAGCGAATGAAAAATTTAATGAAATCCAAGAAACGCAGTTACTGGTGCCGGTTTGTCGACGGATTAACAAGAGAAACATCAATGAGCACTCTTTGGGGCACGGCCCGACGTATGCGAAACCGAAACAGTACTAACGAGAGCGTGGAATATTCAAACCGTTGCATATTCGATTTCGCCAAGAAGGTTTGTCCGGATTACGCCCGGCACAGTAAATCTACCGCGCCGCGTCGCCTTACAATACCGCGAACGAAACACCGTTTTCGATGGTGGAGTTCTCACTTGCTCTCTTATCATGTAACAATAAAGCACCAGGGCTAGACAGCATCAAATTTAACTTGTTGAAGAATCTACCAGACTCTGCCAAGAAACGCTTGTTGAATTTATTTAATAAGTTTCTTGAGGGTAACATTGTCCCACATGATTGGAGACAAGTGAGTGTCATCGTCATCCAAAAACCAGGAAAACCAGCCTCTGACCACAACTCGTATCGACCGATTGCAATGCTATCCTGTATCCGGAAGTTATTCGAGAAAATGATCTTGTTTCGCCTCGACAATGGGGTCGAAACAAATGGCTTACTGTCAGATACACTATTTGGCTTCCGCAAAGGCAAAGGGACGAACGATTGCCTTGCGTTGCTCTTAACAGCAATTCAAATGGCATATGCTAACAAAGAGCAGATGGCATCAGTATTCTTGGATATTACGGGGGCTTTCGATTCAGTTTCTATCAACATTCCTTATGAGAAGTTGCACCAGCATGGTCTTTCACCAGTTTTAAAAAACGTTTTGCTAAACCTGTTGTCTGAAAAACAAATGCATTTCTCGCATGGCGATTTATCGACATCACGATTTAGTTACATGGGCCTTCCCCAGGGCTCATATCTAAGCCCTCTTCTCTACAATTTTTACGTGAATGACATTGACGAATGTCTTGTCAATTCCTGCACGCAAATGCAGCCTTGCAGATGACGGTGTGGTCTCTATTACCGGTCCATCGACTTGCAAGGACCACTGCAAAATACCTTGGATAATTTGTCTGCTTGAGCTCTCCAGCTGGATATCGAGTTCTCTTTCACTAAAAAATCGATTTTGGGATCTCTCGTATCGATTGCTCATTCGATGCGATATTTTGAACCCATCGGTGATTAAAAATTTCGAAAGGCTTGTCGAGCTTAATTCTCAGACCCGATTCATGTCCTTGTACTTCGATTACATGGCACAGAACACGTACTTGTACTTGTACCTTGTACTTCGATTACATGGCACAACGGTGGCTACATTCTATTATCTCGAAGGTATCAATGAATGCTTGGTTTAAGGGCTTGGATGTGAACCGGGACTTTATTCGTACGATGTCAACGCTCATGTCCAGCCATTACACGCTTGATGCGCATCTCCGTCGTATAGGGCTTGCTGACTGTAATCATTGTGTTTGTGAGAACGGCTATCACGACATCGTGCATGTTGTTTGGCTGTGCGCAGAGTACCGTGTTGCCAGGTCCCAACTAATAGATTCCCTTCGGGCCCGAGGTAGATCACCCTATGTGCCAGCCCGGGACGTCCTGACAAGCCATAACCACCCCTACATTTTTATTATCTACATCATTTTGAAAACTATTGATGTCCAGGTTTAATACATTTCCCCTCTCATTCACAGTAGAACTTCGTCAACCTCTCTTTGTATCTACAATATGGCATTGCTTCACGAGTCTACGATGCATACCTTTCTTGATAATCGTCCATCCAGAGCATCATGACGCACGTCACAATCATCCAATAATCATCCGAAATATCGACCCTCCCATGCGATTACAGGATGAAAACCACTACAATAAAGTGTGCATATCCCTCACAATCATCAACCAACTAACGAGAATGTCAATTTTACAATATGTATCCCACTTCCTACCTTTTTCCTTTACTAACATATGAGGGGAGCAAGCCGCCCCTAAATACGGCTTTCTCTCCCCCCACTAACACGTGCGATGTACCTTAAAAAAATGAATTATCGGCCTCGTTAAGCTACCGCATTTGGGCCTAAATAAACTTAGTTATATAAAAAAATCGATTAGTTATATGACCAATTCAAAATAATATACAATGATATAATTCTAATATATTAAGTAATTGTGTTCTTGAAAGGGGAAGAGCTGTTATATGTACATATATGTACTGTTAGACTGTTACTGTTATAACATATGTGTACTGTTAGAAAGTGTTATACATCTGAAATAAGCTATTGATAAAATTAATAATAGTTTTTGGCAACACTGTTGCAAGCAAGAAAACCAAAGAATATTGTCTATCTCGAGATAATCTAGCGTTTTGTCCAGTTGTTGCTATATAGAAAACTCTCGAGAGTGAATGAAACAAAAATAAACGTCAAATCGCTTTCACACTCGCACTGATGCAAATTGAATGAGCGCGTAATTTGACGCACGGTCCGGTGGCGCACGGCTGAAAAGTCGCAAAGTGGATTTAAGAAAAGATTCGCAATAAAAAGATCGGTTAAGGCGATCTCGCCTCAGTTCGATTTAGACTTACAACCTATCAAGTGTGTTTCTAACTATATCACAGCTTTCCCTCAACAAGTGCCAGTTCCAGCCTGTTTCATTCAAGTTTACGCTGACGGCTAGTATCGGTTTCTGCGTTGGATTCCCTGACGGAAATGGATTAAAGGCTGGTAAGTCGGCACATAACAAACATTACTTGTTTAAAATAGTTATGGAATTTGCGTTTCGCATCAGAATCCGACACTAACTTATTGACAGGACTAAGTTAGCGCCGGATTGACGCTAACTCTAAAATACGGAAGCACAAATGTGTTCCTGAATCACTTGTTTATATTTACATGGAAAATATCTACAAAAAGAATATGTTAATATTGTACAGGGAACATAGAACAAGGTATTTTATGGTCTAGTTACGCTTCTCGAACAAATTTCGAGATGCAATGTGTTCCCATCGATTAGATTTCTTTCTCTTAAGTATTGTGAACCCCTTAGACAATCTAGCATAACTTTTAGGGGCTGGTGTTCATTTGAGAGGTTGTTGCCCCCTATCTTCTAGTTTTAGTTTATCAATCCGTTCGAATCTGTAATCCTGGCCGTTAATTCCTGATGCCGGAAACTGAAAGTTTATATCTCCCCCCCCCCCCCCCCGTTCAGCCTTGTCCAGCCTCCCTCCCATGTCTCTGATACACAGATGTATGACTTCACCCCCTTCTCCCCTTGAATATCTTCTCAAAACTTATGTGCCCCCCTGTCTTCTAGTTTTAGTTGATCAATATTTAATCTCATTAAGAAATGCACAACAGTACCACTACTTTAAAATAGCTCTAATTAATTCCCCTTAATCTTGAACCACTCTCTCTAGTTATTTCTAGTTAATAAGCTTGTAAAATGTTCCGCTTAGTTAATAATTAATTTCTCCTACAATCTCCCTTCTAAAAATCATAAAGTGAATTACTAAGAAATTACAAAGAACACACAAAATGACCCGTCCCCCAAATCTTACGAATATTATATTATACCCTCTTTTATATGTATAAGTTAGCTGTAAAGTTTTTTTTTAGTTTCATTATATAAAACAAAATAATATTGAAATGTGTAACCCCCTAGTTTTAAGAAATTCAAAATGTAAAACAATGAAAAAATGGCACCTTTAAGCTAACGCATACGTGCCTTATCAAATAAACAAACTGAAAAAAAAATTTGGGAGGTTGTCTATTATCTTGCTCCGGACAAACCCAGCCCAGAGGTAGGTCGTGTAGCATCTGGTGGCAGAAACCACGTATTGACCCTCTCTGTTTCTGCTCTCACGTTGTAAGAAGCGACAAAAATTTAACTCTCTTCCTTATTTCTAGGCTTTCTAATTTTTTGTTTCACAATCTTTAATATTACGTTTTAATGAGCGTTGGTAGTAAAAATCGCTGTTAAGTGATCCGTAGATGAGACTTGCGCGGTATGTCCGCCATACCAAGTAAGGTTTTCAGTAGGGGAATTATGGTTAAAACCGACACCTTAAGCTTAACAATTTTTCTAAGTTGCCACAAAACCAATAAAATTATAGTTTTTATGCAGAATTCTTCTTCAGAAAATTCTTAACAAGACTTAATTTTTGTCAGCGCTTCAAAAAATTAATTTCATTAAAAATTATTGGTTGTAAAACTTGGAAAAGAAAGTGACTTTTTGTAGGCACTGCGGGTAAAACCGACACCCTATAGGGGTAAGATCGACACCCTTTTTAATTTATTTTCTCTCCTCTTTATTAAAATCTTTATCTTTATTAAAAATGAGATATATGCGTGAATAATGAAGTGTGAGTATGTATGATGCAAATATGTGCTTGTAATTGCTGCATCATGTAGTGAGGGGAAGAAAGTTCGAAAGCGTAGTACTATAAATAAGAGTATTTTGTGCTATAGGATTATTTATTGATGAGTATTTCTTTTTTTGAGTATAGTATAATCCTTGCGCACATCGTTGCAACCACCAGTGTCATATTATTTCGTAAGAGAAGATTTGCAAGCGTTCTACGTTCTTCTAATTGGATTCATTCACTTATACGTGGCACACACACTTCTTAGTAAAACTATCTTTTTCAGATTTGATTTTTCGGACTCTGATCATCAACGATCTATTGGGGTATACATAAGATCATTGTCTCATTGTGATAAAATTCGTCTATGACAAACCAAGAGAACACTAGAAATTCGGTTTGATGAGCTTTTTGCAGAAATAGCAACAGCTTCGATAGAATCAGATAAGCAAAAATTCCATTCTTTGATTTTTAAAGAGACTTATAAGAAATAAACACAATAAAAGTATTTCTGTGCATTTCTGATGATACTATAGTGTTCTAATAGGCTAATTGAAGTGTCACAAAGATCCCCAGTATTTTGAAATGAATCGCAAGTATACACAACCAACTTAACAGCGTGTCGGTTTTACCCTAACCATAGGGTGTCGGTTTTACCCCAACAGCGCACATTTTTTTATAAAAGCGATTAAAAATATTGAATTTCTCAAACTCGTCTTCAATGCACCTAGTTGATCATAGGACAGGCCGATAATAATGGGTACTGAAAAATGTGGTGATTTGAAAAGCTTTTGTTCGGTTAAAACCTTAAAATCTACCAACGAAATTTAACATCCAGACGAGTATGAACGCTGCTGTCGTATGTTTTGTTTATTTTTATGACATTCAACGTACTAACGTAAATCCAATTTTTCATCAAATGCTCTAAATAAACGTACTAATAATAATGTATCATTATGAAATGAATAAAAAAATTATTTCTAGGAAATGTTGTGGGGTGTCGGTTTTACCCACAGTGTCGGTTTTTCCCACAATTCCCCTACAGTTAATGCTTATTTTGGGCCGCTCAACATTACTTCAAATTCTCGTCACGAAAGCAATAGTTGACTTTTTTTTAGTTGCAGCCACAGTTTCACTACTAATTATTTTTTTCGAATTTTTTTAGTGCTTTTTTATTTTCTGTAGATATGTTTCACTATTTCACCAAAGAATTTACCCACTGGATTTCTATTCCCACGTCGTATGAAGCGACTTACAACAGATGTGACTGTGATCCACTAGGAGGTTGATAATACAGCAGGTATTACCAGCCATTTATTTCCAGGTAAACCAGACCCAGGAGTTTACGGAGTTCGAATTACTCTTAGATGGTAAGTATGATTCAGGGGCAACGGAATCTGCGTTTAATCCCAGCTTAGAAATTCTTTTTCCTAAATCAAATTTCGTGACCGTTCCTAAACTCACCATTTATTTAAAATTAACTAGAATTTTCGTTTCTAAAAGGTACTTCACTGCGAACTATAACGTATAGATTTAATTGCTTCTTCTTGGGTTTTGTCAGTCCTTTAGATAATTATCAATACATACAGTAGCTGCTCTACGAGAGGAACCAGAGTACTAACAAAATAAAAATAAACGTCCGAATCACATTCTGAACCAGAAAAACATCAACACTTTCCGATGGATCTGAACTGATACGAAATTTATTTTCATATTGACCGATAATAATGGTAGGAAAAGTAGGTAAAGACGAGCGCCATAAGGATACATTGCATTGTTCGCAAATTGTATACAATCACAATCATTCTATGGATATAGTAACTCATACTATTTTAATTAATTTATTTGACACATCTCGACGCGGGAGCACAGAGCAGTGTGGCGCAGTAACTTATACTGATAATTTCAAACAAAAAGATGTTTGTCACGGTTGTGAAAAAGAGCTTCTGAATCGTCATTTCTAAATTAAATCGGGAAAAATTGACAAGCTGTCATAATGGCAGATAGACACATGCCATGGGATAGCTAAACGCATCTCGACCAATCAATTTAGAGTTTTTTCCGTACACTACAGTGTGGCGGGCGAATGGACAGCAGTGAGTTTAGCTTATACTAGGCTGACCGGCGACTGCAAGATAGTCTTGGATCATAAACATTTGGAACAAATGAGAAGTTCCATTATACTGTTGTCGACAGTTTTCACGACGCCATCCACGTTAAGGATCGGTATTACCAAACGGATGCCGAATAGCGGTCGATTGTTAAAAGTATTCTTGATTATAATCTAATTATTAGTGTTTCGGCTAAGAATCGGCCGACAGTCTTGATTGATAACTAGAATAAAATATTGGCGTGTGATGTTGTATATAGTATCTATTTCATTTAAGATGTTTCGGTATACGTGCAAGAAGACATATACAAATACTGCATATAAACTTCGATTTCTGTTTAAATTCAAAGCAGTTTTATGCTTTGAAGAAGATTTGATACTTTTGTAATTTGAATACGTTTTTTGAAGACAGTCTAATTTTATTGGGAAGGTTTATAAAACAATATTATGACTAGGGGGATGGGCATAGCGTAGTTGGTAAATCGATTTCCTTATACGCAGCTCACCTGGGTTCGATTCCCAACCCGCACATTGGGTTAGAGATTATTCCAAAAACAAAATTTCTCTAATCTGAAAAGAGGCAAATGACCCTAAGGTTAAAACCTCTATAATCAAAATAAAAATATTGACTAGACTAGACACAAAGATTTACAACAGCGTTAGCTATACAGTTTTGTGGGTTAGAAAGTAGTTGTAAACCATCGATATTCTTAACAGGTGTTTTTATTATAATGTCCATCTATGTGATTCATTGTGGTTTTCAAATCTGCTTTAAAAGGTTATTACGAACTGCATTATCTGGAAAGATTTGTTACATTCATAAAACCGATAGATGGTGACTGTAAGAGAACCTTCACAAATTTGCTAAAAACGATTTGTGACTTGGGTATAACTCAGAAACACGACGGCGTCGATGGTGACACGCACAACTAAAAATTTTTCGTAACTTTACGTCTCACAAAATGCACATAAAAAAAGAATTCTCATGACGTTACATGTCAAAATGTTTAAGATCGTATTATTATTTGACAGCAGAATAATTCGCTACATTATGAGGGAGTTGGCGAACGGAAAGCAATGGGTCTAATTATGTACGGTATGCAAACTAGACTCGATGGAGGATTCAAGACATGTTGTCTCGAATCGTATACATTTGGAACAACATCGGATGCTGCTTCAAACTGTTCTCAATTCCTATTAGATAGCACGATGAAAAGTGACGCCAACTTGCTGCCGGTTAGATGATATATCCAAACCATGCACCATCAGTTTTTAGGCAAACTTGTTGAGGACCAAATAGTTATAAATTTTGACCCTGGGTAGCGCCTGTTTCTTTTCCAGTTTCCAGTCCATATGCTGTCATTAGGAGGCGCAAAGCTCAAAAATATTGACATTCCCGGGTGAGATTGACATGGGAACGAAATTCAATTCATGCCCATCACGTTGAAGGGAATGTTTTGGTCATTTGGCTCACTCTTCATTCGTGCAGCGCATTCATTCAATTATTTTCGGTAATTCAGCTTCAGTTGCAAACTTAATTTTTCTATGCTGGCTCTGAGTGGGATTATGGAGCAAAAATGCACCATCCATATATTACTAAACGATTATTTCAATGAATCAATTATCTCATTAGCTGATTTGGTCTTATTTAGCGGATCCATCTAGCAAAAATAGGCTGGAATGTACACTGTACACACAATATATTGAAAACGAGTAGCTCCATATTTGACGACTGCGATGAAGAAGCCAAAGGAAATATTCAGTTTTTTTCCACGAAACTGAACCACTCCCGAACATGTTCTTAGATCGTTACTCGACTCGAAATTCTAAACGTGAAATGAAGCAACAAAGAAATTGCCGTTCTTTGCCAGTATTAAGTTATAAAGTTCGAAACGAAATCTGTGATAAAACCAATCAAGGCTTTCTCTTTGTCAACCGGCATAACTTTTGGGTTGACTACCAAGAATAACTATCTTCGCAACTTTTTGAAAACAAATCAAAACTTGAGCTGCTATAAGATAACTTAATCTCCTCACCCAGTAGAATCTCTAACTAACCCCGCATTCCTGTAGGTCGCGCCAGTCCCCCTGTGCTTTAGAAATACCTACAGCAGCATGTTGTCAGATGATTTAGTGTTAAAAAACGCATCACATATATCAGAAATATGAAACGTGTATTACCAATAGGCTCATTACCCCACGTACTTACAAACCGCCGAAAACTTCGTCAACCCAACGCACACACAAGCATAAAAATAAATTACCGTACACGTACACATCGTACACGGTTTAATTGTGCGCGATTAATGCCAGCGCTGTCGAAAGTCCATGATGTCTATCGCTTATTGCCAAATCCACACGCTATAGCCATGCATGATGTTGCTCGTTTAACATGCGAGCATTGAATAATTGAAACAGAAAACAGAATTCAATAGACTACCATTATCGTACAGATATCGGCTGACATAATTGACTACAATCAATCTAGTAATATCGGAATTAGGATTCAAACATTACATAAATTGACACCTAACCCCAGATAGTGGAGTAAGACATTTTCAATGTCAATAGAAGATTTTGAGTGTAAAATAACCAAAAAATTGTGGACGTGCACAGCGTAGTTGGTAAATCGATTGCTTTGTATACAGCCCACGTGGGCGCAGTTCCCAATTTTCGCACATATGGTAAGAAATTTTTCTGTCCACGAAAAGCGAATAACCTTTAGGGTTAAATCCTCTGTAATTAAAAAATATCCCTAAACCCAAATTCCCTGTATTTTTCCAAAAACGAACATTCAAATAATTTTTTTTCCTTTGCAGAGAGAAATATCCAGCATGCTTCATCATTCTTAGTTCCCGTCGTGATTCAACGTTGGTTCCCCCCGGCGAGTCGCTGTGGGACAATTTTATCTTTTCAGTTGCCACCTTTCTGGCGGACGATGATGACCCTCCGTTTAATCTCTGTCTATCGGCTTCTGAGATATTGTTTGTCGAACAATGGGGCTGCCTTATCTTGCCATATCGTCGTAGTACCGATCCCGATTGTGCGAATCGCCATATCAACTAGATATAGTATATGGTTTAGTATATTTAAAAATTCAATTGAGATTTTCGAAATGAGTATATTTTATATTGAGAAATAAGAGTTGCTGCCGTAGAATTTCCGCGTGAATACATTCTTATCAAGCCGGGCTAGATTGTTTTAAATGACTTCATTTAGGGGCAAGATAATAGGTATTATCATTTATACTTGCACGAGGAAGCCGGTGAGTATCCGACAACAAGGCAATGTTCGACTAAATTAAACCAAACGGTGTATGGACACAATTAGTTGGTACTCAAATTGCAACAATGTGCTAAAATAATTACTACTTATCTACAGTCTGCACGCTACACCCGGCGATTGAAGTGTTTAGATAATATTTTATTCATTATATGAATACTGATTCAAGAGCAGGATACCATACTACTATTCAAATGTTGAAGTTGTTTTGTGAAGTACTTGAATCGAACATAGACAGTGTATACTTAATGCTAACTCGAACCCGTCTGAGTGAGCTGGTTCCCAACGACAATCTATATGTTAACTTAAGCCTGTCCTGGATTAACACGTCTGGGTATCACTTGACTACTAATGCAGCTTATCAGATCGGCGTCGATTAGCGAATAAAGGCACATATTCATTTCGAACTCCAAACGTTGATTTTTATGTGCTCTACTGTGGTAGCAGTATCATATCGATAGAACGAATGACACTCATGGTTTTTCACAATACGGTAGTGATGGGTTAATCCATTACCAAAAAGTGCGATTTTCGCTAATCGCAATTCGTTGCTGAACCCCATTAGATCCGTTTACCTGCGGTTGTGCTAATTTTGTGGCAATCTTTCACTTTCGGTCGGTGACGTCGAACCTAATTACTTGGTATTTCCACTCACCCTGCAGTTATAGATTGGTCGCGCTAACTTATATTACGTCGTTAAGCTACCTACCGAGTGCGTAAAAGAAGAAAGTCACTTCAGACAGCAGTCTAGTCCCGAAACGCAGTAGTTGTTGGTTTTAACGATGCTACAAATTACATGTGTTTGATTCAATAATTACAAACGATTACTGCTGAGAATGTGAATAAGAGTAAAGTCAGACACAGAAGTCCAAAACCGCAGAAAAATAGCTTTCACATTATCGACAATGCCTCGGGACATTTAGGAAACTTCCCAATGTTCGTCATATTGCGAATATTATCGTGAGTACAGTATGACCCATTAAAAAAATTCAAAAACATTTTCGCTTTATTTTAAGTTAGTACTTTAAACTAGGGTGACCATACGTCCAATGCTTGAATTGTCCTGGTTTTTAACATCCAAGCCTAACTTTTTTCATAAGGTCTCCTGATCGACTCTTGTCCAGGTCGTTGTTACGGCCAACCGCAACCATAATTTCAACGTAAACTCCGATGTAAACTATCTCTCAACAGGAGTACGTGTGACAAAACCAAAAACTACTCGAATCACGAAATCTTTCGAACATCTCTTGCATGAGGAATCTTTCTATCTTGCTGGAAATTCTCGGACATGTTTCCAGTGCATAATAACTGAGACAACAATAACTACCATGCAATAACTTAACTGAGCGCTGTCTCGAGCTGGCGATTGTGGAATCACTGCAGAGACTAACCTGTCATGTCAAACATTCTATATAACAGGTACTATGGAACTTCGCGCTCGAACCCACCCACATAATGGCAGTTTTAGCACTTGTTGTGATCCTAGCTCACATATTTACTTCATTAATTTTTATGTCAGAAATGGCTCTGAGAGGCTAGTTGGGACCGTTGATGTTTCTACTTTACTTCAATGATCACAAAACACATTCTAGCAAAGTATCGCCAAACACGGTCGAGCGAGACGTAACGGAGGGGCGGGGGTCCTACTTAGATTGTCCTGGGCTTCACTCTCCTGATATGGTAGCCCTATTTAAACTGTATTCCATGTAACATTTTTCGTATGATCTACGGACTGTGAACTGTCAATTGAGTAAAAGACAATATAAACAAAAATAATATTCCCAGTATGATGCTCGTTCAAAGATTGGAAATGAAATTGCAGTCACTATGGTATGCCACCTGGTTACCTTAAAAAACCATAGGCTTTCAAGAACGAATATGTTATAGGTAATATGGCTTCTTTTAAAGTTGTTCAAAAAATAGTGCGACCCTCTCCCTAATGATGCCAAAATAGGCTCATCACCCTATCTTGTTTTATCGCTGGCTAAAAATGGAGAACTTTGTCCTGGGAAAACGTTTGTTCGCTCCATTTGGTAATGTAATGTAACTTTGTCAAATCTGAATATGCTGAGATGACAGCTTCGTATGCTAGTATATTGACATTATATTACCCAAACTATGATTCCACAGCTTGCTTTGACGCTTTGTAATAAAACAATATTGCAAAAACTATTATTTTGCTATACAGATGGCAACTCTGTTCTTGAATGAGATTTTTCACAAGAAAATTCTTCTGATAGATATTTCATTGACGAAAAATCGTGAGGTTCTATTTGAACCACACATTTGTTACCATGATATATTTTCATGAATATGCGTCAGACTGGCACAAAAATTGATTTTTTTCGGAACACCACTCAATCGAATGGTAATTTGATGCAGACGCTCCATTCCAAATACAAACTTGTTCGGATGCTAGTTTACTCACAAAAGTTTTGACATTAAAAATGTCTTACTCCACTATCTGGGGCTAGGTGTCATTCTAAAATCTAAACTATCTCCCATGTAACGAAACTATGTAAGGTTTGCACGCTTATAACTCCGATATTACTAGATGGATTTTAATCATTCATACACCAACCGATTCAGAAACACCTAACTTAAATATTGGTAATAATTTAATATCTCCCCAATAAAAGTAGACTTTTGGAAATTGGTAAAATTAAAAAGTTCACGAAAAACGGGAAAAATACCATCGTGAGGCAGATTTCTCAGACACAGCCGTCAAAAGAGGGCAGCTTAGTTGCTCAATGAAACACGAAAAGTCATAAATAGAAGCAACGCATGTCCGTTTAAATCAGTTGTTGCTCTTATCCCATACGAGCAACGTCTTCTCCGGACGATGCAATAAGCGCTATCGATTTTCGGTAACGTTGACATTTGCACACACTCGCACCCAAGTGACTAAACCATATACGGTTAGTTTATAAATAGAGGTGACGCGTACCCGTTTGAATCAGTTTTTGTTCTTATGTCGAACGGGTAAGATCATGGTTGCAGCGCCTGGACACTACAATAAGTGGTAGACGCTATGCATTTTCGGCAGCGGTGGCCGTGTGCGGATTTTTCGGGTACCAGTACGGTGTCACAGAATGATTTGCAAAGTGGGTGGGCGGGGTGGTTTGGTTTTAATTCAATACGGTGTGTGCTGCTTAAGAGTGCTGCGTTTGAAAAAAATATATTTATTTTTATGCATGCGTGTGCGTTGTAACTTGTTAATCCATGTTTACGGCGCTTTGTAGCTGCGTAGGGTAAAGAGCCTATTGGATTTCATGTTTCATATTTCGGTTATATATTTATTATCAGTAAGGCATCTGACAACGTGCTACTGTAGTTATTGCACTGTTCAGCAGTTTATCAGTAAGGCATCTGACAACGTGCTACTGTAGTTATTGCACTGTTCAGCAGCGTAGTATTTTATATAGGAGAGTACACTCAGGGTTTTTTACACGGAGTTTGAAATTTACGCGGTTTTCATTAACGCGTTTTTTTTTAAATTTACGCGGTTTTCATTTACACGGCCTGTATCCCCTGCGTAAAAAATCTGAGTGTAATTGCATCGGAAACAATCACATTCCCAGCAGAACTTTTTGTTTTCTAATTTCAAACACTTTTGTTTCGTACTGCACACAACGGAAAATTTTAAAACAGAACTTACCGTCCCAGCAGCAGTTTAAGCGGGTGTTCTTTTTCGATTCAAATTCAAGCCATGTCTTAAGCGTTACTGGACTTAAAATTGTTTTCCCAGTTTATCCAGTCAGAATATCTGTCCTACCCTATGTATTCAAAACACAGTTCTAATGGCGTTTTAAAGTATACAACAAATAGAACGGTTGGGAATACTAATTTAAATTTTAAAATAAATCTGTTTTAAATTATGAAACAAACCGCTGTACTGAAGATATAATTATGTCAGTCCTATTACCACATAAAACACCTATATAACATAAAACGCTGCACAATTGGTTTAATAATACAATGTTTACACTACAGAGTTATAACACGTTTTAATAATTAGCAAGAAAAATGTCACCAAGATAGCATAAAAACCCGTTTTAACTGGTAGTGCGAACGTTGCATAACAATGTAATTTATCAAATAATTTCATTTTTTCCACCACTAATCGATCAAGAAATACATAAACTTAAGATTGTTTACTTAAGTTCATTAGTACATTATAGAAAATTTAAATGGAAAATGAAATTTCATATTTCATGGAGAATCTGTATATTTCCGTTGGCGGGCGTGGGCTTCCTCATCACAGCTCTCAATATGGAACTTTTCTTTTGAATATATTTTCTGGACAGACCAGCCTATTTTTATTAGATGGATCAGCTAAATAAGGCCAATCACCTAGTGAGATACTTGATTAATTAATAGATTACCGTTGAAAGACCTTCAATAAATTATGTTTTGATGGGGAGGGTATATAGCAAATTGTAACATATGAAAACAGGCGAGTGAACAAGAACGTGAGTCGATATGTGTGATAGATAAAATTCATTTGCACGCTCTTGAAAAAAGCTGCATTTTTAATGTCACCGTGGTCGTGTCCTGTACACAACCCTTTAATTTTTAAATTTGTATGCAAAATATATGAAATATCGGCTATGGAAACAATGAATTCAGTAAAAATGTCACTATCATCTTATATAGCCTAAAGTCCTCAGATGTATAGCTGAAGATGAAAGAATTGACATTGCAGAAGACTGCAAATTAACCCGACTTTGTGGTAAAAGATATTGTAATATAATGTTAAATGCTGCCTCTCTTTCTCGCACTTGCTTAGGATATTTTCAAAAAATTTCTAATCTTCAAAGTTAAATAACTTTGTCCGGCAAACTCCAATCATTATGCAACTTTCAACAAAGTTCTTCGTTATTAAAAAAGCTACACCACCTGAAGTTTTGAGGTATGCAGAGTAACTGTAGGAATTTTTATTGAATTTTGATTTCTTGTTTCCGATTTTCGATATATTTCACCATAGAAACTTCAAAGCTCTTGTGAGTGAACTAGAGCTATAGGAGAACCTCATAAGTGGAATATGGTTTGTAGAGCTAATTAACACTTGATTTAGCAGTGTTCCGAAAAAAGTTCAAAAAAATTGCCGGTCTAGTATGCGTGCAGTTTTCTGGGTACATTGGAAAGCGCTTACGTGAGAAAAATTACATGACACAAATAAATGGTAAATGTGTTTTAACTTAACGCTTAAGGAAATATTTGTAAAATATGAAATGAATTCATTAAAACTGATTTTTGGATGCAAACATACCTGCCAGGAATATTATTTGCATCAATAATATGCACAGTTGATGTCGGAATACCTAGCGGGCCTGCTAGGCCCCCTTGCCTGTTTGTGCATGGAAAAAGTTTATACGAATCCATTAAGGACATTATACATGCGAGCCACAACATAGCTCCTACGCCACGCACACACCTCTCCCCTACCTAACCATTTATCTGACATGAGCAAATATAAAAATACGTTTTTCAACACACTAACCTTACTGGTGTACCACGAAGCTGCTACTTAAGGAATCTAGAATATTTTCCTATACAATCAATACGAGTTTTTGACGGAATGCCATCTATAGCTCCTATTTTGTGCGAAAATATCACTCCTCTTCACTTGGGGTTTCTTTTCGAAACACTCTTCTTCTCGTTTTCATTGCACTTTTTCAAATGCACTTTTTTCTCACACCACTGCAAAAACACTCGCGAAACTTTACTCTTTTACTAACAAAACTTCAAATTTTCTGCCAATGTGCAAATGACCAAAGGAAAATGTTCGGAAACTCTCATTTGTGCGTTTGAATTTTAACTTCAGATTTCAGTTTTTCCTAATGTAAACAAGCGAGTCGGTGCCTAGCAACGTGGATTCCACATATCTCCACCTTAAGCACACGATATGTGATATTTCTACAATATCTTACTTTTTCAGTGAATTTTAGCGTCAGTTAATGGAATTCCCATGATCAAGCTCTTACTGCATGCATAAAGCTTTGTTACTAACAAATCGATAGCATCCGGGCCTGGAAGACCCGCGTGCCTTTTGAGGGTTAAGTAACGATCCGTTTTTTATCAACAAGAGGACTGATCATCTACGTGTATATTCCAACAACGCGTACGATTCCGTGAAACAAGACAAATAACGGTAGATTGCTAGAACAGAAGTATTTATTGTCTATTTCTACAATTGACCTGTGATGATGAGTTAGTAAAATATGAACTTCTGTGCAAACCGGGACGTCAGTCCCAATCAGTCAGGGCTGGCGGAATACGAATCATAAATGAAGACCGCGTGAATTAAAGACCGCGTTAATGCAAACAGCGGTAAATGAAACCGCGTAAATTCAAAAATTTTCGTAAATAAAAAGCGCGAAAATTCAAAAATTCGCGACAGCGAAAAATGCGTAAAGTAAAAAAACAGCGTAAAAACGGGTAAAAAGATACCGCGCAAAAAACGCGTAAAAAAGATCTGAGTGTAGTTCGTAAATCGATTATATTGTACGCAGCTCAAACGGGTTCGATTCACAACATCACACATAAGGTTAAAGATTGGTATAAAGAGATTTTTTAGCCCAAATAAAAGCGACCAGAAGGTTAATTGCAATAAAATGTTCGAATATACTTCACCTAAAAGCTAAGGAAAAAGCGCATATGTAATGCCTTCGATAATTTTTATAGCTCTTTAGTTATTACAGAAGTTCGAAAAAACAAGCTGTTTACGAATTCAAGACAAAAATTCTTGAAAATTCTACCTACTTAATTGAAACAAAAAATACGTGTTGAATATCTCTTGAGCGTTTTGCCTTTCTCATAAAGAAAGGATATGCAATTACTCTGAAAACCGTCTTTTTAACCGAGGCCCAGAGGGCCGAGTCTCATATACCATTCGACTCAGTTCGTCTAAATTGACAAATGTCTGTATGTGTGTATTTGTGTGTATGTGTTTTCAAAACTCACTCACTTTTCTCAGAGATGGCTGAACCGAATCGCTTGATTTCAAATGAAAGGTATAACGCTCCCATAAGCTGCTATTGAATTTTTTGTCGATCGGACTTCCGGTTCCGGAGTTACGGGCTGAAGAGTGCGGTCACCCAGCAAATTCCCATATAAAATGGTAACACCATGGTGTCCAAATGGTGTAATACATATCAAAAAGGGTGCAAAATAACTCGGATTCGCGGGTCTAGCTCACTAATGATCATTCTAAGCAGCTTTGACCACATTGGCCGCCTATGTTCTTGATGCCACCAGGTACTTTTCAAGTTCGTAAGTTAATCTCACACCTTTTTCTCTTGACCGATTTTTATAAACTTGGTTTCAAATGAAAGATACGATACTCCCATGAACTGTTATTGAATTTCATTCGTATTTGACATTTGGTTCCGGAGTTACAGGTTGTTTATTGCGACCACATAGGAATTTCCCATATAAACCGATACAATCGTAATACTTCAAAGGTTAAAAATCCATTTCTATTTGCAAGTCTAGATAACATCATTTCTATTTACAAGACTAGATCACTGAGGGCCAATCAAAGTTTCTTTGAATATAATGTCCACTATCAGCAGTTCCGAAATTTTCGGGTTCTGGACGTATTCCAGAATTAGTCAAATCGATTAGTCGGTGATGACCGAACCGATTTTCATAAACCAAATCTCAAATGGTTGGTATAATATGCGGTTGGGTGTTGCATACTCCGTCAGCCCCCTCTCAGCTTCCCCTCACACCATCTCTTTCTACATCAACTACCCCACCCCCCTCCCTCCCCTTTGACCTACATTCCCTTCATCCGCCATATACATTTTTAGAGAATTTCGTCCCATAGACATATATTATATATTATTTGGAGTCGCTCAGTTCAAATTTGATATCGAAAAGATCAGATCAATTCATCTTATAGTGATAAATTGATTTTATCACACATTTTATGATATAAGTTTTGCCAATAGTTGGTAATGAATACGAATGAGAACATAAATAAACTATCCGATTTCATTATCGTCAATTCGGTTCTTGCGGATTAGATTTCACCGTACTTTAGTGAACTGTAACTTTTTTTACTGCAAATTTTATATTAGATGAGAGAATCTTTCGACATTCTTACTATTCTTACTATAACTTTCAGCTATCAACTCGGTATCGTTTGTTGGTTTTAATCGACGATTTTATAAATTGTGTGTTTAGGCTAGCCTCAATTCGGTTGATTTCTTAGCTGTATTTTCTATGTAGGTATAACACTTTTTTACATTTTAACGACATTTAATTAGCTAGAGATTACTGGGTAGGGAAAGTTATGCAAATTTAGAGCCCTAGTACTCCAGACGCCTTTCTTATGCGCAAATTAATAAGTATTGATGCCTTGTTAGCTTAGCGTCGACTATCAGAGATAGTACTTCATCAGCCTTTAACTTCGAAAATTCTATAGCAAAAGCACTCAAGTTAACTAGCAGAATTTTCATAATAACTTGCATCAACTTTAGACAATTCTAATACAGTGAAGATCCGTTTTTAACAGCCCTTTGGTGAGTTTTACGCTGTTACAACGGAAATATTGACAAAATCGGGACATATATTTTTCATTCTTTTTAACAAACCGAAGCTTTTAAAATATTCTTCTTTAGTCCCTAGATATAGCTTCATAACCCTTTCCGATTATTTAGTATAAATTTCGCTTAATAGGATCAGACAGCGTAAAAATTAAAATAAAATTAAAATGTGGATTTTTTCATAAGGATCTCTAAGATAAGAAAAATATGCTCAAGAAAAAATTTACTCGAATTCGACTTGGTTCGTCTGCTAGAGCTCATCAAACTACCAACTATCAATTTTCATATGAGGCTGACAAAATCGTGGGCTGATAAAAGCGGGTCTTCACTATAATCTATCAATCGTACAATGTAATGGTACAACAACATGACAACAATGTTCCATAAATACCATCTCGTCTCATTGCGACTGTACTCTCGGCAAAATAGATCTCCATACGTCCATAGCGAACTAGTCCATTGTTCACATTGTTCTTTCAAATTGATGTTCTTTGGGTGTTTCAAACAACTCGAATAATTAAAAATCATATTCGATTTTGGTCTGTTTGCTTTCGTCCTTTTCTAGACAGCCAGTTTATAAAAGGAGCAAATGAGTTATTTTAACTCTTCAATCGTTTCCTAATACACTAGTTATAACATTATTTATTACTTGTATGGACTTGTCAGCTTTCAGATTCGTCCAAATATGAAAAAATTCATATTTCGAAAATATATATGTTAGTTAATTGTCAGCTAATAATTTTTGCTGAATTAATACTATCAATGTTAGAAGTACTATTCAGACAGTATCATCTTGAATATAACCAAACATGCTTACCATGTTCTTGAAAAAATATTTACACGGCTAAACTAAAATGATGAGCAGTCAACCGTTTGGCGAAGCTGCAACCTGAGCAAAGATTTCACGAACAGTACTACTTTCATTAGTTGATACCTCAAATCAATCGACCTATCAAATACGTCATTACGAAACAAATCTACTCTGCAATACAGATATGAAATTAGTTTGGTTTGGAAATATAAATGATTTTTGGCTTTCTTATATACATATTAGGGAATCACTTCAAAAATCGACCTGCCATTTGAGTCCCAGAGGGCCAAGTGTCATATTCGATTCAAATCGTCGAGACCGCAAAATGTCTGTGGGTGCATGAGTGTATCAAATAAAGCCGCTCAATTTTCTCAGATATGGCTGTACCGATTTGCACAAACTTAGTTTCAAATGAACGATTCTAACGCTCCCACAAGCTGCTATTGTATTTTTTGTTGATCCTACTGCCGGTTCCGGAATTATGGGCTGAAGACTGCAGCCACATAGCAAATTCCTATATATACTTGCAACATGAAGATGTCCAAATGATACAATACATAATGAAACGGATTTAACTTACTTGGATTAGTGGGCCTAGATCTCTAAAGACCAATCAAAGTAGTTTTGGCCATATTGGCCACCACTTAGGGGGGTGGAGATAGCGTAGTTGGTAAATTGATTGGCTTTTACGCAGCTCACCTGGATTCAATTCCTCCCACTGACTGCTATTGAATTTCATTCAGATCTGACTTTTGATTCCGGAGTTACTACGGTTACATAGGAATTTAAACCGAACTAAGGTACCGGGCATATTCCAGAATTAAAGTCACATCGGATTCGGTGATGACTGAATCCATTTTCACCAACTAGGCCTCTCTCACATCCTCTTTTACAGGTATAATCCCCTTCCCCTCTCACTGCATTCCAAAATACGTTATACGAAGACAACATTTAATTCATGCTGATTTATCCACTTAAATATTATATTTTTTGTTCCAAGGACGTCATCGTCAACATGTTGCTCATCAGGTTCGTGGCACTCGTGCCCTTGTAAATATGTGCAAAGTGTAATAAGAATGTAATAGACATTTTCGCAAAGATATTGAATATAACTTGCTATTGGATAAATGAGAAAGGCACAATTACACCATTAGGTAGATTAAAACAGGTTTTTTTCAAAAAGACATATCTACAATGAGTGACTGTTTACTTTCTCTTTCGATTTTTACGGCGTCACTATAGCACTTTTCACCTATTTTACAGCATAGATCGAAAGACGGTGGTTTTGACTAGCATATTATGCAAAGAGTTAAGGGATAAATGTTGAAGCTACCGAATTATTAACAGAAGAGAAAGTAAACAAAGAGAGTCACTCATTGTAGATATGTCTTTTTGAAAAAACGCTCAAGATTTTTGAATGCAAACCAAACAAATATTTTTGGAAAAAAATATTTTGTTGGCAAACTTTGAGTGAAACCTTCCATATATATACCAAAGGATGTGTGTAAAAGTCGACATTGCAGTTCGAAAACTTATGGGAGTTGTAGAATTTGGAATATCGCCGTGCGTGCAGCATGCATTGGACAAGGAAAACTCATATTTCGAAGACCATGAATTTGTAAAATATTCTAAGAATTCGAACAATTAGAAATATTCCGTCCCTCTACCACTTGAACACTAGGAGGCGACATACAACGCTCGATATGTGGGAACGTTACCATGCTGCACCGACCGCGACATCTGAGGAACCAATATACCGATCAATTTAAAATGTTGAACAGTTATTTCTATTTATAACAACAAATTTATGAGCAAAGACATATTTTTAATGATAATTCCTATTTTTTCCGACCGAAAGTTAATTGGTGTAACACACGAAAAAAAACAAGTTGGGCAATAATGAGATAAACCTAAGGTAAGATTATGTAGAAGTAGATATGCAATTTTCAAAGAATTCGTACTTTAATAAGTCCTACCGGAATTAAAGTTAAATATTTTTCCGGTAAGATATAAAAAAACTTCTCATTAGCCATGATAAATACGTATGGAGTAGAGTAAAAAACAGAAACTTACAAGCTACAAAACTCAATTATTCTCGTTGATTCGAAAAATGATGGTAATTCCAATAAACACTACTGCACCTTCAACCAACATCCTTCAAGATTATCCACGATATCTTATTTATAACTATATGTAAATTAATTTCTATTAATTGCAAGAACTCACTTTTTTTATTTATCTGCGCCCCTATTAGATATGTCCTTCACAATGCACTGCGTATCAAATCGGATTCTGTGGGTAACAGGTTATTTTACTTCACCAACAATTTATTCACCGTCACATTCACTCTCCACCGGCACGCTTCCAGTTCGGCTACCGTAGTGGTCACAACAGTCACAATTTATAAAAAAAAGAACACAACACCGCAAAACAATTGCCCCGAAGTGCCGACCACCAGCCCGGTGAACCGAGCAGAATATCAACCAAACCGTACTAGACCAAGTCTAGATCAAAACTAAACAAACGGCTCAATACTGTTGGCTACGAAACCCACCCGCGTACAACCAATTCTCTCGACAATAATTCCTCAACGGACACCGCACACCTGAGCCAGCTGACGAGCAGTGCGAGAATCTACCGATAAACAATAATGCACTAATACCCTCTCGGACACCTGTCTGGCTGTAGTATTTACCTACCCCGTTCGGTCGGGCTGCATAGTAGTGAGGTTTAGTATACTTCCAGTCGCTTGTTGTACGTCACGAATCGGTGTTCTCTGTGTGTGCGATCTTCCGAAGCCAAAGCAGAAGCCGGCTATCATCATCTGATTGTGACTGATCGTTGTCGGCCTATGGAGTCAGCAGGCACGCGATGTCGATGGCAATGGGATGTGTCGTTGGCTGGCGTTGGCGGTTGTACGTGCTGTGAGCGAGACAAAACAGTAAGTGTTTGATAAGTTGTCGACAATTTCACGGAAATGGTTGGAAAAAGAGTATGTGAATTTGAGTACACATTATTTAATTACCTTTCCAATATCTCATAAAATGGTGCTTTATTATAAATTGAATTAATAGATTAGCTATGCACCATTTTCCAACCTTCGATGATTTCCACCCCTGTTTCTATCAAGACTGACACTGTTTCTGTCAATAAGTCGCGGGTATATCTATTTGCGCATGTGGCTATTTTGATTGTATACAGTCAAGTGTTTTTTTCGATCCTTACAATTTACTACAGCCGATTTACGTGCATTTTCACAAGTTACAATTTAATACAAACCACTCAAAACGTTCATGTTCTGGATTCCCAGACAGCCCACTTATCTTCACAGTCCACCGACAGCACATTTTCCTCGGTGGCACTGCGCCAGTACGTAGTGCACTGTGATACAAAAGCCGTAATTAGAAGACAACTATGTAGACGCACAAAAACAGGCGCTAAGCGAAGGAGAGGGAGACAGGGACTATTTATCAATGTTTACTTACAATTTTCTTTATTAGGTTATGTTCAAACATAATATTAAGATGAAGTTTTATTATTTGGTTCCCACATTTCTTTTACTAAATCTTTGCGATAAACATATCTGAGATATTTAGGATTGAAACGTAGGTGTTGGTGGTACATTTTCAGTTGTGGTTGACAGAATTAATTTTGTTCCCCCTTTTTATTTGGGGGGGGGGGGGGGGGGTTAAGGGTTTCAGCAAGAAAAAGAATCACTTTTTTTGCGAATTTTTTTAGAACTTTGGGTGAAGCGAATTGACCAATACTTTTGTGTGTTATAATGCATTATTTCAATAATATTCTGTAATTTTTAGTGCAAAAATATCGACAAGCTCGGTGATGAAGCTTTTTGTAAAACGCCTCCGAAAAAACACGATTTGCGGTGTTACCTGTCATTCAAAAACTACTAGATGAATTTCTTTCAAATTTTGCATGTACATTCTATGTAAAATACCTAACCCCTACGTTGAGTTTTTGCGAGATTTTTTTAATTAGGGTGTTTTTTACTCATTTAAAACAAAAAATGTTATTTTCCAACAAAATATCCGCCATTTTATGAGTAAAAAACCCCTTAATCGAAAAATTATCTCAAAAACTCAACGTAGAGGTTAGGTATTTTTTACGTAGAATGTGTATGCAAAATTTGAAAGAAATTAAGTAGTTTTTAAATGGCAGTGAAAACGGAAATCGTGTTTGTTCCAGAGATGTTCTACAAAAATCTTCGTCGCCGAGTCGTATGACGATATTCCTGCACGAAAAATTTACAGAATGTTATTGAAATAATACATTATAATACACAAAAGTTTTGATCAATTCGCTTCACCCAAAGTTCTAAAAAAAATCGCAAAAGAGTGATTTTTTCTTGCTGAAACCTTTACCATTTGAATTTCTGTTGAGAACAACGCAAGGCAATCGTTCGTCCCTTTGCCTTTGCGGAAACCAAATTGTGTATCTGACAGTAAGCCATTTGCTTCGACCCAATTGTCGAGGCGAAACAAGATAATTTTCTCGAATAACTTCCGGATACAGGATAGCATTGCAATCGGTCGATACGAGTTGTGGTCGGTCTGGTTTTCCTGGTTTTTGGGTGGCGATGACACTCATTTGTCTCCAATCATGTGGGACAATGTTACCCTCAAGAAACTTATTAAATAAATTCAACAAGCGTCTCTTGGCAGAGTCTGGTAGATTCTTCACCAAGTTGAATTTGATTCTGTCTGGCCCTGGAGTTTTATTGTTAATGATAAGAGAGCAAGTGAGAACTCCACCATCGAAAACGGTGTTTCGTTCGCGGTATTGTAAGGCGACGCGGCATGGTAGATTTTCTGTGGCGGGGCGGAATCCGGACAAACTTTCTTGGCGAAATCGAATATCCAACGGTTTGAATGTTCCACGCTCTCGTTAGTACTGTTTCGGTTTCGCATACGCGTCGGGCCGTGCCCCAAAGAGTGCTCATCGATTTTGCTCTTGTTAACCCGCCGACAAATCGGCGCCAGTAACTGCGTTTCTTGGCATTCATTAAATTTTTCATTCGCTTTTCTAATATCGCGTACAGTCGATAGCTAGCGACTAACCAGTCGTTCCGGAAGGCTTTATACGCGGCAGCCTTCTCCGCGTACTCGTCTGAGCACTCTTTGTCCCACCACGTGTTCACGTCGGGTACTTGTTTCGTCTGAGTTTGAATCGCGATATCGAGAATCGAGTTGGACAAAAACTTATACTCTTCCTCCGGGGGAAGTACCTGTGTTGAATCGATAGTTCTGGATATCTCAGCAGCGTAGCTCTTCCAATCAATGTTTCGTGTGAGGTCATAGGGAACATTGATTGGTTCCGAAGGTCTTGAACGAGTGGTAATTGCAATTACAATCGGTAGTTGGTTACTACCGTGGGGATCAGATATTACCTTCCACTTGCAATCTAACCGTAGTGATGTCGAGCATAGAGATATGTCCAGTACACTTGCTTGCGCTGGTGGTCTAGGAATCCGTGTCATTTCCCCTGTGTTCAGAATTGTCATATTGAAGTTGTCACAAATGTCTTGAATTTTCGAGGATCGATTATCGTCGTACAGACATCCCCACTCTGTACCGTGAGAGTAAAAATCTCCAAGAAGCAGGCGGGGCGAGGGAAGGTGTTCAATCACGTTGGAGAGTCTTCGATATCCCATCATGGCCCTAGGAGGAATGTAAATAAAAGCAATGTAAAGATCTTTGCCTTTGATTGTTGTTTGACAAGCGACAACTTCAATGCCGTCGAAGGGAGATTGATTCGGTTGAAGGAGTAGCACTTTTTGATCCCCAAAAGTACCCCTCCATATGAGTCTTCTCGATCCAAGCGGATAATGTTAAAATCGTGGAAGTTGAGGTTTATATTAGAAGTAAGCCATGTTTCACATAGGGAAAAGGCATCACAATTAGTGTAATCTAGCAAGTGTTTTAATGAATCAATTTTGGGGATAATACTTCTGCAGTTCCACTGTAAAACGGTGATCAGATCCATGATTTCGTTTAATAAGTTAGCCATCGAAGGATACGATCGCTGCAAGTAGGGATGTCCGATTAGTTATCGATTAATCGAACTAATCGATTATTATGGAAACTAATCGATTAATTATTAATCGATAAACGCATTTAACGATTATCGGATAATCGATTAGTTAGCGTCGATTACTTTTTTTTAAAACGTGTAAAATATCAATATTGTGCTGCCAATTATAACTTTTAGGGGGTTTTTTAACACCAAAAACTTACGTTTTTATAATTGCGTTTTACATTCACGATCATATGTTTGAATAATTTGAACAAATCCGTTGGAAAGATTAGATCCATCGCGGGATTACGAATTGAACGTTGGCATTCGCGCCGGACTCGCTCTATAATTACTCTTAGGTTGTCTTGAGTTCAAGCAAGGAAAGGCTTAAAACAGTATCGCCAGTAAACGGTCTAAGGAGAAGGAGAGGTTTAGATACACTATATGCGTTTTCCAGCAGACGCTATATCTATGAGCAGTTCTATGAATTCTGGTAAAGGGTTCTTTAAATTAAACTTGGTAGAAGCAGTACCGTATTCACGCGTGGGCACACTGGGTCAAGGCCAGGGACCCCGAGATTTTGGGGGCCCACACCTAGCATGAATATAAAATCATTCTAAAAACTATATTAAAAAAAAAAACGTCTCACTAAAATCAGTACAAGTTTCAATTTATTTTTAATAAAAATGCAACGTTTGGTACACCACGTATACAAAGATTGAACGTAACCGGACCTTAGCCAACCAACAAAAAACCTTGCTTGGCAAGCGAACTGCGGATGTGGCAAACTATCCATTTCTCAATCGCATCTTGGTCTTTCAACGGACAAATCCACCTAGAAGCGTCAAAACGCAATTTCTTGAGGTCTTACGAAGACTCGACACTTTTTGGACGGATTTGGCATGTTTCACTCTGCCCGGTCAGTCTTAGACTGGTACAGTACCACTACTGTTATTTTTGTACAACGCTGCCGTACAAAAAGCCGTTATGAAGGTAAACGTTCGTGAAATCCCAAAAAGAAGTTAAATAGAGCCCTTGTGAAAGGGTCTTCACGTATCTACCCTAGGTTTACCCTAGATTTGACTAAATAGGTCATGACAAATGTGCGTGCATTTTGAGGATATTTGAAGAACCTTGGCCATTTGGTAGCGTAAATATTTTTATAAATATTGAAAGTATGCTTCACACAAGCAAAATATTCTTGTAGTGCTGAAATAAAATGTATTTAATTTAGCTTCCCTTGCTAAATTAAATACCTCCTTTATGGACACTCAGCATCTCTTATATTCCGACTGTATTACATTACTGGCATTGAAGGGAATGATACCGATCATACTGATAGATTCGAGTAATTTTTATGTTTTGTTTTAAAAGTAATTTTAAACAAACTTTACGCGACAACTACAGTATTGACCTCTTCTAATATTATGGCTGTCATCGGCACAACAGTTTGTTGAATAGGGGTACTGTTATTAGTATATAACATTCGGCCATCTGTAAACGACGTGGAATACGTGGTTGGATGTTCAGATTACACCGTCTGGGAAGACTATAGCGTAGTTGGTATGTCAACTACACTGTACGCGGCTCACCCGAGTTTGAACTCCCACCATCGCATATAGTGTGTTTAGCTGTTTGCCACTACCGGTCAGATCAGTCAGGAAGACAAATATCTTTTTAAGATGCACTCAGATTATCTTTATTTTTAGACGATATTTGGACATCAGCAACACCAGGTTGTGAAAATCTGGAATAGTCTTTGTTCTCCATATATTTTGAATACCACATATTTTGTTAAATATGTTCAACGCGGTTGACTGATTTGGGTCAAACATGAAAGAGTGTCTCAACATGGCATAAGATAGAAGTGGTTCCTTAATACTGGGAATCAGTTTTGGATCATACTCATTCTCGACAGTTTTTTTACCTATTCAATAAAAGGGGCTTCTTAGCTCAATAGTGCCCAGGACCCCCGAATAGTCTAAAGACAGACCTGGGCAGAATATTGTGAAGCTAGCGTCAGCCATTCGCCGAAATTCTACTATATACCGAATTCAATACGATCGTCATAATCACAATCACTCAACAATAACAAAATCCTAGCTACAGAAAACATTCATGTTCGTACAAATAAGTTTTTAATATTTGTGTAAACAATTGAATGAACATCCGTTAAAACAGTAGCGCTGCCATATCATCATATCGCTACTAGCTTATTGTTTTTTAATTTCTATGCGATCAGCTGCGAATTCAATCAAGTTCACTAGCGCACCTGACAGTGATATTCCATTCACTTTCAAATAAGATGCTAACTTTTACACAACTTTAACGCTCGAGATGGACGTTTTTGATTTCTGGGACTGCTCTCAGTAAAACTTTTAAACTAATCGATTACTTCGATTAATCGATTATTTCTTGGTTTTAATCGATTACGATTAATAGCGATGTAAAAAATAATCGATTAGCTACTAATCGATTAATTGAAAAAAATCGGACATCCCTAGCTGCAAGGAGGGACCATTGTTCAATCAACTGTTTTAAAAATGTTCTTACTGTTGGTAGAATAGCAACCAGCAAGCTTTTCAGAGGATCGGTAATGTTGAAAGCTGTGAATATCCAGTCCACAATGTCAGAGAATTTGAGGAATCCCGTTTTAGGTTGAGTTTCTGACTGTAAAATGGGGGCACTTGGGTGCCGCGAGGAGTGCTGGGAACTCCTGGTTGTATCTCAATTTCCCGAAACAAGGAGGTATTATCTTCGGATTTGTGGCAGCACTTTCAGATGATGAATTATTTTTATTTTGTTCCCTTGTTTGGGACAACCTAGGCCCCTTACGAGGAAGTTCAGGTGAGTTTTGATTAGGTCTTTTCCTAGAGTTTCCAAGCACAGCCAAAGAATGCCCCTCGCAAGGGTCGTTGGAGCGTCAGTTGGCAAGGGAGCGAATGGGGTTTCGGAGATAAGTGCACCCAAAACGTACCCGGTAAGATTCGCTTACATTAATGCAATAAATACGAACGAAAATTGCAAGCATTTTGGTAATGTGCGAAAATTGCAAGAAGCTTCCTTGCATGCAATGCAAGAAACAGAAAAAAACGAATTTTGCTTATGTATTAGCAATGTGCGTTAGAAAAAAAAGACTGTTGGCATTGAAAAATGAACCCTGCACAAACAGATCACTAAGCAATACTTTATCCACCCAACCATACTATGAGATAGCTACAAGTAGATAAAAGTCATATATAAACACTTCGATGATTTCACGATTGATGAAAAAAGTAACACACGCACCCAGATTTGAACTTAGACCCTTGTGCATCATAACGCTAACTATGAACACTGATCTGTCCTTACACACAAGAACAGGACGTTAAAACTCGTACAGTCATCTCATCCGCTATTTGATGCCGTCTCGTGTGTAATGAATAAGCCACAAAACTGCGTTTGATGAAGTTGGTGAGGAATGAATAAAAAGTAGACGGAAAATAAAAACTCGCGCGTTGCTATACCAACCAGCATAGGCACATAAATGTGGTGGTAATGCTTTGACAGTGTGTTAAAGAAACGTATGTACGTATAGCGAGAGATGAAGTGATTTTATATGCTTGCAGCAATTGCAAGCGGCTTTGACTGCAAAATTGCAAGCGATGCTAACATGATTTGCAAGTAATTGTCGCTTGTAATTATTGCAAGAGATTTTTGTTTTGGGTGTGGAACAGCTCTTTTAAGCATTTCTGCGTAAGAGCGTCTGGAACGATTTCTGGCGGATCGCTTCAGTTAATCCGCGCGAAGTTTGTACGTTGGGCATGTCAAAAGTTCATGCGGATTCTCCCCACAATAAACAAACTTCTCAGCGGGCCTACTGCAAGTATCATCCGCATGGCGTTCCCCACATTTACCGCACCGTTGCTTGTTGCTGCAGTAGGTGGCCGTGTGACCTAGCTGCTTGCAATTGGAACAATTCATGACCCGCGGTACAAACCGACGCACGGGTAGACGAGCTCCTCCCACTTCAACGTAGCTCGGAAGTGCAGATCCGGCGAAGGTTACGCGAAACGAGTCTGATGGATAGTAATTCCCATCTTCGATGGACTTTGAGTGCAATTGCTTGCACTCCAAAATCTTAACTGATTGAAGGTTAGGGTCCTTAAAGCGGCCAACCCAATCATTCATCAGATCATCGACAGTTAGACCCGCATCACTTACCACACCGTCGATCTCCACATCATGAGAGGGAATGTAGACGCGATACTCCAGCGTAAAGAGGCTATTGCTAACGATACTATTGGCCTGTTTCGAGTCAGTAACGACTACGCGAAGTTTATCTGACTGAACCTTTTTAATCTCGGTTACGGCCGAGTAACGTTTTGTCAGCTCCCGTGCAACAGTTATGCTCTTTAACAGTTTATTTTTGGGCCGAAAGTATACCACCCAAGGACCAACGGGTCCATCCTGGTAAACCTTTACTCATGGGGGGCTGTGAGACGTTGGGGGAATGTGGGGGAAGTGGATCGTCCATAACATCATCTGTCTCCGAATCAGATACACGTTCCTCTTCCCCATAAGATTCGTCTTCGGAGGGTGATCCTTCTGTTTGTTCCATTTTGTTGCGGGAGCAACACGCTCGACCGCACTATTTAAAACGATGAAATGAATAAAAAAATAAAAAAAATATCGATATGAAAAGTAAAAAAACGAAACACTTCACCAGTTGATTCCTGACGAGCTGGTAGGTGAATTGATCCTTCGTTTCATTTATCCGTCATCCGCGTGACCTTCACACAGTAGAGAACTGGTATAGCTCGTCTAAACAAAGCCGTCTTTCAGGTAAGAAAACTGTTTAGAACCGCACTACACTGCACTGCCTGACACAATTTAACGCTTATAATGTTTATAATGTTTATAATTTTTATACTCCAGGTCTTGCTGGGATAAACACTTTCACCGATATCGCCTAACTCAAGGTAATGTTACAACAACAAACTCGACTGTAACGAAAGGGCGTTCGGTTACGAATAAAAGTAACTTACTTGTCGGTTCCGACAGCATGAAGTACAAAGTTACTTAACGCTCGTCCGGACAAGCCGCAGACTGCCGTAGAACCTTCTTTGGTGAGTACTGAAGCCCACATGATAGTGTGGACTAACGCGAAGGTAGATCCGACGACCAACATCCTTTCAGGCTGAATGGACTTTGAATACCGATGATTATTTGGCTTCTTCCAGACCCCTTCGCTTTCGTCCGAGAAAATCGTGATGTGCAAGCAATTGTGTTCAGCCTTTCGCCAGATCTATTCTTCCAAACTTTGCTCTTGTGAACAGCTCCGGTATACCTGTTCGCCTTTTTGTGCCGCGGGGCATGAACTGCTGTTGTTGCAAACAATGGAGCCATAGAGTTACCCATTGTAGAAACAAGGTACGGTGTGAAAAATACGGTGAGAATTATGAAAAGTTTTGCTTCTGTGGAGAGACTCCGCATGAACTGTCGACATATCCCGCATATAAATTTTACGGGAAAATTTGAAGCATTCTTTTGAGGATCATTCCGAGAAGAAATGCTGAAGATGGCTACGCCACTGGCCACGATTAAGAGCGAGATTCTAGCAACCCCATTGAGGGCTTCTAATGTGCCTATAAATTTTCGAAAGAGAAGAATTATTTCTTCTCCTAAGCCTCCTCATAAAGGCCTGAGAGTGTCCCTTGATGGGTGCTGTTACAAAACCCACGTAAGTGCGCCAGTTCTCTTATTTTCCTAGGTTGCACAATACATTTCCATTATGTAAAACCTCGTAAACTTCCGACGTAGATCTTCCACAATTTTAACATTATTTGCCAGGGCAGAGAAAACACTTTGTAGAGGCGTTTTGAGGATCAAAACGTGCTATTATTTCAGTCGGATTAGCCTTTGTTCTGTTCCAGGTATTGAAGTTGTCGCTTATCAAGTCCGAATGATAGGCGAAAACTTATTAATATTGTTTCCATATACATCGCACCTCAGCTGGTTCTAGAAGACTTCAACTCTCACGATATACTACGCTTCCATTATATCCGAACCAATCGAATCAAACCAAGAAATTCCTCCAGTGGAAGTGTACAACATTTTAACAGCCTTGTTTCTCGACACTGCGATTAAATGTCAGACGAGTACCCGGCGCGAATAACCGTGGAGGGTCTCCCACTCCGTGGTGGCAGAGAGTTCACAGAATTGTACGCGCAAAAGTCGTACAAGGACTTGCTGAATGTCGGATCGGCCGATTTTTTCCGAATGAAACTTAATGAAGCTGAAAACGCGGTTATTGGCACCGGTTCGTCGACGGATTAACGAGAGAAACAATATTTCGTAGTGCACTCGATTCAACCTGTGATCGGAATACACGGAACCAAGAATCCTTTTTCGGCGACAACAGCATTCCATGTAGATCCACATTCATACGATAGACGTTTCGCGATCAAATGATAATACTGTATACAAACGTAATGATTGTTTTTTAAACACACAAATTTATCTGACAGCAAAGATGCTCGCGCTAAGCATTGTAGTGCGTATATCACTAACGTTTATCAGATGATGACAGCTATGCATCGCTTCTATGCTAATTAGTATGACTGCAGTGGCAAGGGCGATCATAAAAGAGGCTGTGGTGCAATCATTCCCTCCACAAAACTGATAGTTTTTCATTTACTTATCAACGACAATGCCCACATCGTTACAGTACCAAGCAGGCTCTCCGTTTAATGGAGCATGGAAAGCACTTGTTTTTCCTGAGGAAATGGGCAGTTCCTGAGTGCTTTGTCTGAACAATCGCACCAGATTACCAGTTACAAATTTTAGTTTGAGTTCTTTCACATTGCTCCATTCCAGGTAATGAAAAAGGCGAAGTTTAGGTTAGAATGGTTGGTAAATTACTGGACAATGCGTAATATTGACCCGGTGGTTCGCCACAGTGGTCCTTAGCCTCTTGCCCAGTAACTCCTATCCATACCTCCCCGCGGTGCCAGCTGAGGTACAAGTAACCATAGGAACGATCGGACAACCAACCCCAGTGGGACCATGGTCGTATGCTGACAGGGAAGGGGGGCTCCTCTTTTCGGAGGGTGAGTCCATCCGAGCGTCTGTTCCCCATGTTAGAAGCGGCTCAAAACAGCGTCTTTTCTCCATGTTAGGGGCGGCTGATGTATCGTCCTCGTGTCAGCGTTGGACTCTAAACAGAGCTGACACGATAGTCCTCCGGCGAGACAGGGGGTTGGGGAAGGCCCAACAAGCCGCCCTGGAAAACTAAACGTTACGAACAATGCAGAAGAAAATACGAATCGGAACAATCGGCAAAGACCTACGCGACGAAATAAGGACTACGCTTGGAAACTCGGAACGTGGAACTGCAGATCACTTTGCTTCCCAGCTTTCGACAGGATAATCTACGACGAACTCCAACCACGCAACTTGAAATCGTAGCACTGCAGGAACTTTGCTTGACAGGACAAAAGGTTTGGGTAAAGTGGGCATCGGGCGGCTACTTTCTACCAGAGCCGTGGCATCACCAACGAGCTGGGAACCGGCTTTGTAGGGCAGGGTCAACGCGTTGGATGGACTCCGATCAACGCAAAGATGTGCAAGTTGAGGATCAAAGGCCGTTTCTTCAACTACAGCATCATCAACGTATACTACCCACACGACGGGAGATGGGAGGTGTACGACGGCTGTTCGCAACGGAACGTGAAAATCGTCATCGGTGATATGAACGCTCATGTAGGACCTTGTTTAGACCGGTAATCGGGCCAAACAGTTTGCACACCGTATCGAATGACAACGGCCAACGATGCGTGAACTTCGCAGCCTCCCGTGGCATGGTAGTCCGAAGTACCTTCTTCTCCCGCAAAGATATCCACAAAGCCACCTGGAGATCACCTGACCAACGCACCGAAAACCAAATCGATTGCGTTCTAATCGACGGGCGATTCTTCTCTGATATCACCAACGTTCGTATCGGTAGTGCGAATATGGATTCGGTCCATTACCTAGTTGCAGTATGCATGCGCTCAAAACTCTCGACGGTGTACATCCCTCGTCGTAGTCGGACCACGGACCAAATATTCGCGATTCGGCAGGTTTTGCAGAAGTGCCGCGAATACAACGTGCCTACACATCATTTGTTCATCGATTACAAATTGGCGTATGACACAATCGATCGAGATAAGCTATGGCAGATAATGCACGGTTCGGTACGGTTTTCCGGATAAGCTAACACGATTAGTCAAAGCGACTATGGATCGGGTGATGTGTGTTGTTCGAGTATCAGGGACACACTCGAGCCCCTTTGAATCTCGAAGAGGGTTACGGCGAGGTGATGGTCAATTGTGCCTGCTGTTCAACGTTGCGTTAGAAGGTGTAATAAGGAGAGCGGGGATAAACACGATCTTAAGGAAGTCTGTCCAGCTTTTTGGCTTCGCCGACGACATTGACGTAATGGCACGGAACTTTGAGGCTATGTCGGAAACGTACATCACACTGAAACTGAAGCCAGAAGGATTGGACTTGCCATCAACGTTTCGAAGACAAAATACATGGAAGAGGTTCTAGAGACAACAATGTGAACCTCCCATCCCGAGTTCGGATTTACGGTGACGAAATCGAGATGGTCGACGAATTCGTGTATTTGGGCTCAGTGGTAACCGCCGACAATGATACCAGCAGAGAAATTCAAAGACGGATCTTGGCGGGAAATCGTGCCTACTTTGGACTCCGGAGTACGCTCCGGTCGAAAAAAATTCGCCGCCGCAAGAATTTGATTATCTGCAAGACGCTGATTGGACCGGTGGTCCTTTACGGCCACGAGACCTGGACTATGCTCGTGGAGGATCAAATAATTATTCTTGTTACAAAATGACAAATTGTATATCTAATCTTTGAAAATATTTCTTACTACCTGCTTTAGTCTGAATACAATTGCATTAATATTTTTATATATCCATCTGAATTCCTTGTAATCCAGCCTGGAATACTGAGAATTCAGCAATTGCGCTGTCAATTTGACAAATTGAAAAACTGAATCAATCTGTCAAACAGGTTCAATTAAAATTGCCCATTTTTCGGCATCTTGTATTGCTGAAACTTTCAGCTGATGAAAATTCAGTAAACATTCGACGAAAAAATTTTGTGTGTAAGTTAGTGTCGGATTTTGATGCAACGAAGTCGATTTCCATGACTAACTTACCCTAAAACTAGTCCAAGATAACTCACAAAACTTCCTATCTCGAAATTTACCCACCATTTCACTTGTGATAAACTATAGCTATGAATCTTTCAAACAGATTCATTAGGGTAAAAGCACTATATTTTGCCACCCTAGACAAGCGTTTGCCCAAGAATGGTTCCTTATTAAAAGAGTTTATGTATTTTCCGTTCGATTCGAACACTAACCTTCATTTCGAACATTAGATGCTATTTTAGTGATCAGTATTAGCAATCCCTTTAAAAATTGTTTTTCGTCATGCTCTATATGATTTAATTTTGGCCCCTCATTTTTAATTTTTGCCATAGTTTAGTATCAATTTTCGCCATTCTTAACAATTCAATAAATTTAGTATATTTCCTACATATTTTAATTTAATGACAAATACAAATTTACAAATGGATAATTAGGAACAATTTTTAAGCCAAGACCCAATTTTTAACCGAGATATTACATAAGAAAATTAGCACTATTAGAAATTTTAAGAACATATGCGATTTCGCCAGTGGTGTTAATTGAAATTGTGTTGATTTTAGTATTCGCCACCTTTTTAATATGAAATTGTTTTAAGAATTTAGTAGTTCCAGACCAATAAGTCATGATATTACATAACGATTACTCGAATTTAGTTCAAACAACTCTTCTTTTTAAACGGTTTAACGTTTGTAAACCTTTTTTTTTGTTACTATGTTTTAATTGCCGCAAGGTTCTACTGTATCGATTTTGTTGGCAATTTTCGGCAAATTTGAGACTAAGAGAAACGAAACCTTTTTTTTCCAGATTTTCCAGATTGTGATGTTTTCCTTTGCGTCGAAAAATACAGCACTACTGATGGATCACTTTTTGGTTCAATGAATATTTAACTAATTATTGATTGTATGTTGGCTTGTATTTTGTGTTTTCATATTAATTTCTGTAATGTTGTAATAGTTTTACAAGAAGTGTTGTTCTTACAAAAGCTGATCGTTTTACCACGGTGGCGAAAACTAGAGCAGTGGCGAATTATAGTGCTTTTACCGTAGTCATCATTATTCATTTATTATGCGAGTTTGGGGAAGCCCCTCATGAAATGAATATGTGATTAATTTCCGTTGATAGATTAGTCAGGTCTACAGCATATACGACAAGTTAGCTAGCGCGCACTGTATTAATAAACGTGTAGGCTTGTTTGTTGTTGTTTGCAATTTATCGGCGCTACAACAGATTGCCTTCCCTTTTAAATATACTAGCAGAAGTATTTTCTCCTATCACGAATAGATTCTTTGCACATTGACTGGAAACACTTCATATTTTGCCGTTGCATTTTCAGTTATCAATTTCGCGATAATCCAAAATCGATCATTAAATCAATGTAGATAGTCCGCCTTTCTATTTCGTTTACTATCAACAGCTGTGTGATTGGGGAGTAACGATTTGTCCGAAATTTCCCCTCGGAGTAATTTTGACAGCTGGCTTATACATCTTATAAGGGTAAAGGTTTCAGCGTGAAAAAAAAACACATTTTTTGCGAATTTTTTTAGAACTTTGCGTGAAGCAAATTTATCAAAACTTTTGTACATTATAGTGCATCATTTCAATAACACGCTGTAATTTTTCTATGCAAAAATATTGACAAACGACTCGGTGACGAAACTTTTTGTAGAACGTCTCTGGAAAAACCCTGATTTGCGGTGTTACCTGCCATTCAAAAACTACTTAACCGATTTCTTTCAAACTTTGCAAACATATTCTATGTTAAAAATCAGACCCCTGTCAAGGACGACGTCTCTGCCATGAAAATCAAAATATTAATTTTGAATCGAATGGCTAAAAGCTGTAATTAGTTACTAAATGTTGATTTTCTGAATAATATGGTATTAAATCATCCCACAAGATGCAAAAAATCGTGCGGAATGTTTGAATATCATGTATAGTGCCGAGCCTAATTCTTTGTTTGGGGTTTTATAGCTATTCGTGATCTAACGCTAGATGTCGACCGCCAGAGGGCACGGAAGTTCAATGATGATATTTTTATTTTCATCTGTCAAAACGCATTGGAAAGTAAATTCTGATTTTTTTAAATTCAATCAATATTATAATTAAATGTTATTTCTTCTAATGAAAAGTAATATTGGTGAAGAAAATATGTTTCCTACCTCTGAAAAATATCCAGATGGTAAATTTCTTGTTACTTCACTCACATTTGTTCTTCCGGTTTTAATTTATACTAAAATGAAATTTTGATAGAAAACACGAAGGTGGGCAAAAATCACTGGATTAAAGAGTGTAGTTGTTGGTAGTCGAGGTTATCCACTGATAAGTCCAATTTCTAGATAAACATTTTCCATATCTAAAACAACCAACCTAACCTCAACAATACAAAAATAATTCCGGATCTCAATAATTCGTAATAAAATATTGAGTTCAACTGAATGTTTTGGTGTCAAACGAAAGAACGAGTGTTTTCTTATCACCTGTAATCAAGCTTTTTGTGAAACTATGTGATATTTATTTTAAAACAATTAAAATAGAACAACCATCCTATATCATCAATGCAAGAAAATGTTTTCATCATTTGACTAGTACCAAAAATGAAATCCAGTTGGCGCATCGAGCGAAAAAGTTTCACGTTTGAGAGTCAATTGGCTCTCAAACGTGAAACTTATCCGATCGACGCGCCAACTAGATTTCATTATTAGTACCAGTCAAATGATGATAAAAATAATTTCTTGCATTGATGATGTAAGACGGTTGTACCAACGACACGACCTGAAACTTCATGAAATCTTTTGAAGAGAAAGTGTGCGAGTAATTTACCGCCAGTTACCAGTTCATTGAGTCGCCCCTCGATTGCAACCAAAAAATATTTTTTCAGCAACACTTTTTGTTTATTTTATTTTCTGTTGCTGTATAGCAACCATTTTATGTTTACAACATAAACTCCTGAAAAGATTAATTTCATAGGGACACAAATCCTATGAATGTGCTACCGCCCAATGTGATGACCTGGTTCAGCATTAGAATTTTGTGCGCGTCCTGTTGTGAGTGCAGCTGGGTTTCTGGTTGGTGAAACCGCATTTTGCTCGAAAGTAAATCTTTTTGGTGTTTAAAAGCTTGACAAAGTTGTAAAATCGTGAGTGCATTCTAACACTCTCCCCCATATCCGGTTCGTTAATACGAGATGGCAAAGGATTACCTGGAATATTCCTCCATCAGCTCGGAGGTTCGAAGTGCAATGGTATGTACCGGCGCTGCATGGTTGCCCGTGTAATACATGATTTTACTTGAATTTTTAGTGCCCCGGAAAGCTGAAGATGACAGACTCGGCCATCGTGTTCAAAAATGATAAAACCGGCAAGGTGGAACAAATTAACAGAGCTTTTTTCCAGCTGCACGGTAAGACGTATGATTTTAAGATTCCGACGTCGTCGGTGCTGCGGTTGTTCCTGCTGCCGCATAAGGACAACCGGCAATGTTTTTCGTCATTTCGTTGGATCCGCCGATAAAGCAGGGTCAAACTCGTTACCACTTTCTGGTGACGCTGTTCCAGATGGACGAGGAAACAAACATCGAATTACCCTTCACCGAGGAGGAATTGAAGGAAAAGTATGAGAATAAACTTGCTAAAGAGCTCGCTGGTCCGGTGTACGAAGTACTCGGAAAGATTATGAAAGTCATCATAAACCGAAAACTGACAGGACCGGGAACTTTTATCGGGTGAGCTTTGCTTTATTTGAATCCCAATCCCTAACGGCTTAAGTCGGGCTAATTTAATTTAAATATATTTTGCCTCGTTTTCAGTCATTCGGGAACTCCTGCAATTGGATGTTCTTTCAAGGCAGCTGCAGGTTATCTCTACCCACTGGAACGAGGATTCATCTACGTCCACAAGCCACCGGTTCACATTCGTTTCGAGGAAATCACATCGGTGAACTTTGCTCGCAGTGGTGACTCCACTCGAAGTTTTGATTTTGAAATCGAGCTAATAGCAGGCAACATCTACACGTTCAGCAGTATCGAGAAGGAAGAGTACGGGAAACTGTTCGATTTCATCTCGTCCAAGAAATTGCACGTGAAGAACACTGGAAAGGATGGCAAAAGCAACTACAAGGAGGACTTTGCCGATTCGGATAATGAGGCTGAACCGGATGCCTATCTGTCGAGGGTAAAGTCCGAAGCAAAGGAGCGAGATGATGACGATGATGATTCGGAAGAATCGACCGATGAGGACCTCAACCCGAACCAGGCAGAATCGGATGTGGCGGACGAGTTTGATTCAAATGTGGAATCTACCTCCGATGACGACTCGGATGATGCTGGTAGCGACCGGCTACGGCCTTTATGATGTGGTTGAACGCAAGTCGGGAGAAGATAAAGAAGAACAATCCGGGAATCTCCGTCACCGAAATTGCCAAAAAGGGTGGTGAGATGTGGAAGGATTTGAAGGACAAGCATGAATGGGAACAGAAAGCAGCCAAGGCAAAGGAGGAGTATGCAGAAGCATTGAAAGCCTACAAGGAAGCAGGAGGCGATGGTGGCGGCGGAGCAAGCGAATATGATGGTGGAAAAGCGCAAGAAGGAAGCAAGTTCCCCCAAGAAACCTGCTTCGGCTACGGCAATGAAGGGAAGCGGCTTCAAGAGTAAGGAGTACATCTCCGGCGATGATTCCAGTAGCAGCGGTGACGATGACAATAAGGACACTAAGAAAGCGAAAAAATCCGGATCAGGGTCAGATCTGGACAAATCAGACACTAAAGATGATAAGAAGAAGGGTGGTAAGAAAGACGATAAGAAAAAGGAAGTGAAGAAGGTATGTTATCTAGTGTAACTGTGCTCGAAATGCTTTATTTGATTATTTTTATTCAACAGAAATCTGAAAAATCCGACTCGGAACCTGAATCAGAAGCGTCGGCAAGTGAATCCGCCGAGGAAGAGGAGGAAGCGGATGAAGCAGGCAGCGACTAAAGTAAACTATCGGGAGCGAAAAATGGATTCTCTTTGACCTAAATATTCTCACGTTTGCACAGTTTCGTCGGAGCAGTGTGGATTAACAGGAGCTACAAACTAATTAGTATCGGAGAACATATTTCTTTTATTATTACCTTTAAGGTTACAAAGAAAACAGACTAATTTGTACAAAACTTTGACATCTTCTGATCTGTGTTAGCCTTCGAAAGCATCAATATCTTGACTTGGTTGAGTGTAGCATTCGTGTTCTTTACGGACAATTAACAAGTTACGTAACGCAAATTGAACCAAGATTGATTCCTTTCCCCTCATGTAACAAATTGTTACAAATTTACTCATACAACTCACATTAAACTTCTAACTTACTACTGTTACTAGGGTCATCCAGAAGCTTAGATTTGTTTGAGTTTATTTTTGCACTTTTTGCCACTGTCGTGAATACTTTTCGTCGACCGGGTCATTCCAGTCTGCCTTGTGTCTCTAAAGCCTTTGCCTCGTTGGCTGAGAGGATCGACCTTTTTCGATCTGCATACCTTCAACGGCAATTTTGTCACACGTTTTTCTTAGGTAGTCTCCGACTACAGATGAGTTTCTCGTAGCTTTCGGATGCTTGGAGCGCTGGATTAACTTTAAGCTGGAATTACTCTTTCCAGAAGATGCTATTCGCTGACATCGATATTGGTAATTGGGATTTCCAGTCACTTTGGGTGTGATTAGACCGCGTACGTGGCTGCGCAATTTGTTGATTCCGATGATGGGAAAGTTGGCTCACACCTTTTTGGCACTCTTGCGACGGGTGGCCTTGAATTTTTGACGAACGGTGGTCACAGCTTGGGCGCTTCGGTTAAAAAGAAACTGCCTTATTTAGTTTAACCGGTATAATATACATGAAACACAATGGACATAGACCAACGAAGTGTTCTCCAACGGGTGGCTGATTTTGACTTATCAAAACTGAACGGATCACTAGGGCCACATAACTGAAAACCGCCGGAAGCTTTAGTCGCGAAATTCTCAATAAATAATATTATTTAAAAACGTTTCAAAATAAAATATCGGCAAGAAAAAGATTCTGTTGTTATTTTTACCTGCGTAACCAGGGATAACAACAGTAACCAAAGGAGACCAACGCGAACAGGTTAGTCAGTGGTGCTGGTTTCTAGCATTTTGTGATCAAATATCAAATTTGACAGTACCAGTTACCTGAGTCACTGAGGGGTAGTCATATTTGTGATACACTTTCGGAATGCAAGTGTCTCGTCGTGTCGTTGGTTGTACTATTTTAATTGTTTTAAGATAAACAATACATAGTTCCACAAAAAATTTAATTACAGGTGATAAGAAAAAACTCGTTCTTTCGTTTGGCACCAAAACATTCAGTCGAACTCGATATTTTATTACGAATTATTGAGATCCGGAATTATTTTTGGATTGTTGAGGTTAGGTCGGTTGATTTGGATACGGGAAATGTTTACTTAAAAATTGGATTTATCAGTAGATAACCTCGACTTTCAATACCTGCACTCTTTAATCCAGTGATGTTCGCAAGCTATCGTGTTTTTATTGAGATTTCAATCTCTAAATTTTATTTTAGCATAAACTGAAACCGGAAAAACGAATTCTTACTGGTGTATCAAGAAATTTACCATCAAGATATTTTTCAAACGTAGGAAACATATTTTCTTCATCAATTTTTCTTTTCATTAGATGAAATCACATTTGATTATAATTTTGATTTAGTTTATGAATTTCAAAATTTAATTTTCAATGTGTTTTGACAGTTGAAAGTAAAAACATCATCATTGCACTTTCATGCCATCTTGCGGTCTACATCCAGCTTTAGATCGCGAATAACGCCCCATATATGTCGGTCGCTGTCAAACTCCATATGATGGTATAGGGTTGCCAGGAGGCTGTTAAAAATACCTAACCCCTATGTTGAGTTTTTGGAATGATTTTTCATTTAAGGGTGGTTTACTCAAAAAGGCGGAATTTTTTTGTGAAAAATAGTAGTTTTTTTAAATGAGTAAAAAACCCTTAATTGAAAGTTTATCTCAAAAACTCAACGTAGGGGTTAGGTTTTTTGCATGCAAAGTTTGAAAGAAATCGGTTTAGCAGATTTGGAACGGCAGGTAACACCACAAATCATGTTTTTCCAAAGACGTTCTACAAAAAGCTTCGTCACCGAGTCGTTTGTGGATATTTTTGCATAGAAAAATTACAGCATATTATTAAAATGCTATACTATAATGTACAAAGGTTTGGATTAACTCGCTTCACGCAAAGTATTTTTTTTCAAGCTGAAACCCTTACACAAATAAAAATAAATGCGATTTTGTTTTAAATCTCAAAAAGGAATTGAAATGCAAAAGTTGTACAGTATTCACGCATTATATTCTTCTAAGAAGTAAAAAAATAGTATTTTTTACCTTCTTCAAGAATCTAAAACGTATGCATTTCACTTTACAGCCAAGTGAATAAATTACCCAATTTATACTGTGTTGATAGAGTCTAAACTATGCATATTTTACTTAGTTGTGTGGAGTAGAAAGTATGCAGAGTAAAACAATATATTCATTTTATGGGTAATCTCAGTTTCCCAACAAGATGCGAACTTCATAGTAATACAGTCGTGATTCGCTGGTTGGACACTTTTTAACTGGACCGCTTTTTAGTTAGACCTCTGCTAGTTGGACCATTGTCCAACTTAAAAGCATTTGAACTCCAAAATCTTATGTCAAATTTACTTTGACAATCAATCTGACAATAGTTAGAGATGTAAACAGATGCATTTACTCTGTCAACATCTCCTTTGGAGAGTTTTTGACATTTGTCAGTCGGTCCAACTAGCGAATCGAGAAAGAGTGTGTATCGTTGACGCGAGCGGTTGACTCTTGTAGAGCTCCCTTCGAGTCGGTTAATTTTCATTATTTTCGGCGCAGTTTACTGCCTCCCGGTTATAGAAAGTATCAATAAAGGTGCAATTTAACGATTATACAAAGTTAAGTGGCTTATAAAAGCATTTGCGGCATATTTTTGAGTGACGCGAGTGGTGACAGTTTGTGAAAATCGAATTCCGGCAAATGAAAAAATATCTTTTCCTCGCATTACGGGCCGTCGATTCCCGATGCAAGGACAATAAAAGTGCACAGAAAACATCTAGAAACACAGTGTATATTCTAAAAATAGTGAAAAATGGTTTTTCAGAGAAAAAAATTCAATCCGAAAAGTGAAAAAAGATACGGCAATAAGAAAAATTAGCATATTCAAATAATTGGCGTTTCACCAGCGACTAGCGACTACCAGGTGTCGCCCCAAAATTCTTCGCCCGAAAAATAGGTGGCAAACCAGCCAGTCGGTGCTCAGCTAATTTCGTCCGCGTCCCTTGTCACCTATGTTTTATTGGGTGTTTCATAGGCGGTGCTATCTTTGGAAATGAGCCGTCTTGGATATTCAACTGTTTTTTTACTTTCTTATTTTATTGCGTATGAGGAGAGGTTTTGATTTTTTAATATTCGGGAACACGTATCTGCCGGTCGGCAAACTTTTCTTTGGACTGAGCAAACTAATTTCTATGTTTCTTTAGGGTTTGTTTTACCAACGGGGGAACTGATCCAAAGAGCATTCAATGTGCTTAGGGACAACACATGGCCTTATTTGAGTGGAACGATGACTTCAATCATGTATAAGGTTTGAAAATTGACAACTCGCGAGAGGAATCGGGGACCGGTAAGCAATTACCTTCAGTTATTGCAGCACGAAGAATAAGTGTATTGCTGTCATGTTCATTCAGCTTTCAATTCTATCTCATACCTCCACGCGAGTCTATGTTTATTAATGGCATTTGGTCCTTAGACCGGCGACGACTGGATGCTATCAGTCTTCTGCCAAAAGTAGCAGAATGAGAGGGTGCGAACAGATTTAGCGGAGAAAACAATACCGTCCAAATGAATAGTTGTTGGGAAATCAGCTCCAATAAGACTTTAATTTGACTAGTATCGATGATCGCGGGTCAATACGTACTGAAAATTCGCCGCGTCTGTTTTAATGAATCTAATTTCAAGTTCCGTTATTGGTTACAATCCCGTGCATCAGGTTAACGATCCTCTGTATTTCCTTTAATGTTCGATATAATCGTTCGTATACGTGTATTTCGCAAACAATCCGATATTAGAAATAGGAAATACTTTCGTTAATTTATAACATCTCGAGCTATCATAACTCTTTGTGTGTATAACGTGTTATCACTCGGTAGTTTGCAACCCAAAAAATATATTGTGGAGAAGGTATAGCGAAATTAGTCTAAATAATGTCGCAATAAATAGTGTTCCGGCCTATTATGCAGATAAGATTAGCTTTTCTAGGCAATACTCCCACGATCGGCTGTGTGGAGTTGAAATTGCTTTTGTTTAGAAAACATAGGATACTCTCGGTAGCCGGCTACCCAGTGTAAAAAAGGAATTAAAAACTAAACAAGATCTTCTTTTTCGAGCGATCGTGTTCTCGAAAACTTACTAAACTACTACCTAATAAACTATGTACAGGTCGCATCGCTTGCATGGAGCGAATCCTAGAACACCAACTTCGCGACACCTATGGAAGATTCTGATGAACCTTCTGTATAAAATTCGTCATTTTATTCAAACGATTGAATATTATTAAGAAATATAAGCAGTGCTCCTTAAAGACTATCCGGAGTTCAAGTTGCTTATTTTGCTAATCGTATTAATACAACAAATGATAAATTTCCCACATTCTCGGCAGCCGGCTGCCCAGAGCAATTATTACATGATAACGCTACTGGCACACTTACTAACAACTCTCCCATTCCCGTGATACATGTGGAGATGCAGAGGATTCCTCGGTCTCTAGTAGCAACATGTATCGGACTAACATTCCTTCCTTTCCCAGAAGATCTGCATTCGGACGTGGCCGGCGTCGGTATTGATCAGCATGTAGGGATCAGAATAGATTGTACAATGTGGCTCATCATGTTATTCCCAAGCATGTTGTTCCAATGAACATTTTGCAACCTAATTTGGTTCTGGTCAATAACGGAGTAGCAACTACGGGCGATCTCTTATGCTTATGCTTATGCTTTGTCAGTCGGTCCAACTAGCGAATCAAATTCGTTAGTTGGACAAGGCTGTGGCCCAACCAGCGAATCACGACTGTAATTAAGTTTGTTGTGATTATCGTGTGGGCGATATTTTTTTTGATTTTCTTGAAGCTGTTACGTCTGTTTATCTGTGTCATAACCCACGGACAACTTGACAGATATTGCTTGTTTCATATATGTACCACCGATTTGATGGTGCCGCTAGTATGGCTTTTCTGTACGAGTACCACGAACAACGAAACCAAAAAGTTTCAAGAGAAAAGCATGTTTCTTTACGTGTGTTATGAATGCCGTCAATGCGGCTAGAACAACATTTAGAAAAAGCGTATTCCAAAATGTATCTAAAGAAAACTATTATTAGAGAATAAATTTATCCCTAACTGGATACCGTCAGCAATGTTACATAAATCTTATAAATTTAGCTGAAAGTCGTTGTTTTTAGCAAACGGCCTCCTTCTTAAAAATGTTTTAGTTTTCTTGTTGTGTGAAGTTTGTAGTCGGTAAATCATTGCATTGGTGCTTTTTTCTCGAGAAACATAAATGAAAATCATTTTGACCAATGAAAGTAAATCACCAAGCTTAACAATTCGTGAACCTACGACATCTTGTTTCAAGTTCATTAAGAACGTCAAGAATTCTATCTTAAAATACGTTTATTTAGGCCCAAATGCTGTAGCTTAACGAGGCCGATAATTCATTTTTTTTTTTATATATTACATGTCACATGTTAGTGGGGGAAGGGAAAGCCGTATTTAGGGGCGGCTTGCTCCCCTCTTATGTAAGTAAAGGAAAAAGGTAGGAAGTGGGATACATATTGTGTAATTGACATCGTCGTTTGCTGATTGATCATTGTGGCGGATATGCACACTTTGTTGTAGTGTTGTAGTTTCCAGCCTGTAATCGCAGGGGCGAGGGGAGGGTCGATATTTCGGATAATTATTGGCACTCTATATCATCTGCATGTGCGGTATGTCATGATGTTCTGGATAGACGGTTATCAAGAAGAGTATGCACCGAAGACTCGTGAAGCAATGCCATATTGTAGATACAGGGATAGGTTGGTGAGATTCTACTGTGAATGAGAGAGGGTAAAATGTATTAAACTTGGACATCAATGGTTTTCAAAAAGATATAGATAAGAAAAATATAGGGGTGGTCACGGCTTGCCAGGACGTCCCGGACTGGCACATAGGGTGATCTACCTCGGGCCCGAAGGGAATCTATTAGTTGGGACCTGGCAACACAGTACTCTGCGCACAGCCAAACAACATGCTCGATGTCGTGATAGCCGTTCTCACAAACACAATGATTATTTTCAGCAAGCCCTATACGACGGAGATGCGCGTCAAACGAGTAATGGTTGGACATGATCCTTGACATCGTACGAATAAAGTCCCGGTTCACATCCAACCCCTTAAACCAAGCATTCGTTGATACCTTCGGGATAATGGAATGTAGCCACCGTCCCAGATGCCCATTGCTCCATGAGGTTTGCCAACTATCGAGCGTCCTCTGACGAGAGATACTGAAAAATTCGTTGAAGCAAATTGGTCTTTCGTAAGTGTCGCCTTCTAATGCGCCCACCTTGGCTAAAGAGTCCGCCTTCTCATTGCCCGCAATAGAACAATGTGACGGGACCCAAACCAAGGTAATCTGGTAAGATTTTTCAGATAAAGCACTCAGATATTCCCGTATTTTCCCCAGGAAATACGGTGAGTGCTTTCCAGGCTTCGCCGCACGGATGGCCTCAATGGAGCTGAGACTATCCGAAACGATGAAGTAATGGTCTGAGGGCAGGGTGTCAATGATCCCGAGAGTATACTGAATGGCAGCTAATTCTGCGACGTAAATTGAAGCAGGATCATTGAGTTTGAATGAGGCAGCAAGATTTTCGTTGAAGATACCGAAGCCTGTGGACCCGTCGAGAATTGATCCGTCAGTGTAGAACATTTTGGCGCAGTCGACTTGATGGTATTTGTTATAGAAAATATTTGGGACCACTTGTGGGCGAATATGATCCGGAATTCCACAAATCTCTTCCTTCATGGATGTATCGAAAAATACAGTTGGATCAGAAGTATCTAAGAGATGAGCACGGTTGACGTTATATGTAGATGAATTGATGTTCTGTGCCATGTAATGGAAGTACAAGGACATGAATCGGGTCTGAGAATTAAGCTCGACAAGCCTTTCGCAATTTGCAATCACCAATGGGTTCAGAATATCGCATCGAATGAGCAATCGATATGAGAGGTCCCAGAATCGATTTTTCAGCGGAAGAACGCCCGCCAGCACTTCGAGACTCATCGTATGGGTTGAGTGCATGCAACCCAAGGCAATACGCAAGCAACGATACTGGATTCGCTCCAGTTTGATGAAGTGTATGTTCGCAGCGGAGCGAAAGCAGAAACATCCGTACTCCAACACTGATAATATCGTTGTTTGGTACAACCTGATTAGGTCTCCTGGATGGGCACCCCACCATGTTCCAGTTATTGTACGGAAAAAGTTGATCCTTTGTTGGCACTTCTGTTTCAGATACCTAATGTGACATCCCCAGGTACCTTTAGAGTCGAACCATACCCCGAGATATTTGAATGTTGAAGCCTGAGCAATAGTTTGATCCATTAATTGAAGCTGTAGTTGCGCTGGTTCACGCTTTCTAGAAAATACGACTAGCTCAGTTTTCTCCGTGGAGAACTCGATACCCAGCTGGAGAGCCCAAGCAGATAGATTGTCCAAGGTATCTTGCAGTGGTCCTTGCAAGTCGACGGCTTTAGGACCTGTAATAGAGACCACACCGTCATCTGCAAGCTGCCTTAGCGTGCAGGAATTGACAAGACATTCGTCAATGTCATTCACGTAAAAATTGTAGAGGAGAGGGCTTAGACATGAGCCCTGGGGAAGGCCCATGTAGCTAAATCGTGATGTCGATAAATCGCCATGCGAGAAATGCATTTGTTTTTCAGACAACAGGTTTAGCAAAAAGTTATTTAAAATTGGCGAAAGACCATGCTGGTGCAACTTCTCATAAAGAGTGTTGATCGAAACTGAATCGAAAGCCCCCTTAATATCCAAGAAGACTGATGCCATCTGCTCTTTGTTAGCATATGCCATTTGAATTTCTGTTGAGAGCAACGCAAGGCAATCGTTCGTCCCTTTGCCTTTGCGGAAGCCAAATTGTGTATCTGACAGTAAGCCATTTGTTTCGACCCAATTGTCGAGCCGAAACAGGATCATTTTCTCGAACAACTTCCGGATACAGGACAGCATTGCAATCGGACGATACGAATTGTGGTTGGAGGCTGGTTTTCCTGGTTTTTGGATGGCGATGACCCTCACCTGTCTCCAGTCATGTGGGACAATGTTACCCTCAAGAAACCTATTAAATAAATTCAACAAGCGTCTTTTGGCAGAGTCTGGCAGATTCTTCAATAAGTTGAATTTAATTCTATCTGGCCCCGGGGCTTTATTGTTACATGATAAGAGAGCAAGTGAGAACTCCACCATCGTAAACGGTGTTTCGTTCGCGGTATTGTAAGGCGACGCGGCGCGGTAGATTTTCTGTGCCGGGGCGGAATCCGGACAAACCTTCTTGGCGAAATCGAATATCCAACGGTTTGAATATTCCACGCTCTCGTTAGTACTGTTTCGGTTTCGCATACGTCGGGCCGTGCCCCAAAGAGTGCTCATCGATGTTTCTCTTGTTAACCCGTCGACAAACCGGCGCCAGTAACTGCGTTTCTTAGCTTTCATTAAATTTTTCATTCGCTTTTCTAATATCGCGTACACTCGATAACTAGCAACTAACCCGTCGTTCCGGAAGGTTTTATACGCGGCAGCTTTCTCCGCGTACACGTCTGAGCACTCTTTGTCCCACCACGGGTTGGGAGAACGTTTTTGGGTGTTCACGTCGGGTACTCGTTTCGTCTGAGTTTGAATCGCGGTATCGAGAATCGAGTTGGACAAAAACTTATATTCTTCCTCCGGGGGAAGTACCTGTGTTGAATCGATAGTTTTGGATATCGCAGCAGCGTAGCTCTTCCAATCAATGTTTCGTGTGAGGTCATAGGGAACATTGATTGGTGTCGATGGTCTTGAACCAGTGGTGATTGCAATTACAATTGGTAAGTGGTCACTACCGTGGGGATCAGATATCACCTTCCACTTGCAATCTAACCGTAGTGATGTCGAGCATAAAGATATGTCCAGTGCACTTGCTTGCGCAGGTGGTCTAGGAATTCGTGTCATTTCCCCTGTGTTCAGAATTGTCATATTGAAGTTGTCACAAAGGTCTTGAATTGTCGAAGATCGATTATCGTCGTATAGACAGCCCCACCCCGTACCGTGAGAGTTAAAGTCTCCAAGAAGCAGGCGGGGCGAGGGAAGGTGTTCAATCACGTTGGAGAATCTTCGATATCCCATCATGGCCCTAGGAGGAATGTAAATAGAAGCAATGCAAAGATCTTTGCCTTTGATTGTTGTTTGACAAGCGACAACTTCAATGCCTGGCGTCGAAGGGAGGTTGATTCGATTGAAGGAGTAGCACTTTTTGATCCCTAAAAGTACCCCCCCCCCATATGAGTCTTCTCGATCCAAGCGGATAATGTTAAAATCGTGGAAGTTGAGGTTTATATTAGAAGTTAGCCATGTTTCACATAGGGAAAATGCATCACAATGATTGTAATTTAGCAAGTGTTTTAATGAATCAATTTTGGGGATAATACTTCTGCAGTTCCACTTTAAAACAGTGATCAGATCCCTGATTCCGTCTAATAAGTTAGCCATCGAAGGATACGATCGCTGTAAGGAGGGGCCATTGTTCAGTCAACTGTTTTAAAAATGTTCTTACTGTTGGTAGAATAGCAACCAGCAAGCTTTTCATAGGATCGGTAATGTTGAAAGCTGTGAATATCCAGTCCACAATGTCAGAAAATTTAAGGAATCCCGTTTTAGGTTGAGTTTCTGACTGTAAAATTGGAGCACTTGGGATTTTTGGTGCCCCGGGGAGTGCTGGGAACTCCTGGTTGTATCTCAATTTCCCAAAGCCAGGAGGTATTATCTTCGGATTTGTACCAGCACTTCCAGTTGATGAATTATTTTTATTTTGTACCCTTGTTTGGGACAACCTAGGACCCTTACGAGGAAGTTCAGGTGAGTTTTGATTAGGTCTTTTCCTAGAGTTTCCAAGCGGAGCCAAAGAATGCCCCTCGCAAGGGTCGTTAGAGGCGTTATCGTCAGTTGGCAAGAGAGCGAATGGGTTTTCGGAGATAAGTGGAACAGCTCTTTTAAGCATTTCTGCGTAAGAGCGTCTGGAGCGATCTTTGGCGGATCGCTTCAGTTTATCCGCGCGAAGTTTGTACGTTGGGCATGTCAAAAGTGCATGCGGATTCTCCCCACAGTAAACACACTTCTCAGCGGGCCTACTGCAAGTATCATCCGCATGGCGTTCCCCACATTTACCGCACCGTTGCTTGTTGCTACAGTAGGTGGCCGTGTGACCTAGCTGCTTGCAATTGGAACAATTCATGACCCGCGGTACAAACAGGCGTACAGGTAGACGAGCTCCTCCCACTTCAACGTAGCTCGGAAGTGCAGATCCGGCGAAGGTTACGCGAAACGAGTCTGATGGATAGTAATTACCATCTTCGATGGACTTTGAGTGCAATTGCTTGCACTCCAAAATCTTAACTGATTGAAGGTTAGGGTCCTTAAAGCGGCCAGCCCCATCATTCATCAGATCATCGACAGTTAGACCCGCATCACTTACCACACCGTCGATCTCCACATCACGAGAAGGGATGTAGACGCGATACTCCAGCGTAAAGAGGCTATTGCTAACGATATCATTGGCCTGTTTCAAGTCAGTAACGACTACGCGCAGTTTATCTGACTGAACCTTTTTAATCTCGGTTACGGCCGAGTAACGTTTTGTCAGCTCCCGTGCAACAGTTATGCTGTTTAACGGTTTATTTTTGGGCCGAAAGTATACCACCCAAGGACCAGCGGATCCATCCTGGTAAACCTTGACCAGGGCAGGAAATATTCGAACCGAACCTATGTTCGAATACTTTCAAAGCGCGAAGCTTTGCGTTACTGGTTCGTATTCACAAGCTTCGCATCACAATCGCTTACCATCGTAATTGCGGACATTTGGGCGATACTTTTGCATGCTCTTCGGCGAGGACAAAGGAAGCTTCTTGTTTATTTCATTGATGTTCGGAAAGATATGTAAAAGCTTTTGCGTAGCTTTCGACGAACACGAGCTAAGCTCTTGGTTCGTGTGATCGATATTTTTGAAACAATTACACGGAGCTTCGAAGCGATGTTCGCGAACACAAAAGAAAGACTACCTCGAAGTATTTCAGAATCGCGAACACCGAAGGATTATTTTAATTTAGCATCGCGAGGGCCATCGCTAACATGTTCGCCGGACGATATTAGTTTTCTTTATTCAAATACCTACCTACTAGTTATGCAAAAAAAAGTATATTCTAGACAGAGGCCTTGTATTAAGGGTGGAATAGGTGAAAAATAATTGTGACAATGTGTAGCTTATGGATGCTGGGGTTAACTGAAAAGTGACGTAACAAGTTTATTTAAGATACCCTACTGATATATTACCAGTAGGGATAAAATCAAGATTTCGTGACAGGGCGGGGATAAATTTTCAAATGAAATAAATTAGGGCTAGAAAATGAAGTTAAACACAATGTACACAACGTATTGAGTGGCTCGCTTATCCTAGTCATGTTCCTATGTCAGTTTCTTGAGGATCCAGTTATGTCAGTTTCTTGAGGATAAAGATATCGATATCCATTCAAAGGAAAAAATCGATTATCAGTTAAATAAATAACGTCATGATGTGTATGATGAATCCTAGAAATAAATAGGGAATGTCAATAAACTCGACCATTCCCGATTCATATTTGGCAGTTCTGGTCGTTTTGTAAATCTTGTTTTCGACTAACAGTAAAACCATTTTGATTCAGAAGTATGTTTTAGAAGGGCGCATGTTTTTTAGTGCACTTATTTAAAAAAACGCTTTGAATCCATCTACCAGTGTGATGAGACATTTTTATAACTATTTTCGAATATTATATCGGTTGAGAACTTTTAGAACATGATATTTCGAGAAATTTTGAAAGTGAAATTAAATCAGTTGTAAAGTTATAGAAAATAGCCTTTTAAAATGAACGGATAATCGAATTATTACTAATACTTTATGAATACATTATCTAAGTTCTTCATTCAATGCAATATGTATGCAAAAAGTTAAAAACTGGATTTCCCTTGAGAACTGGGCCAAAAAATCGAAAAAAATGTGATGTAGATCCGAGAACTAGAACAGAAATTGTAACCCTTGGACCTCTGAAGTGCATGCGTACAAAATGCTATAGTCTAATGTTTGTTTTCATTCATTTCATTTAATAATTTTCAGTTGAGCAATTCTGTCGCAAACTGCATTGTGGAGCGAGGGTCATAACTTCCTAAATTTAAGTGTTCCTATTAATTTAGTACACTCTCTTTAACATAAACTACTCTAACGAATGAACGAATGGGAGTAGGTTCGATAAATTTTGAAAGAAGCCGTTAAATCAACCACTTAAGGGATTACACCACCGCAAAATTAAAAAAATCGAAATTGATCTTGATTGATTTTATTATTCCATATCAACATTTGAATAGGGCTAATAAGATTTGTGAACAAACTTTTGTTTTGCTGATTTCTCTTAATTTGTTATCATTTCAACACAGAAAACATTTGAAATCGATTCTACCAAGGGCAAAGATGTTGATTCATGTGTATTTTTCATAAAATTCAACTCTGTAGCGGAAAAATTAGCGAAATAAGTTTGTTTACAAAAGTCTCATTAGCCCTTTTGAAGAATTACTATTGTATTGATCTTAAATATGGGTCTTCAAAATAATATATCAAAATATGGAATGCGACAAAAAGCGAATAATAATGGAAAGACAGTATTCGAAAAAGTTCGAGTTTAGAACGACTTTCATTCTACTTGGAGTTATTTATTTCGCTTCTCATTTTCCGAGATTTCCCTTACATAAAGCATTTCGGCTATAACTGATTCAAAAAAAAAAATACGGGGGGCCCTAAAGATTTCTTTCTTTTATTTTTTATTAGTAAAAGTCAAATAAGGGAAGATTACATCATGGAGAAGATAAACCAAATTTTGTCCTTTTCAGAATTGTTTTTGGATTTCCAACAAAAAAAAATCACTAGAACATTGTTTGTAAGTTCTTTGCGTTTCTCCATCAGTAATTAGTTAACAAATACAATACAAACAAGTTGGAATATCATTCTCATTATTTATCACAAAACACATGTACAGGAGTCAGGAAATAAATTTCATAAAAGTGGAACATGTAATAAGTTTGACACTTCATTTATTAAGTGAACAGATTCTGTCGAAAATGTTTGAAAATAAATATTTTGTCTCTTGTGATTAGGTAATCAACCAATAAACTTATAAAACAATATTATAAAAATCATTTGGAAGCTTTCCTCTTGGTTTGGTACAGATGCCAAGAAATTATAATTCAATTAATGACAATAATAATGGATTCAAGTATGTAGGTATTTGTTAATAAATTCATTTGGTAAAATTAAAAATAACGTTTAACACACAAATCATCGCATATTATTGAGTGAATATGACTAACCGATTTAGGAATGTTGCGCAAGAACGTTAGAAACCGCAACAAGTTGAAAACAAAGGCCAACGGACTACGCCTAACTACCCCTCAGTGGATGCAAATAACTGAAGTTCGCCGTCTAACTGAACTCGGACGTCAGCAGTGAGATTCCATCCGAAAATTGTTCTTTTTAGGAAGAATTTGTTTTAGATAGGGAGATTATTAAGAGAGGGGTAATGGTTTTAGCGTTAAAAAACACTATTTGCGATTTTTTTAGAAATTTGGGCGAAGCGAATTGATCAAAACTTTTGTACATTATAATGTATCATTTCATCCAAAAGAGTCATTTCACCAAAAAACATTTTTTCACGCTGAAACCCTTACCCCCTTAAACATACTTTATACATCTTCACCTAAACTCCTTGGCAGGGAAAATATACTCCGATTGAAGTAGAAAAGACGAGTTTGCAATCAAAGTAGCTAGTAAACATAATTGTATTCCGAAAAAAAGAATTTGAATTTCACTACCACTACGCTCATTCAAACTCGTGGCTCATAAATTGGTAAGGTATGCGACGCACCTAATCCCTAAATCCTAAATTATAATCTTAAAATAATCCATTTTATTTATACTAAAAATAAGATTTACAGTTTATGATTTTAAGACAGATAGTCACGTAGCGAACATGTTCGCGGTGGCCTCATGATGCTGATGCTTGAAGCGATATAAAACTTCGATGTTCGCGATTCTCAAATAAACGAGGCATTCGCTTTATATGTGTTCACCGAATATCGCTTCGAAACTCTGTGGAAATGTTCCAAAAACGCAAAAACCACGAGCCAAGAGCTTACCTCGTGTTCGACGATATGTGCTTCTAAGGTTAATGTGAACTTTTTCGAACATTGTAAAGAGCGAACTAGATGCGAAGCTCGCTTCGTCCGAGCAGAGATAAGTTTTACCCCTAAATGTTCGCAGCGATTGTGTCAAACTCATCGATTGCATGTGGTATGCTTGAGAAGGTGCTTCGTGAAGCTTCGAACAGCAATCAATTCATTTTTCGAAATTTTCCTGCCCTGACCTTGACTCGGGGGGGCTGTGAGACATTGGGGGAAAGTGGGGGAAGTGGATCGACCATAACATTATCTGTCTCAGTATCAGATATACGTTCTTCTTCATAATATTCCTCTTCGGAGGGTGATCCTTCTGTTTGTTCCATTTTGTTGCGGGAGCAACACGCTCGACCGCACTGTTTAACTTAAATCAAAATAAAAAATCAAAAGCAATAAAAAGAAAAAAATCGATAAGAAAAGTAAAAAACGAAACACTTCACCAGTTGGTTCCTGACGAGCTGGTAGGTGAATTGATCCTTCGTTTCTTTTATCCGTCACCCGCGTGACCTTCACACAGTAGAGCTGATATAGCTCGTCTAAACAAAGCCGTCTTTCAGGCAAGAAAAATGTTTAGTAACGCACTTCACTGCACTACTTTAACTGATATCGCAGGTAACAATTATCACTCGCGGGACTGTTTATTAGTAATGCTTTACTGCAGCCTCTGCCACAGCAAGCACCTTCGTACCACCGAAAAAACTAAACCACACCGGAGAGAACAAAAAGACTTGTTTCCCGGTACAAAGTTGGGTTACGAATGATCAAGAATTCTAGTATTTTGATCGGGAAAATAAACAATACATGTAGGATTTTCTACCTATTTAGCAAAGCTGGTTTAGAATTTGTGTGCTTTTATTCTGATTCTGGCAGCAAATCGGTAGTGCTCCGTTGCAGCAAGAATGCTGCCAGGAATGTACAATTTTGTTCGACTCCTGTCAGAGCTTTGTTCGACTTTTGCAATTATTCAAACCGGCAGATATTGCGATGGTTTTGGCACGGTTCCCTTTAGAATTATTTTGGCAATTTAGTCCAGCCTGATAGAAACCTAATGGAACGGTATCTACCGGAGGATTTCATGCCTGGGGAAATGCTGATTCGATCCGGAAGATTTTAGGGAATTCCAATATAAGTGGAAGTGGCTTGATTTTGAAAGTCATCTAGTATTTCCGAAAATCGAATTTATTTTATTTTGGATATTTAAATTCAAAATGGAATCTATATTTCTGTTTAGGTATAGCGGAATGAGAATAGCTTCTAATTAGCGAAATAAATTTGATGATAGAAATGCCATAATTGTTTATTTTTTACAGATATGGAAAATAATATATGGGATGCGCCTTTTTCAAATTTTGCTCTATTCGAGCCGTCATGACATCACCAAATCACCACAAAATTTGCTTATGAGGTCAATCTATGGGAGCTGTTAAGTTGACCCCGGGCTGTAATTTCATGACATTCTAAGCGCCAATTTATTCACCCTCGCTTAGCGCTTAAGCCAGGTTTAAACGTACTGGTGAACCTGATTTAAAAGTTAAGCGAGGGTGAAGAAATCGGCCCTAAGTAGTCCAAAATACCCCTGTTATCCTAGGGGTTTTAATTAAAGTATTAATTCAATTTCATTAAATAATTTTGATTTACTTTTTGCGTTGAAAAATATTTTAAAAGATACTTATGTATTTTTAACGTGAGCTGCATCGGAGAAAACTATAAAGACAACATATGGCTAAAGCACAAAAGGTAGAGTGTGGCCACAAGGAAGAAGAAGACATATGACGTATCCAAACGAGCATGAAATTTAACGTACTTCTTATGGGCGGAAAGAGATTTCGATGAAGAATGTAAAAGGAACCGGAAAATGTATCTGACATTTAGGTTGCTAGCCATGTTCACGTATCAAGGGATAAGACAGTTTAAAAAAAGGATGCACTGAACATAAATAATTATTGCTCTCTCATTATTTCTATTGTGTCAAATATCATGCTCATTTGGATACGTCATATGTTTTATTTTTCCTCATGGCCACACTCGAACTAGAGTGTTTTACATATGGTTTAATAACCCCATTCAAATTGGAACGTGAAACTAAAGATCACGCTTATACTACGTTCACACTACGAGTAAAACGTGTTTTAACGCTATCTTGATGACATTGTTCTTGTTGCTAATTATTATAATGTGTTTTAACTCTGTAGTGTGAACGTATTGTTATATAGAGATGTGCGAGGGTTTGACCCGGAGACTCCAGTTTTTGGAGGTAATCTCCGGTCCGCCGGGTATCGCCTCAATTTGTCTGGACTTGGTGGGATGGCACATTTTTTAACTTTTATAGTACAAATTCTTCTGGTGTTATGCTGTCTGCTCCTGCAGCGGTCCTTAGCTGTTGATCAGTGAGGAAAGATTTACTTCTGTAGACTACAGCGATAGTGGCTGGCACTCTCGGGTTCTTTGCGGTTAGCCGGGGTGAAATTCTACACCCATCTAAACCAATAAAACTGTTTACTAACGCGAAAAACTAGTGTTCACAAAACAAAAATGTGAACGGAAGAAAATAGTGATACGCATTATGCTTTGCCATTACAAAAAACTCAACAGTGAATTTGAGTCAATAGGGATCTTTAGGGGTGTGCGGGTTAAGGCATATTCTGATGCAGATTAGTACCGTGAGTTAATATCTCAGTCCTTTTTCAATTTTTTGGCCCGAAACTATTGAAAAAAACATTTTTTAGTTTGTTTCCTTTTAGGACAATAACACATCCAAACCCATGCGACTTGCACGACCCTATAGGTTGCCTTATCAGATCTACCATAGTTTGCAGATGAAACTTGAGATGGCAGGTTGCTAGCGGATTGACAAAGTACCAGATCATCCCGGTCAAACCATTCGGAATTTGATTCGGAATCCTGAATGGAGTCATTATGGATTCCAAATCAAATGCAACAACCGATTCTGAGTCGGAATCGGTTGTTGCATTTGATTTGGAATCCATAATGACTCCATTCAGAAATCCGAACCGGTTCCGGAATGAGTTTAACTGGGATGCTGTGTGGGGTGCTGTCCCGGTTAACAATGAGGCGAACGAGATATTTGCAGATACGTCATTTAGTAGGACAACTGTCAGTTTGCTGGTTGAGTTTAATTTGTTTTTTTTTTAAATTTAAAAATCATAAAAGAATAATTAAGGTTTAAGAATGATATGAGTGTACTCGTAAGGACACCCGCTACCAATACATATGAAAAACTGGCACAATTTTTCCAAATTAAAGATCCCTATTTGGTGATTTTCCAACCAACCTAATTTGACGAGTTATTGATGGAATGAAAAAGTTGATACTTATTTCTTTTCATCTCAGTAGGTAATAATAATTGATTAAATTTCTCTAAAATGTCAAAAAATCATTCTGATTCATATTCCTGTCTGATTTCTGTTTTTGCAGTCTATCCTAGGTCAGTAAAAATCTCCGGTTGAAAGCCTCACTAGAGGTGGCAACCCTCCGAAGACTGAAGCCAAAAAGTTCCAATCGAACCCAAAACAACGGTTACAATTAAAGACGCTGAATACCTCTGGATAAAGACTCGCCATCTCAATCTTATTCTTATTATTTATCTGTAAATGTCATTCCAATCGAGCCCGAGACCTGTCAAAAGTCCTCAATCCGAAGAAAATCGCTTCGAATCCTTCTGGAACGAGGGCCATTGACAGATCTCGTGTTCGATTGGAATGACACTGACAGATAAATGGTAAACAAACGATTGACGTGTCGAGTCTTTATCCAGAGGGATTCAGCGTCCTTAGTTACAATGTAAACAAATATGGCGTTTATATGAAGTAAGTCGTGGGGAGTATTGATATTAAAATAAAAAAATGCATATAATTATGTTTACATACGAAGAGTGTAAACTTTATATACATACATACTAAATACCATTTGACACGATAAAAAACGAGTAAATTCAATTACATTAAAAACTATACAAGCCAACCCAACTATTTGACGACTAATGTTTCAACCTCTATATTTCTACATCGTGGAATATATTCTCTTTTTATCTTAGCTCTTTTTTACCTCTTATGAATTCTGCCACATGGGCTACTGACTGACATAATTGTAATTGTAAACAACAACTAATCACGTTTCTTGAGTTTTGAATCAACGAAGCAAATTTCAATTTTTTAGTTTTTTTTATTAAATACTCAAAATATTTCAATTCATACATCAATTACTATTACTAATTAAGTTCGACAGCTATGGCAGATGAAGAGGAATCCAAAGAGTATCGCTGGGAAACTGGCTACGAGAAAACATGGTAAATTATATTGCATTTTTGGCACAGACAGCATTATAATATCGGTTCTCTGTTCATCAGGGAAGCAATAAAGGAAGACGACGATGGCCTGGTGGAGGGATCTGTGGCTGAAATTATTCAAAAGGCCAAACGTAAACGGCAAGCGATGAAAAAGGGCTACAGTAAACTAGGAATGATGCGACATTTATATATCATACTGGATTGTTCGGAAGCCATGACCGTTCCGGATCTTAAACCCACTCGGTTTATCTGTTCGCTTAAATTGTTGGAAATATTCATTGAAGAATTTTTCGATCAAAATCCAATTTCCCAGTTAGGGTTGATTGCGTTGAAGGCAAAACGAGCAGAGAAAATTACGGAGTTAGCCGGTAGTTGCCGGAAGCACATCAAAGCGGTTAGTAATTTGAGTAAAATCAGTTTAATTGGAGAGCCTTCGTTACAAAACGGATTGGACTTGGCATTGAAAACATTGAAGATGGTGCCATCCCACGCAAGTCGAGAAGTTCTGATCATTATGGGTAGCTTAACTACATGTGATCCAACGGACATTCACATCACCATCGATGCTTTGAAGGCAGAAGGAATCCGTTGTTCGGTGGTAAGCCTTTCTGCAGAAATCCGCGTGTGTAAGTTTCTCTGCACGGAAACCGGAGGAGTATATGCAGCTGTACTGGATGATTCTCATTTTAAGGACCAGTTACTGCAACATATAGACCCGCCACAAGCTGGAAATCAACAAGAATGCTCCATGATTAAAATGGGATTTCCTCACGGAAAGACGGAAGAAAGCAAGGATCCACTGTTGACTATGTGCATGTGTCACATAGACAGTACAGACGAACCGGCAAAGCTAACATCTGGTGGCTATCATTGTCCGCAGTGCTACAGCAAATATTGCGAACTTCCGGTCGAATGTGCTTCCTGTGGGTTGACTCTCGCTTCAGCCCCACACTTGGCACGATCGTATCATCACCTGTTTCCAGTGCCCGCCTTTCACGAGCTGATGTACGGACAGCAAACTGCCAGTATGTGCTATGGTTGTCGAAAGCTGTTCACTGAATCTGCTGATAAAACCGTTTATCAGTGCAAATCATGCGCTCAGATGTTTTGCATCGATTGTGACATATTCATTCACGAAACGATGCATTCTTGTGTAGGATGTACGACCATACCGGCTTCTGTGCAAGCTCTACATGCCCGAAAGCCAGTAGCACCACCGCATAGCTTATCGTTAATTTAAAGCACGCACATTAAAGATTATAAGATTGGTCGGCAATAAAAAAAATTTAAAAAATGTTACTTTTTTCAATTTTATTAGCCAATTTCAAGACATTACAAAAAGTGACCTTAATAACACAAGCAACAATTCAAATTCATAGCTACATAATGTTTACGAAATACATCTCAAGTTTGTGACCAGGACGTTACTAACGTGATTAATGAAAGATAGTTTAACTATTAGGAATTTCGGATACAACTTAGACCAACTCGCCAATAGAGTCCCATTCTGGGGATAATGGAAACATCCGGTTTCTAAAGCGCGGTTTTTTTAGCGGAGCAGTATATTCCCGTGGATTGCAATTTTGCATCTGCTCGCTTGGTTCACTATGAATCTCGACTTTCACAATATGTTCAATTCTGCAGCACGGTCCCCTATGAAACGGTGTAGTGATATAAGTATGTTTCAAGATTTACTGCTACGAGTACAAACTTACGGAAAACAAGGAGAGTAATAGTCTTCATCATCACTCACAATCTCTGGGAGCGCAGGAGGTGTAAAGTCGACACAATCGGGCATATTTGAAGATTTTACTTGATAGGGTAATATTTCAAAATCTAGCAACGACTGCGGAGACAATGTTGGCACATCTTGTGTTGGTGGCAGAGATTCGGGAGACGGAATCACACTGGGACATGTTTCAGCCATTGAAAGGAATCCATTCATCTCGTTTGGGTCTTCCCACGATCGCAGGGAATTTTGCTGACGCAAAATCTCCATATGGACGTCGAGCATGTATGATGTAGTATTCTAAAAAAAAATATTCCATTCATTTGCGTAATCATAATGCATTAGATTCGCTCCACTTTCATTTAACTCTAAAAGCAGATGTAACGCGCTGGTAAAACTGATTTCAAAGCTAGGGTGAAGGAACCGACTCTTAGTAAACATACCGTTTCGAAATCGTCCAAATATCGATAATTTTCCTCGTTGGTTCGGTAATCATGCTCGGATTTCTCCACAGCTAAACATATATCACGCATCTCCTGTAATCGCATTCGCGATTGGTACATGTTTCTGTCTAAATACATAGTGATAATTTATCTAGAAAATCAAATCGTTATTTTAGGATAATTACCTTCTAATATTTTACGTAGAGACTGTCGCTCCTGCTGAATAGTTTGCATTGATTCTTTTCTGGGAAAATATTTCCCAATTTGCATACGAGATTTTTTAGGCATGTTGTTAACGCAAACTTTATTAAACGTGTCGTGTTCTCATGCTCATTAAATTATTTCGGTTTTAGGAATGGGCGATGTAGATGCGATTTTTTCGATATCGATTTTTTCAGATTGAAAAATCGATTTTTTGCAACCGATCTTTTCGGTTCGTACACAGAAAAAATCCAAACGTTAATTATTCTATTTGCTTCAAACCGCTTGAAATTCATATGAAGAAGAAATGCAATATCAATATCAATTCTTCAAAAGGGCTAATGAGATTTTTGTAAACAAACTTATTTTGCTCATTATTCCGCTGTCGAGTTGAATTTCATGAAAGATACACATGAATCAACATCTTTACCTTTGGTAGAATCAATTTCAAATGTCTTCTGTGTTGAAAATATAACACATTAAGAGAAATCAGCAAAACAAAAGTTTGTTTACAAATCTTATTATCCCTATTCTAATGTTGATATGAAATTGTTATCACGCGCACACATACCTTCTATCTGTCAACTTTATTAACTATGTATGCACACACATAAGTTATATGTGCATATTGTTATAGAATGGGGTTTTATGTGCCTAATACTAGGGGCAGATCACTAAGAATGTATAACAAATTTGCATCAAATTAGAAAAAATGCATTTAATTTCCATTTTTGCATCAGCTTGACACTTCCTCGCAGAAAAGTTTGTTTAACAAACTTCCTACGCTGATCCACTTTGTTCGACGTTTTGTTAAATGTAGGGCTAGCGCAACGCAAACTACATTATGAATTTCTATTTTGATGGAAATAAATGCATTTAATTTCGCTGATTTTTAAAAATGCATCACAAGTGATCTGCCCCTAGGCCTAATAGCACCGACAAACTGACATGACAACTAGAACGATTTCAGTGAAAATTTTTGGCAAATAATTTAAACTCGGAACAGTAACTCCATCTGTATAATCAGTTACACATCATTACTTAACGTGTCTTTCGTAAAAGAACACTAATGTCCTCTAGTAAAAGTCTGGACAAGACATATTCAAACGAGCAGAAGTTTTTCGAATTCAAATGAGCGGAGCATCGTATAGTAACGTTTTAAGTAGAAAGTATTGCACGTTTCATTGGAAACGAGTCGTTTAATCATTTTGAGGCGACGCATTGAATTGGCGCATTTGATAATAAATGCTGAAAACGTCAAAAAATATGCATTACCCAAGTTTAATGTATGCTAATTATTTACTTTAACTGAATTTCTCAATAAAACTGACTAAAACTGTGCTTCTAAAGTTTCAGGTTTTTGTATGTTTTTTACACAAAATTGCACCACCTTTTATTAGTGTCCTTCCATAAGAAATACATTGCGATGAATCGTGCGCCGAATAGCGCTGCGAATCTTGCTGCGACGAAAAATAATCGTCGTGTCTCCTTTGGAAAAGCACGGGCAATATTACGGTATTGACTGGCTTTGTTCTCTGGAGACTCCATGAAAAGTGAATCGAAAAAATTGAATCAACTTCAAGTCGGTTCCGACAGCATGAAGTAACAAGTTACTTTACGCTCGTCCGGGCATGCCACAGACTCAGGTGATTTGTATTCTAATGCCAAAAGATCCTAACTCCTGCGGTAGCATGCAAAAGGTTAAGTCGCCGGGAAACTCTAAGCTTGCTCAAATGACCCTATTCCACGCTTACTAAACTTTTTTCCCTCACATCCTTGCTCTCCCTTGAGTACTATGGCTCATAATATTGAAAAATATACTTCACCTTCCAGTGTCATGCTAATTAAATGCCGTTACAACAACTTCGGGATTTATTATCACATTGCTTAATAAACTATTCCATTTCCGAGAATGAAACGATTTACGATCGGACCGTAGATCTTTCGCCGAAAATGCAGTGTATGTCATTTGCCCTGATTTACCTCATATTTTGTCAAATATTGTTTATATATATGTTTACAAAATTGATTCAGCTGTTTATCAAATGTTCAACAAAACTAGAACATATATTTCTAAGGTTATAGTTTCCTTTAACTATTTCAAGTATAGCCAAACTTCTTTGAGCCAAGTGCCTTGAAACTATGGTTGTCTATTTTCTCTTGTCCAAACTTCTACTGGAGGAACTCTAGTTACATAGAGTAGCTTCGATGATTATTAGAGAGTTGACTGAAAATTTCGTAACTCGTACTGTCAAACGAACGTCCGTTTGACAGTACGAGTTACAAAATTTTGCGTCGACTCTCTAATAATATCTTGCCAAATTTGAAAATACAGTGTCATGTCAGTTTGTCGGTGGTTATAGTTTCCTTTAACTATTTCAAGTATAGCCAAACTTCTTTGAGCCAAGTGCCTTGAAACTATGGTTGTCTATTTTCTCTTGTCCAAACTTCTACTGGAGGAACTCTAGTTACATAGAGTAGCTTCGATGATTATTAGAGAGTTGACTGAAAATTTCGTAACTCGTACTGTCAAACGAACGTCCGTTTGACAGTACGAGTTACAAAATTTTGCGTCGACTCTCTAATAATATCTTGCCAAATTTGAAAATACAGTGTCATGTCAGTTTGTCGGTGCTAGCCCTACATGCAACAAAACGTCAAAGAAAGTGGATCATCGTAGGACGTTTGTTAAACAAACTTTTCTGCGACGGGGTGCAAAGTTGATGCAAAAATGGAAATTAAATGCATTTTTTTCTAATCTGAAGCAAATTTGTTATACATTCTTTGAGTGATCTGCCCATAGTTTGAGTACGTTTTCTATTCTATCTACACTCAGCATAGTTTTTTGCTTTTGAGTGTTTGAACTCAAAACGGATCCGATGCTGGTCGTCCGCAACTGGTTGGTCTCTACAAATTTAAATTTGAGAGGGAGAGGAGGGGGTGGTTTAAGAAGCAAAATATAAAACCAACAACAACAACTATCTTCTTTGTCGTCAACGTAACGACACATACACAAAACACACAAACTGTAGAGCAATGGAATGTGAAAGGGTTGGGAAAATGAAAGAGAGAGAGAGAATGAGACTACTGGGCCGCTACAGCGAATAGTAGAATCACTTCCGCTTATCATATCGACCAGGAAGGAGCTATCAAAAAGTTGTAGAAGTTATTAAAGTTTAAGTTGAGTTTGAGTTTATGAAATAATTAAAGTTATACAAAAGGTGGAATAAATAGAAAATCCTACGGAAGGTAAAGATTTTCCACCAAAGTAAGCCCAAGTGTTCGTAGCAAGTTCTCTCTTTCATTCCCAGGATCAAGACCCAGCAAGTTTCGCCCAGCAGCCATTGGAGTAGCTTTTTGGTCCGGGTCAGCAAATTCCCGCGAACGTCCCGCAAGATCCTTGGAGGAGCCGAAAAGCGATAGTTACATCTACGGTCTGCGATAAACCCCGCGAACGTGCTGTAGCACCGCAAGAAGAAACCCCTGAAGCGAGAAGCCGCCCTGCACGCGGGGCCAGCCAGGCCCGAGCAATCCGCCTTAGGGTGCAGCAACGACGAGTTCGCCATCCACTAGTTCGTCGTCCACGAGTTCGTCATCCACGAGTCCACCGTTTCCAACCGCGATCGCGCATCCGCCGGCCAGCCAGCAGGTAGTCGTTCCACACACACACACACACACACACACGATTGTAAGTAGTTGTAATAAAATAAAAAGTGTTAAAGTAAGGTTTTTACTGATTCAGTCGATAACATCCTCAGAATGTAAAATGCACGGTCTTTGCATTTTGATCATTTGATTGGTGTCCATTAGACCTCTGCACATTTTGAAAAAGTTTTGAAATATACATGGGTCAGCTCAAATTTTCGTTCTAGGTGTGAATTTAAGAACTTTCGCCAAAAATGGCTTAATTTGGATATGATTTAGAGGTGTCTCCAATCAAAAATCGTGTTTTTGCTATGTTTCCATAGGAAGATCACTTACACTCTGATTTGATAGGTCCTACATGCCCACATATCATCAAAGGTTGTTCCTTACACATATCTTAATATGTTTTAACAGGTGAACATAGCTCTAATCGCAATAGAAAATTTGTTAACTGGATTTTTAAAAAGAAAAGAATACCAAAACCAAGAAAAAATATTGCTAATTTTCTTTGGTTTTGATATAATTTTCTATATGAAATATAAAGTTGTTTATGATTCGTCAGTGCAGCAGTTTTAACACTTTTTCATCAGTCACTCTGACAGTGTACCTTTATTGGTGTACCTGGGTTATAAAATGTGTCCTCGAAAAATCGTTAGAGCATTCCGTATTAACATATTTGTGATTGGTTTAACCTAACAAACAGGTTCGAAGAAACAAAAAAAAATTATTATTAACCAAAGGAATGAACAACTGAAAGAACAAAGATTGTTAGTTTTTAACAAAGGGAACAATTTGATCTAACAAATTTTATTTTGTTTCAACAATGTTTCTATGTAAAATGCAAATAGAAGTATTTGTTGAACTAAACCAAATATTTGCTTTCGAGAAACGCCCATTTCAGTTTGAAACAGTCATTCGTCAAGTTTGAAATTCAACTAAACGTTTTGTTGTTTCAAAAAGGCCTGATTCTTCTGCGTACAATTCTCGACAAACATGATTACGGCCTAAAAGCCAACTGTCAAAATCCACTTTGAATGGAAATTCCAGACAAACCGTTACTAGTCGAACACAGTTCACAACAGTTCTCGACAAACATATGATTACGGCCTAAAAACCAACTGTCAAAATCCACTTTGAATGGAAATTCCGGATAAACCGTTACGCGCCAATCACAGATGTTTATAGTAACCGAAAGAGAAAAGTTTTCTCTTTCATAAACTGTTGTGAACTGTGTTCGGCTAGTGACGGTTTGTCCGTAATTTCCACCCAAAGTGGATTGTGACAGTTGGCTTTTAGGCCGTAATCATATGTTTGTCGAGAATTTTACTCGTCTGCAATCGTTTGTTTATTGGCCCTTTTCAAAAAAGGCGTGATTCAGTGCTTGCCCCTCGAAGCAAATAGAGTACTTGACAATCTGTAACAATATTAGTGTGTTCAATGATTTGATTTCCTCCACCTGTCATAATTTTTGATAGGTGGAGGAAAACAAATCGAAAAAAAGCTTTTCGGCCGGATTATTTGCGCGGTGGACCCAACCCAACCGGTATTGTAGTATCCAGAATAAGTTTCACAGTGACACAGAGCATTAAAACACCATTATAAATAGTTTAGGAAAGCGATTCCAAACGTTTAAATTGACTGACAGTTTAACATATGACAGCTGGAGGAAAACAAACCCCCAAGTAGTGTGAGTGAAATCATTTGCATAGAACTCTATAGTTTAATTAGTAATTTTAAACAACTGTATTCATTGAATTAAATCTAAATCTCATTTGTCACCATATCAAACAGGAAAATTGTTCAATAAAACTAAATTTTGTTTATTTTAACTGATATTTTTTCTGCGCGGCAAAGCCTCCTAATACGCCGACATTTATAATTAGTTGCCGCTATTGCCAAAAACTTTGATTACATGGTGCAAAATATTTATAATTTATCACGCTTAAAATTTAAATGGGTGGCACATTTGTATATGAAGTAAAATTTTATTAAAGGCAATTGGAAGTTCTTGAATATTCTCATTGTGGATTGAAACTTCACAATTTTGTGTCAAAACCTAGAGCTAGAATATTTTTACAGTGTATATCTTTTTGTTTTATTCCTCTTAATTAGTAGTTTGTAATAAGCGTGCAGATCAACTGTTATTTTAATAAACACAAGTCGGCCACTTGGGCAGGCGAGGGCGCGCGCGTTACCAGTGCTAAATCCACCGTCGAGGCCTTCGTGCTTTTACCACCATTTGTACGCAGAACAAAATTAGCGAACGAACCAGCAAGCGACCGACTAGAATCCACAGTAAGTTCGCTGTACTCCTTGGTTTGGAGCGAAATATTCCGTGAAAATTGCGAATAATTGGTGAAAATTTTACAAAAACTGCGTGAAAAAGTGATCTTCTACCCGGAGTGTTTCGAATTAGGTGTTGGTTTGCGCGTTTGGATAGATATTTCGAAGGTGAGAAACTACTAGCAAAGATCTGAACACTATTCAGCTCTGGCTGCATTCATCCTATATACACAGTGAAATCTGCGAGAACAAAGTTGCTAAGTGGTAGGTAGGTTGGCGTTTCTTTTGCTGTATAGTTAATGATGCTCCCCAATTGGGGAAGCTTAGATGCAGCTCGCAGGACTCGAAGCCTGGTACTCATCAATATAAGTGCGCCTAGCGAATCCATAAATTGTGTATGATTGCGACAGATTAATTTAACCGTTATTACATTTACGTTTTCTTATGATTTTAATTGACGCAAATTAAGAAGCTTATGGCGTCAAAATAGCTTAAGGTAAATCTCAACGTAAAGTAGCTTTAGCGCAAAATCGCGAACGGCATTCCGTAGATTTACGATGTATTGGCTTGGCTTCGTCAGCAAAGGAATGCTCCATATTCGCCTGTAAGGCACTTTATCGCCCTATAGAGGTATGCATATGCAAGTATGGTTTAGATCCTGCTCCAAATGTTCCTGAAAATTAAGGTGATTTCAATAAATAAAGGATAAACCAACAATTCAATAACTATTATAATGTTAACCCTTAAATGCATACAGGTGCCATTTGGATACATGCTACATTTTGTAAATTTTGTAGTTTTATTGCGTACGAAAATCTGTTAGTTTACACTGTACATCAGGTCAAGGAAAGGTAGTTTTGGTTAGAGTTTACAACATTAGTAGCGAAATTTTGTGAAAATCTACCACTAGTTTGTATCGTAGGTAACAATCTCGAAAAAATAACCAAAAAACAAAATCATGAATTTAAAGATTAAATTATAAATGTTTGTCAGGAATTCTCATTTCTCAATCCTTTTCTAGCATATCTGGACAAAGTAGCGGAACGTAGCGTGATGGGCAAAGATATCGATCCAGCGGACATCGGCAAGCATCCGGACCTGATTCGTAAGGCGCAAGCCGAAATGACCCAGAGCGATGTGCTGGTATGTGGCCGCTGTCACAGCGTGTTTCACTTTATTGAACTGTTCAAGGAGCACAAGGAACAGGAGTGTCGCAAAGAGTCCACGCTGAAAGATTGCCGTGAAACTAAGGCAAAAGTTTGGGCCTTTTTGTTGTGGAAGGCGGCTCAACTGAATGTAGAGGTAGCAGGGAATGTTAATTCCTGGAAGTTGTATCAAACTTGGGTTAAGCTGGAGGAATCGGTACGGGAGACATGGATCGTTGCTGGCAGAACAATTCAGTCGTTTGCCAGGGTGAGTAATTGGAGATATTTATATGGCGCCCATGTAATAAAAATCTTATTTTTTGTAGATGGGACAAGGTAATCTTCAAGAAATGCCTGTTAAAATTACTAAAACTATTATCGAAAGTGGACCCGAAGAAAAGAGTATGTTTTGTTCTCTTTACCCGACGGTTTGATACAAATTTGTTCCATTCCTTTCAGAACCAGCAATTACCCCGGCAAACACAGTAAACACTGCTACGAACCGTTTTATCCCTACTCGCAAACCGGATGTCAAGCCGAGCATCTCTCCGGTAGCGTCGGTCACCAATAAGGTCGAAAGCGATGTGAAAAAATCTCCAATTCCTGTTCAACCCAGAAAACCGGAATTGAATCCCATCAACAAGGGTGTTGGGTAGGCTGTTTTTTACACCGTAATGATAATTTGTATTAATTCCACTAACTGACTTGTCTTCATTGTGCAGAAAACGGTCCGTCGCCAAGCGCACTACTCCTGGTAGCGGCGAAGTCATCGAGGAGGAAGTCGAAAAGATCTTGGCCAAAAGGTTCAATCCTCGCCGGAAGGAACACGAGTATCTGGTCAAGTGGTCCAAGTTTGCCCATGACCAGAATACCTGGGAACCGCTTATCCATCTACAAACATGCCAAAGTGTTCTCGAATATTTCGAAGTGCAGCTGGCAAAGCAGAAGGAACAACGAGCGGCAGCAGCTGCCCGAACTTTGCAGCAACAGCAGGCGGAAAAGGCCAAGGCAGCTACAGCGGCATCCGTTTCGACGACTAGTTCGTCGCCTAATATCACTTCTCAGACCGCAGTAACTGTGACCAAACCACCAGTAGCGGTTACCGTGACACCAAACACACCCTCCGCAACACCCATAGTTGTTCCGTTGGCGCAAAGTTCACCTCTTACCAACAGACCTTTACGAAATTCGAAGGTCAATGCGATGGATAAAGTCAAGCAGTGGGTTGGTAGCACGATGGCTGCTGGAAGCGGGAGTTCTGACAACGAGGAAGCAGCTAGCAAAAGAAAAATTAGCGACAGCGATTTCGATATCGAGGAAGAAGGTGGGTTGAAGAAATTCAGAACGGAAAATGTAACTGTTGGCCAGGCGTTGGTGAAACCTGGTGTGAAGGTTGTTCCAGTTGGAGTGAAATCGCCCGTCAAAGTAGTCAACGGAGTGGGGTCGTCGAAGAAGGACGATGGAAATTCAGCAGAGGTAATTGTTAAAACCACAAAAGATGGTACAGCTAGCGGTGTTGTGAAGAAACCAGGTTTCACCAGTGCAAAGAATGTCGCCGGGGAAGCTAAGGTACAAATCGTTAATCGTGGTGAGGTTCCCAAGCAAGGTGTTTTCAAAGTGAATGCAAGTACGCCTTCGCCGCAATCATCGCCTGCTCCACTCAGCAGGACAACGCCACCATTAACTACCACCACAACAACTACGCGAATCGTACGTAAAAACATTGGTGGAACACAACAGTTGGTCAAACAGGTTGTTCGAACCACGATTCCTATACAGCAGGCCTCATCTCCATCACAACAACAGCGGCAGCCTTTGCAAAAAGTTGTCAACAATGCCAGTCCTGCTGGAGCCCCGATTCCAAAAGTCACTACTAACGTTATCCAGCGAAGCTCCTTGTCACCTAAACTTTCACCACCGATGAACAAATCACCTATTAATCGAAACATAAAACCTTCACCGGTCTCAAAAACCAGTACCACTTCAGAACAGAAAATAAACGCTCTCCGTAAGCAAGGTTTGAACATCGTTAAGCGAGTCGTATCCCCTCCTGCTACCTTGGACCAGAAAGCTGACGCTCAACAAGGCCACGACGAGGACGAAGACGACGAACTACCAGATCCATTCCCATCTGCTTCGCCTGTTCAAATTCCGCAATCACCACCACGCGCCCTAACGCTCTGCCCTGTCACTGGAAAAGTGCTGGGTCAAGCTGAAGGCGAACCAACACCAGTGCCGAGTCCGGAGATTGAGGAGGACAAGTCAAAAACGAAGAAAAATTCACCGCACATGTCCCATGAACAACAACAACAACACGAACTTGGACAGGAACAGGACACTCAGGTACAACAGATTTTGACGAACGAAGATGGCTCGCCGATTATTGTTGCCGGAGAAGACGGAACTCTGTACCAGGTTGCTGGAAAGAATGCCGAAGGTCAAACTATTCTGATCGCCCAGGGCGCGGACGGAGAACAGCAGTGTGTGTTGGTTGCTGCGCAGGAAGGTGAAGGCGAGGCTGAGGCTAATGTACTAACGTTAGACGCAGCAGTGTCAGAAGCGGTGACTCACATAGGGGTACATCAGGAGGTGAGTTCGGATTTTGAACCATGTTAAACATTCGTTTACTCATACACTTATGCAACTCTATTCGTACAGGGTCAACAGCTGACGGAAGAACAAGCTGCACAGTACAAAATGCAGGAAGGTGTAGATCCTAATCAGCAACTGACGATTCAGACCGAGGACTCCCAGGACGGCCAAATCACCGCTGAAGTGGTTCAAGCTGATCAGCCATCACCTGGTAAGTGCAAACTTGTTACCAATGATGTTTCGTCTCGTGCTGCTGCAGCAAAATCGTATTAATTAATTCTAATCACATTCTTAATTCTGTTTCTCTTCAAAGGTGGCACCCGGCGAGTGGTTCTGCTTTTACCGGACGGAAGCTTCATGATGACTGAAGTGAATGAAGAACAGTATCAGTCGTTGAATTTAGTGAACTAAACATAGCAGAGGGTGTGTTAGGATATATTTACGAATTTCTTCATGACTCGTAAAATGTTACGCGTCATCTATTTAACTTTAACAGATAGGTACTATGTTTTAAGCCCTAGGATAGCTATACAAGTGTGTTTAGTTAATATTGTTTTAAATGTTCCGATTGACATTCAAACTAGACATTACAAAAGATTTGTACAGAAATTCCGCTAGTATTTAATCATGTGGTAAAAGTGAGGTATACTCCGAGAAGTTTTTGTTTCTCAATTTACACGTTTTAGTTGTACATACATAACATGTATTACATATGTATGTTACATTAAAACATTAGCGGTTCAGCCTATGCGTGTTTAGTATAGTAAAAGAATATAAATGTCTGAAATAATATAGGTTAACATAGGCGGTTCGATACGTTTCTTTGTTAATTCCAAGTTCTTAGAAAACATGATCGAAGGTTGGGGCTCTCTATTCTGAATTTTGGCTCGCTTGCGCTAGAATACGATCCAAAACAAAAGAACCCGATCCCAGTAAAGCTAATAAATGGATGCAGTGACGTAGAGTGTAAACAGCAAGTATTTATTTTAACTTCAACAATCCGAATCACTATGGCATCGTTACATGCCCTAATACTGCGAGGTTAAGAACATTTCAAGTAAAAAGTGCGCCTAAAAATTCAAATTTTCGATAAATGATTGTGACTATCGCGTTAGCTCATTTTATATTTAGTATATTTGAAATGAAAAATACAAGTTATACTGCTCATTACAATAAACCCTTGAAAAATATCATTGACGAACGACATAACAATACGCCTAATACCGCGCACCTTAGAGGAATGAGTCAGAATACCGCACAAAATAATTCCTAATACCGTTTACCATAACATGAACTAAATACTGTGTAAATAATAGAATTTGAGTGAAAACATTTAGAACTGATTTTTTCTCATACCTTTTTTCAGTTCTAGGCGCTTAGATTTCAGCTGAGCCTTTTTTGTCAGCTTGGAGTTTTCTCTTGATTTGTCGTTAAGTTTTCTTTCTTTCAACTCAATTATTTTAATTTTCTCGATATTTTTCAGGTACTCATCGTAAGCAACATTAGTTGCGACCGAGTGTGGGTGTGGCTTTGATTTTGGTTTTGATTAAGCTTTCTGTAACATTTTACTAGGGCAGAACATACCCAAAACGTTCAGATGGTCAGCTGGAGGATGAGACAGATCTAGCGGTATAGTTTCGACAAATTATTCTGGAAAAAATGGATGTTATAAGATTATAAAAATTTATTACTTCGGTTTTCGTCGAAGCCTCTGAATAATAGTTCTGCATCTAGAGAACTCCTCTTTTGCATCTGTGCCTGTACTGGTCCTTGTGTTGGTATCAATAGTGAACTGTTTTGTACATATTTAATCCTGTGCCAAACTTTAAAAAGCCTAGTATCCCAGCCACTCACCGTAGGAATCATTAAAATCGATGATTGCGATTAAAATCATCCACTTGCTGATGTGTCATATGATTTTGAATTTCTATCAGCAAGTTTTTCTGGATGCTGTAGTTTGCCGCGTACTTGAAAATTTGCCATTTGATCTGTACTCAAAAGTAGAATCTATATAGCTGTTGATGCTTTACACACAGCGTTGCCAACATTTTTTTTCAAAAAGACTGGAACTTTTCTTAAAAAAACTGAAAAAAAAACTGGATGCTCGGAAAAGAAACCTAATTTATCCTTGTAATGTTTAAGTTAACGATTCAATGCACGTAATTTTAAGTAAACGCGTATGTCCATACCTTTTACTAAACAACCAACTCAATGTTTGATATTGTCCAAATTTAAAAAATATTAAACATTTGAATTCGATGGTAATTATTATAGTTACATTCAAATTTTATTGTTTTGAAGGTCTCAATCTACACATGCGCAAAATCCTAAATTTGAAATCATTTTCGTAAACTCGAGGATGCGCCTAAACCGCTCTTACGATAAAGAATAAAATTTTAGAGAAATCAGCCAACAAAACGTCGTACGCTAATTACGTAAGGGAATATGGGGAGGGGGAGGTTCAAAATATCTTACAAATTGTTATCTGAGGTGGAGGAAGGGCGGACTTCGAATTGAAGTGTTTTATAGCAGCAGAATATGATTGTTAAATTAGTTATGGATTTTTTTAGATTGTTGCCAACGTGAGGAACGGCTTAATAGTCAATGATGTTGGAGCAGCTACAGCAATTTCTTGGCTTTTGCTGGTACATTGTTCTGGAGTCATAATATGCCTTACAAGTTAAAAAGTGTTGATGCCCTTCGTGTAACTAAGCCTTTTTTCAACTTTCGCTTCAAAGTCGCAAGGTATCCGGAAAATGTTCTGTCATGTGATTGTCAAAGATCTTTTAGGCTGAATATTTCCAGAGTGTGAGCTGTAATTTACTTCAAGAAAATTGTCATGAATTGGAACTCTGAATAAATTCGCAGCAGAAAAGGAAATAAATTGTTTTAAGATCTACATAACAAAGCAATGGATTCAAAGGAAGTGGAATATAGCGAAGCTGATTATGTGAACTAAATCGGAATTTCTGAATATTTCCCAAAAATAATTCTGAAATTTCTGCTGGCCGAAATTAGGATGCAAGTAAAATTACTGCAGATGATTACAGTTAACTTTTGTCATGAATTTTCTGGTAATATTGCTATACGCATCGTTTTCGCAACCTTATAATAATATATTATTTAATGGATTAACAATACGATTTTTTAATTACGAAAATCATGATAAGATCTTATGTTTGGGGGAGAGGGAGTTCACAAAAATCTTACTATTATCAGGGGGGGGAGGTTGAAAAGTTCTAAAAAACCCTTACGTAATTAGTGTACGGCCCCTAGCTGAGCATTCAACAAATGTTCATCAAAATATTTGACACAAAGTACTGCCTTTATGTTTCAGTAAAATTCATTTAAAATTGAATGTACATTCCCGAACCGTTTTGCTCACAAGTGGGTATAAGAAGAGTTCAGGTCCATGGTGTTACGGTGGATTAAAAGCTTTTTCTAGGGTACTCGCTATCTTTCCATCGCTCGCTTGGATGAATCAAGTTACAATTTTGTGAAAAAAAAATTAAAGGGTTGTATACAGGACATGACCACGGTGACATTAAAAATGTAGCTTTTTTCATAAGCGTGCAAATGAATTTTATCTATCACACATATCGACTCACGTTCTTGCTCACTCGCCTGTTTGCATATGTTACAATTTGCTTTATACCCTCCCCATTAAAAAATAATTTATTGAAGATCATTTAACGGTAATAAATCATTACAATTAATCAAGTATCTCACTAGGTGATTGACATTATTTGGCTGATCCATCTAGTAAAAATAGGCTGATCTGTCCAGAAAATATATTCAAAGAAAAGTTCCATATTGAGAACTGTGATGAAGAAGCCCACGCCCGCCAACGGAAATATACAGATTCTCCATGAAATATGAAATTTCATTTTCCATTTAAATTTTCAATAATGTACTAATGAATTTAAGTAAACAATCTTAAGTGTAAGTATTTCTTGATCGATTAGTGGTGGAAAAATGAAATTATTTGATAAATTACATTGTTATACAACGTTCGCACTACAAGTTAAAACGGGTTTTTATGCTATCTTGGTGACATTTTTCTTGTTGCTAATTATTAAAACGTGTTATAACTCTGTAGTGTAAACATTGTATTATTAAACCAATTCTGCAGCGTTTTATTTTATATAGGTGTTTTATGTGGTAATAGGACTGACATAATATAATAACAGCGGTTTGTTTCATAATTTAAAACAGATTTATTTTAAAATTTAAATTGGTATACCCAACCGTTCTATTTGTTGTACACTTTAAAACGCGATTAAAACTGTGTTTTAAATACATGGGGCAGGACAGATACTCTGACTGCATAAACTGGAAAAACAATTTTAAGTCCAGTAACGCTTAAGACATGGCTTGAATTTTAATCGAAAAAGAACACCCGCTTAAACTGCTGCTGGGACGGCAAGTTCTGTTTTAAAATATTCCGTTTTGTGTAGTACGAAACAAGTGTTTGAAATTAGAAAACAAAAAGTGCTGCTGGGAATGTGATTGTTTCCGATGCAATTACACTCAGGTTTTTTACGCAGGGGATACTAGCCGCGTAAATGAAAACCGCGAAAATTTCAAAAAACGCGTAAATGAAAACCGCATAAATTTCAAAATCCGCGTAAAAAATACTGCGCAAAAAAACGCGTCAAAACCTGAGTGTACTCTCCTATATAAAATACTACGCTGCTGAACAGTGCAATAACTACAGAAGCACGTTGTCAGATAAAATAAAAAAAATAAAATAATATGATAAAAACATATAACCGAAATATGAAACATATGAAAGCCAATAGGCTCTTTACCCTACGCAGAACAAAGCGCCGTAAACATAAATTAACAAGTTATAACGCACACGCATGCATAAAAATAAATAATGTGTTTCAACGCAACACTCAAGCAGCACACATAAGTCGCATCCTGCCGTATTGAATTAAATCCAAACCACCCCACCCACCCACTTTGCAAATCATTCTGTGACACCGTGCAGGTACCCGAAAAATCCGCACACGGCCACCGCTGCCGAAAATGCATAGCGTCTACTGCTTATTGTAGTGCCCAGACGCTACAGCCATAATTTTACCCGTTCGACATAAGAACAAAAACTGATTCAAACGGGTACGCGTCACCTCTATTTATAAACTAACCGTATATGGTTTAGTCACTTAGGTGCGAGTGTGTGCAAATGCCAACGTTGCCGAAAATCGATAGCGCTTATTGCATCGCCCGGAGACAATGTTGCTCGTATGGGATAAGAGCAACAACTGATTTAAACGGACATGCGTTGCTTCTATTTATGACTTTTCGTGTTTCATTGAGCAACTAAGCTGCCCTTTTCTGACGGCTGTGTCTGAGAAATCTGCCTCACGAATGGTAATTTTCCCGTTTTTCGTGAACTTTTTAATTTTACCAATTTCCAAAAGTCTACTTTTATTGGGGAGATATTAAATTATTACCAATATTTAAGTTAGGTGTTTCTGAATCGGTTGGTGTATGAATGATTAAAATCCATCTAGTAATATCGGAGTTATAAGCGTGCAAACCTTACATAGTTTCGTTACATGGGAGATAGTTTAGATTTTAGAATGACACCTAGCCACAGATAGTGGAGTAAGACATTTTTAATGTCAAAACTAAATAAATGAATATTTAAAAAAAACTGCATAAAACTGGCTCAAATTTCAAAAAACTGGAAGATTTCCTCGGTTGTCTGTTTGACTGGATGGTGTAAAAAAACTGGAAGAATCTAGTTTAAACTGGAAGGTTGGCATCGCTGTTTACAAACGAGCCTGTCAAAAAAAAATGCGGACGAACATCAGGCGATTTAAAAAGTTTGACGTGCACAGAAAACTTGCATTACCTAGCAGTAGGTAATTTTAAATCTGTGCATCCCACTTCCTCCAACGAAAAACGAAAGCGAGGGAGTCCAAATTTACCCAAAAATAATGAGATATTCCCCAAAGCCGACTAAACTTCATCCCATTGATTTTGAGTAAAAAAACATTCCCTCTCCCTCGTTTTCCGGTAGTGAAATAAGGACAGCAAATTAAAATTACCTACTGGTAGGTAATGGATTTTAATGGCGATTTCGCTTGAACCTGAAACTGAGTCAGGTTCTAACCCCAACCGCTGTCAGTTCATACATTTTGATAGCAGTTGGGGTTAGGAACTGACTCAGTTTCGCCTCAAACAAAAACCACAAACCATGTGTGTTTGACTCAACTCGCCTGTGCTAATTGCTTCTAGGAACAAATGCAATTTGCGAATGCGATTTAAAGGCAATTTCAATGCTTAAACAAATTTTCTGGCGGCTGAAATGGAAATGGACTTTTTTGCGTTTTTCAAGCATGGCGGTTCATGTTTGGCTTAAGCTTAAAATTGTTTTTTGAACAATTGGTGTGTTCTCACTTGTATTTTGTTTGCCTAGTGCACTTCATTTAGCCAACGAATGTAGGAAATTGTGGAATCGTGTATAAGTATAGTATAGTGTATCTCTGACCTAAAGTCTTAATGAACGTCAGATTGTGATAAGTTTTGGTGTGCAAACCAATTTCACCTTTGATTCTTCCTATAAGTTGGCGGTGATTACCTAGTATACTGGTAAGTATATGTGAGTAAATAATGAATCCGAAAATAAGTATTATATTATAATAATAATACGCGTTCCGTGGGCGATTTAAGAGCGGGTTGGGAGGCACAAAAATTACGGAGGCAAATCGCCCAATTTGCATTTGAAATAGCCCCCTAATTGCCAGCAATTTGCTGGCAAAATGAAGGGCATTTAGCGCATCCGAGTTGGCAAATAGCCCCCCGTTAGCCAGCAACTTCCCTTTTTTGACTGGGTGACGAATAGCGAAGACTGCATATCAAGAAGACTGGCAACTGTCCAGAATCTGGAAACAGTAACAGCCACGCCACTTGCGGGTAAAGGTGGTACTTCCCATAGTGATGCATACACACATATACACTTTTACATTAAGCTTCCTACCTTCCTCCAATAGAGGCGCTGTAACCTCTGTCGCTTCTCGTTTGTATGGGGGAAAGAAAGAGATATGTCTTCTTAATATGTAGTCTTCGCGAATAGTTAACTGCATCCACATCCCATGGATGTAAACCACATCCAACCTTGGCCATGATGATGGACGATGCTATTGGTGTAGAAGTCGAATATTGCTGATCATGGATGGTGCTTTCCGGAGCTTCATACAAACGAGACGCAGTACGGTCAGATCCACCTTTCGTCACACTATCCACTGGTTTGTATAGTTGCTTCAAATGGTACAGCATAGTTTTTTGGGAGCCATCATAACTAAAATTCAGCCACAGTATTACGCATGAATTAGTATGGTGAAGCCCGAATTCCGTGACAGTTTGTCCATCAATAAAAAAGCCAAAATAAAAACAAAATGTTGCTAATTCGATGATTAGCTAACATTTCTTATCCGCGAGAATGAATTAAATGCAGTATGACCTTGAATTTACTGAAAAAATGGAAGAAAAATCACTGAAATTTTCACGCACTTTTAGCCATTTTGCTAAGCGGAGGGCTACGTTTGACAGTTCGAAGCACTGGGATACAAGGTGATGACAAATACCAAACTACGCACAGAGCCTGTGGGGAACGAGGACGCACCCCGGAATATTTTTGCCCTTACCCTGTCAAGCGGGACACTAATAAGTGATAGAGTTGACTTTGTTTCCTTATAGCTATTCGTGGGAACAAAACGGAAAACAATAAGAACACTGTAGATATTAGTTCGGAGGAGATTGCGGTGGAAGAGAAGAAGGATTGCGCAAAAAAGCAAACTTGGGAAGCTGATGTGTCCTGCACTTCGTCCATTCTCAATTATCCAGCTCGAGACGAGGATGGGACGATGGCCAAGGAGAACACAGACCAGTCCAGCGGAGTAACCGGTGGGTCTGAAGGATCCGAGAATAAAACAAGTGGAACACGGGGAACTCGTCAGTTCAGCGGAGTGTCGAGAAAACGCTATGGGTGACTGCTGAGAAAGGACTACAAATCGGATAAAGCGCTAGAGTTGGCAAAATTTCCAATAAGGAAGGCATCAGGCAAGCGACAGCGTTCGACGGACACGGAGTCACCGAACAATAGTAGACGCAGGAAGGAACTCCAACCGAAAAAGATCAAGGGACAGGATCCTACAGAGATACTAAAAACTGAGCAGCGCCCAACCTTCAACGAAATGACTAAGTTGAACTCGATAGCCATCATTCCGGTAGGGTACCCTGCGAATTCCCTCAGCCATGGACAACTGAATACGAGATACACGTTTATAGGAAGTGCATATACAAACGTTGGTATCTCGAAATCGTCTGTGCCGTTGAAGCGTCAAAGATTTCAAAACAGGCACCTCAGATCGGGGATTTTCCCGTTAGTATCAGATCCGATAGGATCAGCCTCCGCCTGGTGCAGAATCAGAACGACAATTTCAAACACGGTCCTCAAAACGGTAGAGCTCCTGTTGGCGGTAGATGAGGCTTTAGTGAAACTGATAACCTCTCAACTCAACCAGCTGATCTACGTACATATTATGAAAAGCTAGAATACGCCAGTTTAAGAGTTCCCAGGTCTTCGCCAAACGTGGAAGTTCTAGGCAAATATGAATTAAAAACGTGCATTCCTTGTTTTGACGTGTCTTTGTTTTTACCTTTTTTTAAGGATTTTTATGAACGTGTCCGCTAAAAAACAGACAGAGAAAGAATGACCGGAACGGTGAGAATGAAAAAACGGTGAAAATTCCTTTTCCTTTTTATTGGAAACACCGAGAGGCTGGATACTATTGAGAATTTGTGATGACATCATCACAGTTCCTCGATGGCGGAGTGGTTAACGCACCCAACTAGAGACTGGGAGATCGCAGGTTCGATTCCTGCTTGAGGACATATCTTTTCTCGGTGTTTCCAATAAAAATGTGAATTTTCACCGTTTCTTCATTATCACCGTTCCGGTCATTCTTTCTCTGTCTGTTTTACAGTGGACACGTTCATAAAAACTAAAAATCCTGTGGGTTACCCAACTCGGATTCCTTCACGACAGACTTGTGATAATAGCAAGCCTGCAGCAAAGGTAACGAGTGGATCTTACTCCCCGTTCTTTTCGACTGTTCCAGATGTGAACAGGATACACACCAGTTTGTTTTCCCTATTTCTCTGTATTTTTGCATGGTGAGTTTATTGGCTTCTATGGCGAACATTGTGTGCCTATGCTCCGACACACTTGATTCGTCTGAAATGGGCCAACTCTTTGTCTTTTCCGTTATCTGAGCGCTGCATAACGTGAGGTCCAGTGCCTCGCTCATAACTGGGTTCATAAATGATATTTAGGTTCAACTCCCTTAACATTGGCATCATTTGACGAACGGTATTCTAGTAGGTACTACCCCTTATTGTGTTATGCGCATTGTTTATGCTTCTACAATACTTTATGAGGATATCGATTTTAGAAGGTTGTGCTGTATCCGTATCGCCAGGGAAGTAGGCAGGTGCGATCACAATCTGCTGCTTGCCCCTAGCCGTCTCCACTGTTATGGCGGCGACGTCTCGCTGAATGAATCCTGTAATTGGAGAAACCTTTTTGCTGCGTTTATCAGAACTGCAGCTGTAGGAATTGGCTGTGGTCTTTCGAATATACCAACTTGTGAGCTGAGGTATTTAGTATTTATTTCCCTACGACTCTTATATAAGAGCGATGTCTAAACGCAAGGACGCTTGTTGCACCTTTTGCGTGGTGAAGGTTCACTTGGATGCAGCAAATTTTGCTAATTGTTTTGGCTATTAGGTTTTACACCAACCAACATAACCCCGCAAAATGAGCCGGATGAACTTCGTTTGACAATTCTCGGTGGTTTGTTTACATGAGAGTTACGCGAGTTCGAATGTAACAGATGAGCACCCGTTGCACTCGCACTCACGCAATTGCCAAAGTAAACAAACCACCGAAAATTGTCAAACGTGAACTTCATTCATCATGAGTTCATTCGTGTCGTCATCTTATAGAACTCTATTATCAGGTTCAATACTTCGTCTCCTTTATTTTGCCCATGGCTAGTCACAGGCTCTGTGCTGCTCGACGTTCCAATGGTATTCTTTGGCGCAGTATTTGTTTTGGCACTTGCCGTTTGCTCACCTTCTCTGCGCTTGTATGTCAGTTCTCAGTGGTTTAAATATGACAGGCGACAATGATATATAGATGTTGAAATTTTTAATAATTCTACCGCCTTTTATGTATACTACTGAAAACTTTACCGGCGTTTTTCTCGAAACTACTCGTTTAGCTGGTCGAAATTGTATCTCGAAATAATAAGTTTTGACCGTTCTGAAAATTTTCACAGCATAATCGAAATTGCTTTCATCAGCGTCGTATTTATAGGATTTTAGGTTCTTATTGTGTAATTTTTTAAGGAACAATTTTGTGTCGATTTTTATGCCATTTCGCAAAAAAAAAACTCGAATAAAATCCTACATACGTCGCTTGCTATCGTTCTAAGGAATCGAAAAAAACTTTGGTTTTAAGCTCAAGGTAAAAAAAAACGACGATAAATTTACGACCGCGGCGCTTGTGAGAAAATGTTGCACAGTCGTCATCTTGTGACAATATTGCTTGAATTGTTTCCCCCGCAACTAAACTTATAACTTATAAACCCCATTTTACAAGATATCGATTCAAGTTCTTGTCGCTTAATTTTTTTTCAGAAATATGCCTATTTTTTCGTTGTCTACTCTTTAATTTTGAACGCTATTTGTTACTTAGTGATTTGGTTGTGATCTGTGAGGTGCAAAGTGTATTTGGCGAAAATGGTTGCGTGTTGCGTTCACATTTTCCTCATCTGAGGGAATAGTGGAGAAAATTTTAAAAAAAACAAGAAATCTGCTGTCGCTTCTTCTCTTAGCTGATGATGTTTTGATGGGCAGGTAACCGTTACATCGATAGATTTTTCCGAAATCTCGACAAACATATGATTACGGTTTAAAAGCCAACTGTCAAAATCTACTTTTAATGGAAATTCCGGAGAAACCGTTACTAGCTGAGCACAGTTCACAACAGTTTATGAAAGAGAAAACTTTTCTCTTTGGTTTACTATCAACATCTGTGATTGGCATGTAACATTTTGTCCGGAATTTCCATTCAAAGTGGATTATGACAGTTGGCTTTTAGGCCGTAATCATATGTTTGTCGAGAAATGTAAGATTTTTTTAAACAATTTTGGGACACATACCGGACGTTTTCTTTCTATGGCCCCTACATGCTGCAGCCTCATCCTATATACCCCTTGTCAATTTAGAACATTTCCGAGCGCAGCCAATTTTGGCAGTGAGCCATCAAAAAGTTCAACAAACGTAAATAGAAATCGCACCTGCATCGACGATCATTGAAAGTCGTCATCAAAAGACAGCGAAACAGAGATGCCACATATGCTGTCAAATAACTAACTTATGAGCTCATATGAAGGAGTGAAAACAAGTTTTTTTTTACCTATCATTCCCTCTTGTTCTAACCAATGGGAGTCCAACTGACGCTGACAGTGCTAATAAAATCTCTTTCGCCCGCATTCGGACACATTAGTGAGCGAAGATTCGCCTTTGTCGAGCTGTCAGTCCAAGAAGTTCTGTCTGTTCGCAATTTTCACTCACGTCGTCGTCATCGGCGCTTATCGGAGTTATTTATTTGTAGAAAAATCCGTATTTTCTGTATCTTTTCGCGCAAGTGCTTGTGGTTCTGGTAGGGAGAGGTGATTTTCCTACAACCGACTAATCATTCTCAAGTGCAAGTACGGTTTTTTTGATAGCAAAACCAGACGTCGCTATCGCAAACGACACGTAAACTTGGAAAAGGCGTTTCACGTCATTTTCATCGCGGTGCTAGTCCATCAGTCACCGATGGGCTGTACGGGACAGTGGTAGAAAAAAGGTTCGTGAAAAGTTCAGTATAGTTTCCGTGTGAGTGGAAGAAGAACATTAAATATTAAGGATTTTTCAGTTTTCAACTCAAACTGTTGAGGTTGCAATTTCCGGCGTTTGTTGATTTCACATCTGTAAGTAGCCATGCTATCATGAAGTTCTCTGCTGACTGACAGCGCATATTAGTACAATATGGAACCAATTAGTGGTACTCACTATACTCTGAAGTACAGGTTTCAATGATACCAACAGTTTATTTTGGAAACGATGAATAATATTGAAATTTATTTTTTTTATATATTAAACATTGCAAAACAAGCAAATGAAATATACCTACTTTAAAATTTTTGTGTTTTCTGATGTTAGGAGATGAATATTTTTATTGAATGCGTACTTGCTTACAGGGTTACCAGCAAAATTCAAGGAAAGTCAATTTGAAAACAAAATATTTGGCGTTTTCAAATAGTCCCAAAACTTGAAAATTGAAATAATATGGGGTTGTATTTGGAATCATGGTAATGGATGTTACGTCCCTGGTCGTTATTCCATTCTTGTGTGAATTGCTGAGAGTATTTGACATAATGAGCCTAACATTTGATAATATTAACGAGACAAGATGCTTTCGGGCTAGAAGCCGAAGGAATCCATTAAATATGTACGTTTGTCACATAATTGCACAACTTTTGCAATACTGGGAAACTTAATAATCAAGATTCATTAGCTTATTGAACTCAACAGGAACCATGATAATCAGAATAGCCTGGATCATTTCTTCAACGTTCCGTACGATAACTTATAGCGTTTTCGTTTTTTCTAGGTGCTACACCGGTGTAGTGCAAAGAAAGAGATAGACTGATTACACTCAAGTTTGAATGAGTGTAGCACCGACTACACCGGTGTAGTGCACTGTCAAAACGAAAATGCCATTAAGTTCTCGAGAACAAGGAAATATTTATGTTGCTTACATTTTAATATCAAATTCTATACCGTTTACTCTACACACAGGCAAAACATATAGCGATTTTCACAATACCGTATATTTTTCAGCCACCGGAAGAACGTATAGGGGGAAGTGGACCAATTCGGACCCCCAGCTGTTTCTCAGCTATATATCATTTTCATGGCTGTCATGTAACTCTGTTCTATCTTACAAAATTTTTCGGTTCTCAATTTTCGTGGGCGTCCGCTAGGGCAAATGTTTTTTCGGATCGCTATTTTTTGAAAAATGTGTAAACCAAAAAACAAGATTTTTGTTGGGCAACAACGATTAATTAATCCATGTTAATGCATTATGGCGATTTTGGATCTGCCGGATATCTTTTACTACAAAGTTTTATATATCAAAGAGAACTCTTCATTTCACAATTCGAAATTAACTGAAAATTAAATAGGAATGACTTAGGCCAATATAGGAATCTATTTCTATTGCAAATAAGAAATGGGTGGTCCGAAGTGGAACAGGGTTGGGGTAATTCGGACCTTTCATGTTTTTTTTTGCACAGAGCCGTTTATACACAATACGCTCAAAGAACGGAAAAACTCGCCTCAGAAAAAATGTGCGCAGCTGATCAGGCTTTCAGGAAAAAAATATTTATGAATCGGCTGACACTTTCCAGTTCTATAGCTCATAAACCCTTTCTAGGTCCAAATTGGCCCAGTTCCGTTTATGAATCATAAGATTATCATATGAAACGGCGATTATTGTGGCAAATCGGTTTGCTATGATTTAATTTTCTATAAGATATCGTTGATTTTCTATAAAACAATATTATACATTCTCTTATTCATATGAGAAACATAAGATGCTCGTATGAAATTCAAACAACCGGTATACGCAATACCTTATAAAATTTTAAGATAATCGTAGAAGTCGTATGGTTTAATAATATTTTGAAAAAACACGCGTAATAACAAATTTTACTCTACGTTTTGCCTGAGTGTATAATTTGTGTATCAAGCAGTTAATACGCAGCCATAAATTTCGCCCTAAAATTTCTTGACAAAAACCGTGAAACGTCAAATTATTACATTTTTAGTACAGATCGGCGGCGAGAAAACCCACAAGCAATTTTTTGAGGGAGGACGTGGCAGACACCCGTGTGCAGAGGAGGACAACAGCACTGTCTTGGACCAGTTTCACTGGAACAGAAGGCGACAGCCTGTAACCGTTCTTGGTCTCTGAGCACAAAAAAATAAACCGTGAAGCAGTGAAAGCAGGAGCGTTTTTCAGAGCATTAGAGCGAGAAAAAAGGTTTTGGATGGAAAATTCGCCGCCATCTTGACGTGTGAGTCCGTCGCTCCGTGCGTTTTAGCTACGAAAATTCGGGTATTTTGTGTGGGTCGACCGTTTTTTCGTTCGGTTCGGTTCCGTCGCGGCTTGTCCTGTATTCTATTCTAGTGGTTAGTGGTGCAGTCGGAAGGCCTGGACCGGAAATTCTCGTCAAACGGCTGCTATCGACATTGGGTTGCGGCGTGTGACGTGAATGAATCAGCCGAGCATTTTGTCCAGCAGAAAAGTACGTTTTCTCCGGAGGAAGAAGAAAAACTGTGTAAGTGCTAGTGCGGTGGACATCGGCAGGTTACGATGGCCCCAAAAGCTGCGGGTGCGGTTCCTGGAATGGTGTATTGTACGACTAAAGCGTTGATTTGTGGATTTATCGGGCAAGTCGGGTCAGATGGGAATAACGATTGTGCAATTGAATATTCCTGAATGAAAAAACGACAGCTATCAATCGGAAAAGGGATGTCAGGTGCGACGTCACGGGAAGAACGTCTAGGCAACTGGCAACGAGTTTGGCTGGAAGATGGGGAAATTGCAAGTTCGCACAGTCTATGCTGATTCACTGCTTTCTCATTTGAAATCTGTAAAACACGTCTGCAGAGAGGTGGAGGGACGGGGTGCAGGAGCCTCGTCATCGTTTACTTGAACGGCGGCGAAACTACGGAAAGTTCCGATCAGTGTTGCCAGAATTGCTTATATGATTCATACGGGGCGATTGGTTCAACATAGATCGTTTCCCATGTGATCTATAAACAACGTTTTTATACAGCTAGAAATTTGAATCTCAGCCAGATTTACTCTCAAAGCAATTATGGCTTAAAACTGCGGCTATTCCTTTCCGTTTGACAACCAACAGTTATCAGTATCATTTGTAATTACAAATAGCATAGCCCTTAGCAATTGGAATGGATTCTAGTGGAGAAGTGCTGCCGCCCAGCTAACGGTGACCAACGAAGTTCCGATACAATACAATCTTCATTTTCAAATATTGAAAACAAAAAATTATCAATTCAAACAGTTTTAGATTGGACATTACCGCTCAGCAATGACATTAGGGACCATTCGAAAAATACGTAATGCTTTTAGTGGGTTATATCTATCAGTGTGACATAACCACCTATTTTGGCCAAAACAAGTTCTTTAGGCACCATTAAAAAATTAACGGCTTCTGTGCGTGGTGAGTGGGTTTAGAGGGGCAGAGGATATGACCATATGTTACAATATGAGGGGAAGTAAACAAAAACGAGACGTTAATATGTTTTATCGAAGAACTTTTTTCGTTAATGTGAGATTGTGGGAGGACAATACCAATATTTCTCGAGTACTTTATCAAATCGACCTACACTTATAAAAATCCAAAGGTTAATCCTATTTCTAGAGCTGTTTTTCATTACACCATCTAACATTAACGTTAACCGTATAAACTATGTATGCACACACATGAGTTATATGTGCATAATGTTATTGAATCGTCTTCTATGCGACTTATAGTTACGAAATCTGAATGTAAGATTAATATTTATTGAAAATACATTAGGTTTATTTACCAACAAAATAAAACAAACCAAAGAATAAGTTATTTAAACTTACTTTTGAGTTGTGCGTCGCTTTCGCACTTATTAGTGTTGTCAAAAACAAAACGAGAGATTCGACTCAGTCGAGTACTGGTGCAATATATATTTTTGGGCTTTTAGAATATACTCAAAATTAGATAAATTCAACCTAAATTTAAATACATTGAACTCAAGGTTGGGTATAAAAAATCCATCAATGAGTTGTGATTTTTGCCGTGATCCAAACGGAAACCACTTTCAACGCGGTTTACCTAATTTTACCTTATTCCATCATACCCCAAAATTGAGTCAAAAGAACTTAATTTTAGGTAGTTTTTCGTATGCGTGTCTATGCCACCGCTAATTGCAATAATCCATGTGTAAAATTAATAGACAATGTTTACAGTTTTATCAGTGTACCTAACAATTTGGTCCTTAACTCTTTGTATAATATTTTTATTTTTAGAGAAGTTTATTTGAAAAATACTCGAGAATTGTGACAATGGGGAACCCCTAGCGATGATTGTGTAGGACCACTAAGTAGGGTGGCCATATAGGGTGAGTAAAAACCCAGGACATTCGAAAGCGAACTCCCAGTAACTTGTCGCTCGAACATACCTGATGAAATTTCTGTCGGTCTGACCGGCAGAGATCTGCCAGAATGTAACAATTCGATTAGCGAACACTTCTTCAGATATACAGAATACAATATGTTATTGTCAAAAACATGAAATAAAAATATTTCCCTAACCTAGCTTTGGGGGTTTGGCGGTATTGCATTCATCAAACATATTGCTACAGAACCTCCGACCAACAATTGGGTCATTAAGCTATATACAGTTTTCCATTCCATTCGATAAATTTTAGGTCCAATATACATAATATAACATAATTTCAAAAAAAAAATCATACGTAAAAACGAATTTTTGTTTTTTTTTTAAATAAATCTTATATAAACTTGGCAACCATACATAGGAAAACTGCGGTTGTTTACATCTGGCCCATCAAGACAACTTCCAAAATGAAAAAAAAAAACTATTCATTGTATGGTGTTTATGTCAAATAAAAATAACCCTGCGGGAAAACCGGGAAAACATGTGTTCATTTTTTCTGACAGGGCATCATTTGAAATTCGAAACGTCAAATCCTTCTGATAGTGTCAAATCCAGACTATCAATTAATTTCTTTATTTTAAATTTAAATTTTATTTTCACGTTTCCTGAGTTGGAAAAATACATTGTTGCAATCACGAAAATCAGCTTTATCGATATATGTAATAAAAAAGAATTTTTTTTTTCTCATTTAATGACCCAATTGCTTTAAGATGGTTATTGCACTACGCCTCGATAGTGGTGCATCGAGGAGACCGAGAGGGCTTATGTGCCTTTTTATGTATTTTTTTCCTGCACCTGCGCATACTAATGTTCAACCACTAGTCTGTGTTCGGTGGCGTGGCCGACTGGCGGGTCGACGTGGATTGACTTTTGCTGTGTGCCGTGTTTGCAAATATTGTTCCACAGTGGGGGCCAAGGTATAGGTACAAACGTACAAGCACTCGTGACGTTCACGATAACACAAACCTGGCCACAAACGCGACCATGCAGTTGCAATCATTTACACATACTTACGCCCGCGATTTCGCCAACATGAAAACACCCCGGAAGTTAAGTGAACGTAGCACATATAAACTAGAGGTGTGCGCCGATGCATTTTTAATCGGCGGCGGCGTAAGCGATATATTTGGCCGGCGGCGGCGTCACGCCGTTGGACCCTATCGGAGGCGGCGCGCCGGCGCGTGTCGGCGTGACGAATATTGACGCCTATGTAACTAAAAAAAATTCTTGGCAGTACAATTCCTTTCCCAAATTTTCGGTTTCTCTTGTAACAGACTTCGCAGCACATACAAACAGATGTTACAGCTTGAAGAAAATTCTAAAAAAATCATCGCCCACGATGTACTACCGACATCTGTTGAACACATTGCACGAAATGTAATTCTTGCAACCAGATCAAATAATTTTTTTCAACTGAAGCTCCAAAAATGCACACCCTGCTTGCCAAATGCAAGATAATAAATGAAAATAGGAATTTTTTTACAGTTGTAAAATTTGAAGAACGAAATAGAATAATTGTCGATGTCGCATCCTACGTCTTCGCATGAAATAATGATTGCAATGGACAAATTTAAAGAATGCAGAGTAACGACTGTATTTCAATGACCCACAAAAATTATTTATTGTTCTATATTTGAAAAATTAAGCAACGGTAAAACAGTTTTTGTTTTGCTTGAGGAAATTAATTCTTGTCGTTTCATTGTTTCTATTTAGTTTTCTTTGCCGTCTCTCTTTTAGAATCCCGCAGATATCAGGTACCCTAACACGAGGCGTTATTAATGGCATTACTGCGCAGAAATATCACTTAATGATCGTGTAAGGACACCTTTCAAGGTAGACATATTACTTTATTTTCCAGGCTGACGTTTACTTTTACTTGTAAGTACAAAATCGCCGCGATGATAATAATTCCATGAGTTGATGTTTTAGCTCCTGTTGGATTGAAACTGATCACTAAACAAGCCTGATTGAAAATGGTCTGAGCGTATCCTTAGTTTTCTTAGCACCTGCACCCCGCCAATTTCTCCAGCAGTTCCGGGGACCAACAAATTCTAATCCATTGCATACATCTAGTTAGATTCGATACACCGAATCAATTAAATTACTAGCATCCTATTATGTGCTTACTCACCGATTGGCATCGTGTTGTAACTTAAGAAAAGATTGTGACCAACTCCCGCCTTGAGCAGTTCGGCAAGAATGAATTTCACATTTCCGGTCCATTTTTGCCTTTCTCATATAAAGAAAGGCTATGCAATCACTGTAAAAATCGACTTTTTAACCGAGGCCCGGAGGGCCGAGTGTCATACACCATTCGATTCAGTTCGTCGAGATCGGCAAATGTCTGTGTGTGTGTATGTATGTGTGTGTGTATGTGTGTGTGTCATTTAAACTCACACAATTTTCTCAGAGATGGCTGAACCGATTTTCGCAAACTTAGTTTCATCTGAAAGGTATAACGCTCCCATAAGCTGCTATTGAATTTTTAGTTGATCCGACTTCCGGTTCCGGAGTTACGGGTTGAAGAGTGCGGTCACACAGCAAATTCTAGTACCACCATGATGTTCCAATGATGTAAAACATATTAAAATTGATGTAACATTACTCTAGTTTGCGGGTCTAGATCACTAATGATCAATCAAAGCAGCTTTGACCACGTTGGCCACCTATGACAGTTCATGACGCCCCCGGGGAACCCGCCAAGTTCCTGAGCTAATATCACACCCATTCTCCAACGAATTCTCTACCGATTTTTACAAACTTGATTTCAAATGAAAGATACAGTAATACCATTGACTGCTGCTGAATTTCATTCGGTTCTGACTCTTGCTTCCGGAGTTACAGGGGTGTTAGTAAGAATACACTGGAATATAAATCGGTACAATCGTAATACCTCAGAGGTTAAAAACTATTGAAATAGTCACCAAATTACTTCTAATCGCAGATCTAGATCACTGATTGCCAATCAAACATTCTTTGAATATATTGTCCACTATCGACGATTCCAGTAGTCCGGAATTCCGGGCATATTCCACAATTAAAGTCACATCGGTTCTTCGGTGATGACTGAACCGATTTTCTCAAACCAAGTCTCAAATGGAAGGCAAAATATGCAGCTGAGTATTGCGTCGCCCCCCCCCCCCCCGCCTTGCCCTTACACCTCCCTCCTTCATCACTCCCCTCCCCTTGGACCACCCTCACGCCCGCATTTCCTTCATCCACCCCGTATACCGAAATAAGATGAAGGATTTCTGACGCATCCTCCACTCCCACTCTACTAACCCCCCATTCCTTCCACTTTCAAACCCATTCCACCAACATTTCAAAATATAATCACATGAAGACAACATTGAACTCATGCTGATTAAACTAATTAAATATTATTCTTTTGCCTTTCTGATATAGAAAAGTTATGCAATTGCTTCAAAAACCGACTTTCTAACCGAGGCCCGGAGGGCCGAGTCTCATATAACATTCGACTCAGTTCGCCGAGATCGCAAAATATCTGTGTGTATGTATGTATGTATGTATGTATGTATGTATGTATGTATGTATGTATGTATGTATGTATGTATGTATGTATGTATGTATGTGTTGATATGGGAATTTCTTATGTGACCGGACGATTTAGTCTATATTTCCGGCCCCATATAAGCGATCCTTACGAAATGTTATAAACATCTGTGGGGATATTATAGCTATCATTTGGGACTAAGTTTGTGAAAATCGGCCCAACCGTTTCCGGGAAACTGATGTGAGTTCGTAAATTTTGAAAGATGGCCGCTTTTCCCGGGCACTTCCGGAACCGTCTATGGTGGTCAATGTAGTGAACGAAAGTTTGGTTGGCCGTCGGTGACCTAGAACAGCAAATTTAAGTTGTTTGAGAGACATTTTAGCGAAATTTTTACCTTTTTTGCTTTCATCGGAGTATCGGTTTGAATCACAATTTGCTATGTGATCGCACGCCACAACCTATAACTCCAGAACCGGAAGTCGGATCGGGATGAAATTAAATAGCCATTTACGTGGACGCAATACTTTTCATTTGAGGCCAAGTTTAGTCGAATCGGTCTAGCCGTATGTGCTGATTTGTTAACAAAATGTCCACATCGGTTTCTCGGAGATGGTTGAACCGATTTTTACAAACTAAGATTCAAATGAAAGGTATACTATTCTCATAGGTTGCTATTGAATTTCATTTTCAACCGACATCTTGTTCCGGATTACGAGTTGAAGAGTATGGTTACAAAACAAAATTTGTTGATTTGTCCACATCAGTTTCTCGGAATTTTCTGAACCGATTTTGACAAACTTGATTTTAAATGGAAGGTCCATCAGCTGCTGTTGAATTTTGTGTGGATCCGAGTTCTGGTTCCTGAATTATAGGGTGATACGTACGATCACGCAGAAAATCCCGATTCTAACGAATTCTGCGATGAATGTAAAAAGGTGAAATTTTTTCCAAAATGTAAACACAACTGTTGAATTTGTAGATCTAGGTCCCCAACAGTCATTTAAAGTCTCTTTGGCCACACTGGCCACCATCGACGGATCCGAAAGCATCCAAATTCAGAATAACGGTTATATTGGTTTCTCGAAAATGGCTAGATCGATTTGATCAACTTAGTCTCAAATGAAAGGTGTTGCGTCCCCGGAAACTGATATTAAATTCCATCTCCATCCGACTTCCGGCTCCGGAGTTACGGGTTGTGGAGTGCGATCACATAGAAAACTCCGATTCAAACCGATACCGCGATGAATGCAAAAAGGTGCTCTTATATATACTTACCAAGTGTAACAAGAATGAAAGACATTTCCATAATGTTATATTGTACGAACCAGCTATAAAATCATAGTTTGGGGAAATGAGAAAGGCACAATTGCACCTCTAGGTGGATTAAAACAGGTTTTTTGTTTTGGTTTGCATGAGATTAAAAAGACGGTAACGTTTTCGGGTGGGTGCGGAAACTAAGTAACGCATTTAGCTATGTGTCAAATTCTCTTCACTAACGCCACGCTCGCTGATATGGCGCATTTTTTGTAATTTAAATCGACCGTTTTTTCTACTAGTGATGAAAATGCATCTCGTGTTACGTCTTATTTGTCTGTGATGCAACTGACACTGAAAATCTTTCCTGAGTGGGGCTAGATCACACGATGAATAATTTATTGTCCGTTTCATCTGTAGATAGACTTTTGTGCACATTTTTAAAGCAGCAAAATAATTCTCACGTTAAACTGCATGGGGGACAGCAAATAAACAAACCGAACATCTTATGCACAATCCTAGAGAGGGCGTTAAATGTTGTTTTTGTTAGCCACCGCAACAACCAAGCTATGGTACATGCGATGTGAGCATATTTTCGTGTGACAAAATTATATTTCTGTGAGTATTTGGGGGTAAAATTCGCAATATAAGACCAGAAATCTTACCCTCTGCATCGCCACATCAGTACAGCAGCATCGCGAAAAGTCAAGATCACTCTGCCCAACTATTTCAAAATAGGTCACTTGTCAATCAATAATAAATAAACCTCGTATTGAAAATAATTTTTGTGTTTTCAGAAACTAGTTCACGCAAAAAATGGCATTATACTCAAATGTTTAGCAGGTGGTTGTGCCTGAATATGTTTAATATTTTTATGATTCTAGTTCATAACTTGATGATACATTGAATTGTATTAACTTTATTGACTAAAAAAGTCAAGAATTGAACGATCTGCAACGATTTTCGTAAATTCTCGTCGTGTTATCGTGATATTTTAGTCTTGAGCTCACCGTCGGATTTTTTACAGAGTCACGTGTCTTATAGTTTTCTTAATTATTTCACGGACATGAATTGTGGCTAAGTAATGTATTTTTGGTGCTCAGCGCAGTTTCATTTAATTCCGAACATTACACTAAATCTTATCAAAAGAATAACAGGGTTACAGTACAGGTCCTAGTAGTTTGCTTATATCTAATACTCGCACCTATGAGACTTGTTGCTTGCAGTTGTACACAATAGCTCGCATAGAAATTTCAAAAACAAAAAGCAGAGCGAAAAATGCATGAATAATAGTCTGCGTTCCTTGTAATTGTTTGCGTAAGTATGTTAAGATTATGTGGAAAATTAATTACTTCATGAACTATATCATGTTTCACGAGCACGACTGTCATGAATCGGTTAAAGAAGGTTCCAGTGAAATTGATTACGTGCAATGATTAAGATCAGGTACATAATCGTAAATTTCATTCACGTGCACGAATGTTGAATTGTAACTCGCAACTATAACCAGCTGACGAAGCACGAATGGATCCATGAATTATATTCCGAGTGTCGTGCGATGACTTTCGAGAAAATATCAAGACTTTGTTAATTTTGTGATCAAATTCACAACCACTAATACCAAATAAAGATCAATATGTGATAAATCATGAATCAGTTAATGTCAGTCAGTTAATTAGACAATGTTCCTAGATTTGTGAATAAAATTATGAGTCAACGATTTCCGAGTTCGCGAATTGTCGGCGTGAGAAAAAGGCGTCGGCGGCGCGCCGCCGGTCTACCTTTCGGCGTTGGCCTTTGTTAAAATTTACCGGCGGCGGAGGCGTGGCGGCGCACAGGTCTACTATAAACTTCCAAACGCGGTCTCAAGCATTAATCCACCACTCGCGCAATCATGAAATGGTCACGTCCGGAAGTCTAACCTCGATCCTAGCAGTCTAGGCTAATGCCTTCAATTGAACAAATCCAAAAAGTGATGCTCATATTCACTAGACAACATGTTCCATGGTGACATGACCTGAAACTCTAGTAAAATGGGGAAACTGATTCGCTTCTACCATCTGTACCATACACTAAAAATTAAGCATCAGATTCACAGTCCGCGCACAATCATCCAAGAATACACGCTACATGATTATAAAATCGAAATTATACACGCGAAGTCATACACGTGACAAACACGTTAATATACAAATGCTTGATTCCTTCGCGAACATCCACGGCGTCCATATCCGCGATCTCGCAAACATAACATCCCGGTGATAAGGTGAACGTCTCAGCGCTTAAAAATTTTCAAACGCTGTCTCAAGTATGAACCTAAAATCTCCCGCGCTCGCACGATCATCAATCGGTCACTTCCGGAATTTTCTATCCTTGGTATCAGCAGACTAGGTCCATGCCATCAATTGGACCAATTAAAACAAATAAAGCTTTCATATACACTAGACAACACCTTCATTGGCGACATGACCGGAAACTGTAGTGATATGGAAGATCTCACTTTCTTCTAGCATCTAAGCCGCACACCAAAAATTAAGTATTAGATTCACGGTTCGCGCGCGATCATCCAAGAACACACACAAATATGCGTAAGGCACACGGTTATAAAATAGAATTTATACACGCGAAGTTACATACACGTTAGCACACGCGACATACAAACGCACACGCGATCGAACACGTTAACGTACAAATGCTCGAGCCCTTCGCGATGATACACGCTATCGCGAGTCTACGCCCGCACATACCTGAACCGTACAATGAATATCACATTCAGAACCACGGCCCGCTACAATTGGCCTAAAGCAGTGTTTTAGTAGATGCCATTCGCCTGTCTTGTCTGCAAATTGTAGCATGTGATTCTGACGGGGAGCTCTTCCGAGAACCTAGCTCTACTGCTCCAGTAGGACAACTCTCGAAAAAACATCTCTCCACCGTTTCTTCAATTGGATATAGAAAAATTACGCTTATCGACTGTGCCAGTTGTATTCTGGACAGCTACAGAAGCGCAACTCTTCCACAAATCAACAATATCATCGACGAAAATAGACATACATTGGACCTCTGCTTTGAAAGTGCCCGGGATTACGCTCCGTACTGTTGCATTGCTTCAACTTCTTTAGACTAGCATTTGCGCGCCATCTCCCACTACATCTTGTACTCGCTGGTAACATGGTGACCCTTGGAGACGTCACAGGCTGGATCGTCTACGATTTTCAAAAACTGACTACGACGGCATCGCTAGCATGCTGCTGGATTAAACTGGGACGAAAATCTTAACAATGACGACGCGAACAATGCAGCGATGTCGTTTTCTAATATTTTAACTACTCAATCGACAGTCATGTGCCAAAACGAACAATTAGCACCACTCAACACCCTCCCGGGCAATCAACCGTCGTTAGACGATTGAAAACTGCCAAACGAGCTGCTTTTAAAAAAAATCACGAATCATGGGACACTTCCACTGCGATACCACTACTTTCAACTCAACTACGACATCAGCGAGACGTGAAATCCAAACCTAAGTCGTTCTGAAAGTATGTCAACGAAAAGAATCCGGGTTCTTGATGATACCTATTTAAGCGCAATCCAGTTGCTCTAAGGCCGCTTAGGCCGTTTACAGAGTAGCGGCGAGAAGCTGAGCTGGGGCTGGAACTGACATTAGAGTGCGAGATGCGAGAAAGCTGCTTGCTGCAAACCAAAGGGATGATGTCAGTGTGAAAGCCGAGCGGATCTGCGCCGACTGCCTTCGTTTACTCTGACATGCTCCATTTGATGTGCTGCAGGCAGGTTTCTCGCATCTCGCCCTCTAATGTCAGTACCAGTTCAGCTTCTCGCCGCCACTCTGTAAGCACCCTAAGTCGAGTTATCAACGAAATAGTGTGACATCCTGACTAATGAGATGAATAAGGGATCATCTACCCTATCTCATTAGTGGACTTTTGGGCATCGACACTAAGGAAATCTGTCAGCTGTTCTCTGAAAAAATATTCAAGTTAGCAAAGCTGGACAACTTCTGCGCTGGTTTCGTTCCTACCTCGTTAAAAGGCAACCTCAAATTAGCATTAGGGACTGTCTATCTGCATCATTTCGTGCTACATATTGCATTCCGCAAGCAAGTCATCTCGGTCCTGTGACATTCCTGCTATATTTTCATGACGTCAATATTAAATTAATAGGACCCCGCCATTATTTCGCCAACGATATGAAATTTTTTCAAATAAAATCAACATCAAGTTTCTTTAGCATGTACTGGAGAGCTTTGGTACGTTATGTGATTTAGAAGAGCGGTTTTAAATCCGAGTAAATGCTCAATCAGTTAACGCGGAAACACCATCCGATCCAGTTTAACTACCACTTGTTCGACTCGAGCATTCCAAGTCATTCGAATTAAAAATCTCGGAATCTTCATGGATTCGGCACTAACGTGCAAACCACATGTTTTATACATCGTAGACAAGGCATCAAGACAATTTGGATTCATCTTCCAAATAGCGAAAAACTGTAGCGATGTATACTATCTAAATTCGCTCTTTTGGGCAATGGTTCGCAAATCACTAGAATATTGTTCTGTCGTTTGGAGCTCGTACTACCAGAACAGAAGTAAGTCTGTACAACGATGGTTCATACGCTTAGCACTCTGACATCTTCCTTGGCGATAATGATTTTAGCAGCCGAGCTATGAAAACCGTTGTCAGTACTGCAGCTCGACACACTAGGCATCCGGAACGACTGACTTACTGTGTGCAAGGGAGGATTGCTCTACAATCCTCAGATGTCTGGATCTTCAAGCTCGCATTCTAGCTCTACGCCCTAACTCTCTTGCGATTACCGTTCAGGAGAACCAACTGTGGTCGTCAGAGCGCTGTTACCGGACTTCAACGTATTTTTAACAGAGGGACGCCGCTCGTTGACTTCCACTTGACGAAGAGTTCGATAAAAGTTCAAATATTGTCCATCCTTAGGTGTAATTGGTTTAAGCAACACCACTGGGGCCAGGGATCTGCTGGTGACGATACAACAAAAAATAAATAAATTTAGTATCACATTTTGACGATAACATTTGAGATTGTACTGATCCGATTTTATTAACCTCTGATTTTTCAGCTATGTCTTCGTCTTATGAGAGGTGAAACAGTGTAGAATAGACTGCCCAGAAAAATAATGAATTTTTGAAAACACAATCGGCCCACTCCTGAGTCGATTCCTAGTCCCACCAGGAGTACTTGCTCCAAATTTGAAGCAAATCGAACAAGTCTAGCTACCGGACCAACGTGCTTGAAGTTTGTATGGGATTTTTCGACAATTTACATGGAGAAAACCCTCTTGCTCACATTTTCGCCGCTAGGTGGCACTGTATACATCAGATTATCACCAAAAGTGAAACTTAAGAAGCTAATTTTATTATCTACAACTTTGTTGAAGACTGCAAAGCGATCCGACTCGAATAGGAAAAGTTATTAAACTTTTAACGAAGTGATGTCTGAGTCAGTTTTGCATGGGGCCTAGCAGTGCATGATAGTGTATCAGTACTAGGTTCTAACAAACTAAACATTTTTGTGGATTAATGGTTAGATTTAGCTGAATAGTATGTTCGGAAGAATTGCAGTACATAATACGAGCTATGTTTTGGTTAGAAAATTTTAGTTCAATCTGTGACCGCATAGATGGCGCCATCACTAACTTTTCAACGGAGAGAGATAGAATATCGAAATGTTTGGAAGAATTACTGAAAAATTCTTGTTCTACAACTTTGTAGAAGACACCTAATTTCTATCTCTCCCTGTTGAAAAGTTAGTGTTGGCGCCATCTATGCGGTCACAGGTGGAACTAAAATTTTCTAACCAAAACATAACTCGTATTATGTACTGCAATTCTTTCGAACATACTATTGAGCTAAATCTAACCGTTTTTCCACAAAAATGTTTGGTTTGTTAGAACCTAGTACTGATACACTACCATGCACTGCTAGGCCCCATGCAAAACTGACTCAGACATCACTTCGTTAAAAGTTTAATAACTTTTCCTATTCGAGTCGGATCGCTTTGCAGTCTTCAACAAAGTTGTAGATAATAAAATTAGCTTCTTAAGTTTCACTTTTGGTGATAATCTGATGTATACAGTGCCACCTAGCGACGAAAATGTGAGCAAGAGGGTTTTCTCCATGTAAATTGTCGAAAAATCCCATACAAACTTCAAGCACGTTGGTCCGGTAGCTAGACTTGTTCGATTTGGCTCAAATTTGGAGCAGACACTCCTGGTGGGACTAGGAATCGACTCAGGGGTGGGCCGATGGGGGTCATTTTTTTTCTGTCACTCTAGTGTAGAACGTTTCAGGATACAGTGAATCTGTTGAAACGAGATGTTAGTAAATCAAATGCACCTGTTCACATCTATAATTTTTTTGTATGTTTTTAACGACATTCAATTAGCAAGGGACTGGAAAATGAAGTATATTTTTCAATATTAAGATCCATAGTACTCAAGGGAGAGCAAGGTGTTGAAGGAAGAAAGTTTTAGAAAAGCGTGGATAGGGTCATATGAGCAAGCTTAGAGTCTACCGGCGGCTTAACCCTTTGTCTGCTACCGTAGGAATCAGTATCTTTTGGCATTAGAAGAAATGCGAATCACCGAATGACCTTATCCCCGCTTTTCTAAAACTTTCTTCCTTCAACCCCTTGCTCTCCCTTGAGTACTATGGATCTTAATATTGTAAAATATACTTCATTTTCCAGTCCCTTGCTAATTGAATGTCGTTAAAAACATAAAAAAGGAAAATTGATTGTTGTCACTGTTGTAAGTTTGATTGTCAAAGTGAATTTGACTTGAGATTTTGACATTCCGATGCTGTTTAGAGATAGGAGGATCCAACTAGCGGAGGTCCTACTAAAAAGCGATTCAGTTAAAAAGTGTCCAATCAGTGAATCAACTGTTCAAACTATTTTTTTGACACTATTACTGCTGTGATCCGCATAACAGTCCCATTTGCTATGGGTTTCCTATGCAGGTGGGACTGTTATGCGTATCACGGCAGATTAGGTTCCGTAAAAAGTAATAAATATGTCTGTATGTGTTATTATATCTGTTCAGGGTCACATTGCTATTTTTAGTAGCGAATATAAATGCGTTTCTCAATCCACCTTTTACCCATATCCTAGAAATCCAAACATTGGATTATTGATAACCTCCCCTTATTTCATTTCCAGGATCAACACTAAAAAACCCCTCGGATATTACAGACGAACACCGTCGTAACATCAAACCCGGCAGTAGCATCAACGTAACGTCGTAGCTTTTTCCCACGGCGACATCCACAACCCTCACCAGCACATCCGGAGCAAGGTACGCTTGTTCTTATAGGTTAGGATTGTTGGCTTTCTTTAAACAAGCAAAGCAACAGAAACAGCAACCGGAAGCCGCCCGCAACCATGGGGAACGTATTCGCGAATCTGTTCAAAGGGTTGTTCGGTAAGAAGGAGATGAGAATACTGATGGTCGGATTGGATGCTGCCGGTAAAACCACAATCCTGTATAAACTAAAATTAGGAGAAATTGTTACAACGATTCCTACCATTGGTATGTAAACGGGAACTTCAATATTGTTATCAGCGTAACGATGGTCTCATTCATGCTCTTTTCAGGTTTCAACGTGGAGACTGTAGAATACAAAAACATTAGTTTTACAGTATGGGACGTGGGTGGTCAGGACAAGATTCGGCCACTGTGGAGGCATTACTTCCAGAACACACAAGTAAGCTATCGATGCGGCGAGCGGTGCGCTTTTATCAGCGGATTACTGATTGACTGATCTATGTGTATATTTTTAGGGACTTATCTTCGTCGTGGACAGTAACGACAGGGAGCGTATCGGCGAAGCTCGGGAAGAACTGATGCGAATGCTAGCGGAGGACGAGCTTAGAGATGCGGTTTTACTTATATTTGCAAACAAACAGGTGAGTTTTTCAACTAATCTGCTGAAAATAATGGATACGGGAATATTAATTTTCAGTTGTTAGCAATTACCTCAGATGCGATCAAGGATAAAACTATCGCCAAAAGCTTAGTCCTGTCACTAAGTTAGTGTCGGATTCTGATAAGACGAACTCGAAACGCTTCTTCAATAACTAATTTAAATCACCGCCAATTTGCTAATAAATATTGGTAAATTATGGCACGTTTACACGAGGTTCAGTTTCAGTTCGAATGCTTCAGCGTGTAGATAAGATTGATGCTGTTTTTTAATAACTGGTTCTGTCCAACCCAGTCCTGATTGACAATGAAGTCTTCATATAGCAACATAACATCAATTAAGTCACTACAATACATGCGTATTGATGTGCTCCATCAGTACACTGGCTTTGTGTGATTCAATGTCTACAAGGCGAACTGTGAAATTTGTGACTACCGATAGAGTGATAGATAATGAATATCGCCATGTGTTGTTGTTTCCAATTTCATATACGAGGCGTGTGCGCTTCGGCTCCTAATCAATATTTGAAGTTAAGCGTTGTTCGTAAACTTTGATTTTTTACATAGTCTCTTTCAGGGCGGTGTTTTAATCGTTTCGTTTGGTGGGCTGATGTTAGTTCAAAATTGGAAATGCTACTTCTCAACATACTAAATGATTCCCAACATATGATGTCCCGCAAGAAGTTCTATTTCCTGGATGAGACATTGATATCGAACCTTGCTTTTTGCCAGCAAATTTATGCGTAAAAGCAAGTGAACGAAATCGATCTGAAATCAGCAAGTCCAGAGTCGTTGCAATTGGGTTATGGAATTGAAATAACCGCGTTGAAAATCTCGAGGAGTGTTATCTCTACGGATAGTGGGAGAAGAGGCTAGCCGATAACGATAGGCCCTATTGAAATGAGACAGACACTTTGCCCTTTGTGGAGAGCCTACAAAGGCTCATTCCGAGTGAGGTCGGTGTTGTATACATCATTCCGGCCGAACATTCGCTTGGAAAGATGGAGGGTAGTTCGAAGTCGCCGATCTTTCGCAGTAGTGTTTTGCGGTGCGGTGTGTGGTTTATTTTCCACACGACAAAATTCGTGACACTGCACTAGTTGATGCTTATTCTGAATCATTGACGTCTATTGCTGCGATGACACAACTTGCCGGCGAATCATTATTCTCGGCGATTTTAACCCCTCTGCAAGAAAATGACAATCTTGTAACGGATTTCAACATTCTGATCCCGAAGAATCCGTTTTTAATCCTGGCAGCATTACTCTTTTGGGTAGCTATAATACGGCCACGCTTCTGCAGATCAGCAGCCCGATGAACGAGACCGACAGTATTTTTTAGCGTGCTAATAGGATTGCAGCTGCAGTCCCCTAGGTCTGAAGCGGATCAATCTACTATTTACTAATTCAGAGAGCGCTGATAACCGTAATGGCCACGATTGCTAATTTCCCTGTAACTATGTATTCTGCCAGTTATTCCTGTTCTAGTGTGTATTAATGAGAACAGACATCCAGATTCGAACAAACAAGTTTAAAATACTTGTTTTGTCATTTGAACAAATATCTGCTAGACTGTTACGACCACCATACTGGCATATCCCATAATTATAACGATTACTTGGGTATCAATTCAGTGAAACTCGCGCACTAAACGGAATGACGACAGAATCAGCTCTGGCATTTCAATTACCTTTGGATGTGCCTGTTACTCAACTTTTATGCTTGAAATGGAAGTCTGTTCTCTGTGCCGAAATTGATGTTGCTTCTCAGTTTTGCACGACCCAAGAGGAACTTGGCCTTAATCCCACTGCTCTGTCATCGATGTTACATGATATTCGTTATGGAATATTTTTTGTTTGGGGTCCAGAAAAAAGTCTAAAAATTGTTGGTTTTATTAACCCCACTCCACTAGTACATCTCAAGCTTTTAGTTTTACTCTTGGTAATTCATGGCGTTTCCCCCCAATTGTCAATGTGCGGCATCATCTATGAACGGCCCTGGGTAATATCTTTAGAGCAGACAATTCAATGAAAAATAGGATTGACAGGATTTTTGTGCGTTTTTAGCACCTTGTGTCACATCTTTATGTTTGTTATACATACTAAAAATACCAAATCATGTGATGTGATGGTCGGAAGATTAGAGAAGTAACCCCCGCTCCCTTCCCACCATGAACGAGACCGACAGTATTATAATCAAAATACTGTCGGTCTCGTTACGTTACGACTACGTTAAGCGTTAATCAATAATCGAATATTTCAACCGCTCTCGTCCCGCTAGTTAAAGTATGTTCGTCACCATCTCACCTTACATCTCACACTCGAAGACCAAGCCCATGAGTTTTTGAACCACGCGCCTAAAGTGTGTTACAATTACAAGCGGTTCGATTGCAGCGGCAATTTGAACATGTTACAGAGCATTAACCCCGCTAAGCAAAGATGATGTGAATTCCGCCACTGAAAACTTCTGCCATATGTAAACCTCAGCGATGGTCGTTTAAATGATCGACGATCTGACCAATCCCACTGGCAGACAGCGTCAACTAAAACGGCGCAAAGACCGGTATTACAAACGTCCAGCAAACGCTGCACATTGTCGCCAAAAACTCATTATGTCAGACTCATTATGTCAAGATTTTAAAACACTGATTAGTTTTTGTTTTTCAAACTATCAACGAAAAAATAACTTAAAAATGATTAAGTCGGATCCTAAATCGTTTTGGAGATTCGTTGATGAGCAGCGGAAAGAACCCGTTCTGCCATCTACAATAGTTTTGAACGGTGAAATTGGGAATAATTCACAAAATTTCTGTAAATTATTCGCTTCTAAGTTTGCAAGTGTGTTTGCGGTGAGACTCTGTCCTCATGGCAGAAAAATATCCCTGCTAACAAGAGCCTTATTAATCTCTGATCTTCTATCGGAACGCATTGATTCTTTAGCATTACTGGAGCGAGTCAACATTGGAGTACAGTTTAGAAAGTTACGCGCGAACGTTCTTCTGAGAGTGCTCTTTTGACGAACCAATTACACCGCTAAAGCCGCTATCACGGCACTAACAAGGACTCTTCAATCATGTATTGCACTTGTTTGGCTGCCCTCTGCCTCAGACAATACTGGGGAATTGATTCCTGCAGTTATTAGAAGAACTTAGTTTAAGTTTCCATCATTGGGGCTGATTGCAGGCATGTTTCTGTGTGAGTTAAATAAATATGCTAAATAAATTGCTAGTTTTTCCGCTTTCGGTCTGTTCGTAAAGTCATTCGCTCGCTTGAGTACTACTTAGTGACAAAATCTTCCCACGATTTTTGTTCCGTGTAACATGATTTCTTTCCGTGACGCTGCTCTTGATTCCTGGAATCGCCTGAGTGCTGTTGGTCTATCTGGATAGAAAATCTCTTGGCATAGAAGACTCGAGATGCTTTCTACGTTGGTTAACGGCCTGCTTCATGTATCTTATGCTTTTTTTGCGTGACCCCGAAACTGAGTCAGGTTTCATCCCCTAACCGCTTTCAGTTCGTGCATTTCGACAGAAGCTCGGGTTAGAACGTGACCCAGTTTCGCTTCAAGCCAAAATGACATTAATCATTAACGTGTCATATCTTCCAGCCCATTTCCTATTGAATATCGTTACAGCATATATAATTGGTTATGGGTAATGGCATAAGGTCATTCGGCGTAAGGTCATTTAGTATAACGTACATTTGGCATAACGGTTATTTGTCATATCGGTCATTTGGCTTAATTTTAAGAATTTATCACATTGAAGGTCATTGGCATAATTTCTAATTTTGCGTAAAGTGAGTGATTTGCCATAACAGACATTTGGCATAATGGTAATTTGGCATAATTTTGAGGGCAGTGGCAATCTCCCGGACGTGTTGTCGTTAACGTCCAATATTTTTCAGTTTTCCAGTGATATACAGTATATTCAACAGAAAAATGAAGTAAATATTTGAGCAGGTCGTTTTTCCTGTTGAGATACGTGTTGGTAGGTTGAAATATTGCTAGAAAAGTGTGATATTGTATAGTGAATTACCGTCACAACTTTGCCATTGAAGTATGTGAAGCAAGCCGCCAAAAAATACGCCCGTTCGTTCCGCTTAGTGCCTACAACGCCATCTGGACCTGAGTAGTTGATGTAACAATTTCACGGATGGAGGAGAATGCCTCACAGAAGTCTCATGAATTCATTCATTCAGAGCTGGTGAGATCGTTTCATGTCATTTTTCAATGCTTCATAAATCTTTTCCTTTTTGTAAATGCGTGCTTGAATCCAAAAGTTTTCATTCTGGAAGTGCGAATATATTGCAAATATCCAATTGATACGTGGATGTATTCGCGCGAGGCTTATTGTATATGAAGGCGTACAGTAGAGTTATCGCCTTTCATTGCCAGGGCTAAACATGCGTACATCTATCGATGAAAACAAATATATCATTACATAGATACAGACAAGTTTCTTCCATAAAAGCACTGCCGGTCAGTGCAAAGTGGATTGTATACACACACAGGCCCATGATGTCCGGCCTTCAAACAGGCGACTGCAACGAAGTCACAGTGAAGGTAACGCAAATTAACCTCAACCACTGCGACACAGCACAACATTTGCGGCGGCAATCTGTAGCGGAGTCTAAATGCGATATAGCTATCATCTCGGACCCTTACCGTATCGCGGCCAGCGATGGAAACTGAATAGCTGATAACGCAAAATCAGCGGTGATTTGGAATTACGGGGAGATATCCATTTCAGGAAGTGGTTTATCGTGTTGATGAAGGCTTCGTAATCGTCAAAATCAATGGAGTCTTCTTCTGCAGCTGCTACGCACCTCCGCGGTGGACGACCGATCGATTCACAGAAACGCTTGATAAGCTGACAAACGAGCTTATCGAGTGTCGTTATAGCCGGCGATTTCAACGCTTGGGCAGTAAAATGGACATCCGCTTTACCAACTCAAGGGGGAGTAGTGTACTCGAGGCCTTTGCAAAGCTGAACGTAGAAGTTGCAAACGATGGTATAACCAGCATCTACCGCCACGAAGGACGACATTCAGTTATTGAGATTACCTTTTGCAGGCCCAGGCTGGTTGGAAGTTTAAATTGGAGAGTTTGCGAGGGGTACACCCACAGCGGTCATCAAGCGATCCGGTACACTATCGAAAGCAATAGACAGTCGGAAGCGCGTGTGATCCAATCAAACGAGCGGAGGTGGAAAACAACGAAGTTCGACACGGGAGTCTTTGTCGAGGCGTTGAGGAGTGACTGCAATCACATTGACTTCAGTGCAGGCGAAGTGACAACGGCATTAGCAAGAGCGTGCGATGCAACCATGCCAAGAGAAGATAAACCAATGTACAGTCGCCGCCCAGCTTTCTGGTGGAATTCGGCGATTGCCGGACTTAACAAAGAAATCAAGCCCAGTAAGCAAGCTTGTCTAGAAGAGCTTTACCGCAACGCCAATTCAAATCCGTGGGGCGACGCCTATAGAGTTGCCATGGCGAAGATAAGAGGACCGGCAGTACCACCCGATAGGTGCCCGGAGAGGATTAGAGTCATCGTAGAAGCGCTATTTGCACAGCATGATCTGACAGCCTGGCCGCCCACGCCATACGGAACGCAGTATGACTTCGAAGAAGAAGTTCGGGTAACCAACGAGGAGCTGATTGTGGTGGAAAAAGCCTTGAGAACCCCTGAGAAGGCCCCGTGACCAGACGGTATCCCCAACGTGGCTCTGAAAACAGCAATCCTATCGAAACCGTATATGTTAAGTACCGCGTTGCAAAAGTGCATCAACGATGGTGACTTCCCCGACATCTGGAAGCGACAAAAGCTAGTGCTGTTGCCGAAACCAGGCAAGCCTCCTGGAGATCCTGCAGCATGCAGGCCGATTTATCTGTTGGATACAGTCGGCAAGGTGCTTGAAAGAGTAATCCTTAGCAGGTTTACAACATACACAGAGGGAGAGAATGGACTACCCAATGTGCAGTTCGGTTTCCGGAAATCTACCGTGGATGCCATACGAAGGGTCGTGGAAACTATGGAGGCTGCGCAGAAGCGAAAGAGGCGAGGTAACCGCTACTGCGGATTGTTTACACTGGACGTACAAAACGCCTTCAACAGCGCTAGTTGGGCCGTAATCGTCAATTTGCTGCACAGACTGAGAGTTCCCGACTACCTCTAGGATTCTGAGGAGCTACTTCCAGAACCGGTAACTGGTCCACGAAACTGACGCCGGAAAAGAAGTGTAACCGTAACAGCGGGCGTTCCACAGGATTCCATACCCGGCCCAACTTTTTGGAATGCTATGTATGACGGAGTGCAGTGTCGGTTTTGCTGACGACGTGGTGATCGGCGAATCACTAGAGGAAGTAGAAGTACACCCAACGGAGACAATAGATGTTGTGGAAGACTGGATGCGCGAGAAGAAGCTGACGTTAGCTCACCACAAAACCGAGATGGTTTTGATAAGCAACCGAAAAGCATTGCAGTAGGCAAGAATTTCGGTCGGAGTGTATCATCAACTCAAATCGGGAAGTTAGACAACTGGGAGTGATGATAGACTACCGGCTAAGCTTCAATACCCACATCGACCACGCATGCGGGAGGGCCATAAATGTGATGTCGGCACTATCTCGGATCACGCCAAACAGTTCGGCGATCAGCAGCAGTAAAAAGCGACTACTGGCGAGTGTCTCCACATCGGTGCTCGGATACGCAGGACCTGCTTGGGTGACGACACTGTAGGAACACATCTTGGCTGAATAGCACGTCCAGGCTGATGGCCATGCGGGTGTCTAGCGCCAACTATCTCGTCACAGGTAGCCTACGTGATAACTGGAACTATGCCCACAAACCTCCTACTCGCAGAAGATAGCGAGTGTTATAGGAATCGAGGCACGAGAGGAGTCCGTAAACGAGCCTTTTTGATGTATATTTTCAGAAAACACATCCAAATCATAAAGTTTGTTCGAAGACTTCGTGAAAAAATACCAAGTCTGTTTGTCCCATTGTTGATATTCTACGCATAATTGTCCCACTAACAAAAATCCCAAAGAAGTGCGCAATAAAAAAATAATTACGTAGCGTTTAGTTAAGAAGTACATTACGCTAGATGTCGGGCACTGAAAAAATTGATGGAAAAATACAGGATCATTAAAAATGGCAGTGGCAATATTAATCACAGCAGTGAGAACAATCCTGTAAAGCTCTTCATTACTATCGTCGCTTGCATAACATGGCAAACGCATCTAGGATAATGAGCCTATTTTCGCAATGTTTCTATTATCACGCTACCCATTTGAAGCCGTTGGTTAGTGCAGCGTTTGCTATCTTTGTTCAACAAATTGGATCAAATGGTAGGGCGACAATTGGAGCACTCGATTGGAACTTTAGTTGCGATCAAACACTAACATTTCATCGTTTTTAGGCCATTTGTGTTATTAGATTGGTTCTTAAGAACGAAGCAAGGTTGTGAATGCCAAATTAATGCACTCCATCGAGTGTAGGCAGAGTTATTAATGATCTTGTGAGGTACCCTTCTAAATAGTGTAAAAATAGGTACTTTACCCTATGTCCAATTTTGATAAAGCAACAAATCTCCCGAGTAACAGAAAAACTCACGACATACACTTTTGTAAAAAAATGAGTTATGAGCATCATTTACATAGATCGTTATGGGACTGATATGCATAGAACTTTCCGGTTTCCGCTCGATTTCTCGGCATAACAGTCCCACTTAACATTTTTCTTAAAAACTAACGTTAATTGAATCTCTATAATAAAAAACTGGACTGATTATAATGAAAACGATTGCCATGAACGTAATTTTGGACAATAAAGCTTTATTTTTTACACCGTATCCCTCCAGATGGCTAATACAATTTTCATCTTCAATCGCGTTTTTCTCAGTTACCAGTTTTGCAACATGGGACAATTGGGCGTAGAACGGCAGTTTACCACCAAGTAAAAAATACACACACAATGGTAATTGAGCATAATTTTGAGAAGTGATAGGATTTACAATTGGATCACAGGTTTGCTTGCGTCCGTTTTGCTAAACCTCCATTATGCCAAATGGCCCGCTCCCTATATCTCAGGTTATTTGGCATAAAGCAATTTGGCGCCCGTTTGACATGAACCCGTTTGACATGAACCCGTTTGACATGAGCCCGTTTGACATAAGTCCGTTTGACATAAGTCCGTTTGTTATGAGCCCGTTTGACATGAGTTCGTTTGACATGAGTTCGTTTGACATCCCGATCAGAAACACATAACAAAAATATTTCAGAGCTATATCTCGTATTGTTACTTGTTATAAATTTCTGTAATTTTAACTACCGTTAGACCTAATTTATAACACAATATGTTACAAAAAATGTGTTCTATTATAATCTTGTTATTTCATTCTGATCGGGATGTGCCCGTATGACATACAGTCGTTTGGCATAAGTCATTTGGCACAAACAAGGGAGGGAAAGCAGTGTAAATGCATTAAACGGCAGCATCCATAGCGTCGGAAGCGGTGACACTTCACAAGCAAACTTTTGATCCACTCGAATGCCCGGTTTACTCAAATATAAGGGCTATGGTTAGTTTAAGTCCCACTGAGCGGTACCGACGTCGGACGACCCTGAAAGGAAAGCGATGTGACCGAGCCACATTAGACAGCAGCAGGAATTCGTTTCAGCTCAGTGTTTATGCCAAATGTCTAAATGATGCTAAACGGTCATTATGCCAATTGACTATATGCCAAATGAATAACAATAGAGCTTCCATCTCGGGTATGTATGTCCCATGAAATTGTGTTTTCTCATTCCCGAGATTCGGGAATATCGGGAATTTTTTTTTATTCCAAAAGACACGTTCTTCAAAAGAAATTCTGCAGCCAAAATCTTGACCGGCAAACACTTGGAGAGGGTAGTAATTGTAAAATATATTTTTTCAACTGCTTCGCAGAATAATGTGCTATATATCTGATCTCTGTAAAATGCAGTTATTTTCCGTGATTTGTTGAGGTTACTCAAGTTCTTGCTAGAAATGCTCATGTTTTCATGCCAAAATGGACAAATTTTCCAACTATTGCCTCGAAGCATTGCTAAACAGTAGCGTTAGTAGTGCGCATGGTATCTTCGCAATCGATGAACCGATTGATCTGATTTTTGAACCGCTATTTCTTATTTTAATAACTAGGTCTTTAATAAAAGGGTTTGCAAACAAAGATTAGTTTTTTAGTAGTTTTCAAAAATTGGGATGGTTTGTAGATATATTGTGCTTAACGCAAATGCTACTTAAAATAAGGAAAGTCTCTAGAACGTCCGCAGAAATATTCGGTCGGTTAATCGAATGTATATATCGTCCAACAATTGTAATGGAAATTCTTGGACGAAGGTGTAAGAAGCAACCAGGCAAGCCTCGTCGTTAAATTGCCAAACTGTGATGTTAACTTCTTTCACCTTCTATCGTTGATTTCCGTGCATCAAGTAGGATACGAAGACAGTGGTCTTTACTGCACCCGGATATAATAAACCAATGATTGAAATGATTTTCTATCAATGAAATCTGCATTTAGCGTATCCTAATTCCACGTATCAATTCCGTAATAGGATCAGGAGATTAAATATATTTTAGAATAGTCTTACTTCATTAATACTTTTACCTAGTGGAACACAAGCAAACAATAAAAATATCAGCGGTATGACTAAAATTCCGTGTCTATTAATGCGAAACACGAATGCGTCTAATATTAAAAAATAACCGGAGCGGTAATCTGTAAGAAAAACACTGAACTAAAAAAGCATATACATATGAAAACCCGGTAATTTAGACTAGACGTTTGCGTAACTGCACATTTCGCCACATATGTTAATCGGGAAGAATCATTTCATAATTAATATCAATTGTCCTATTTGCTTTCCATGTTTTGCCGGCCTGGAGTCAAAAATACTGCTCCTTATTCAGATGACCTTGAATAAGTTCATGATACATAGAAGGACGATTGAGTTGATTGTTGTATTTACGACCGACTTTTAATTTCAAGAAACATGTTTCATTTCATGTCTGGAACTATATCTAGTTTGGGACTGACCTAAACCGGTATTAATAAAATATCTGTTGATCTAATAAAGAGTTTTGCTATTAAGGACAGCATATTAGCTATGGGGCGTCTGTCACGCTCATGCTCAATGCTGGTATTTAATTGACATTGCTTTGCGCATGGAAACCTCTCGACCTTTTTTTATTTAACTGGAATGTGGCTGACTACGTTTATTTTATTTCTCTGTTTTGACGGACAGTTATTTTCTGCGTCAGCAAACTAATTGCGTACTCTGGTGTTAGAGTACGCTTTTTGAGGAAACGTTTATTTTTTATATACTAATTTGGTTGAGGTTCACTTTTTAACCCTTAAACTCATATTGTTGCCTTTTCGCGACATACCACGATTTTTGTGATTTAAAACCTCAACAAGAGGTATATATCGTATGATGCGACGATATATGCCTCTTGTTGAATACGATTCGTATCCATCACGAAAAATGACTACCAAGGAGAAATGAAACTAAGATCCAGTAACCCAAACACCATAGTTATGGATTAACAATTGCTGGGAGCCACTACACACATTTTTACGCAATTATACGAACTGACTGATTATCAAAGTTGGTACCATATTAATATTCAAAAGCCCTACTTTCGAGGACAGCCGTTTATAGGAAAATGGTCGTCGAGTTAGGTCGACGTTTTCCCGCATCTGTATTTTTTATATCATTTAATGCAGAAAATTTCGATATTTCAGTGTATGCTTTAGCCTACATCTATTAATTAGATCTCCTGGTTAAACAGTTGTATTCAAATAAATTACCTTTGTACGATATGCTGCGATCAATTCAAACAAAAATGCAACTTCTCTAATAAAATCATTATTTGTATCGCTTCCCAGGATCTACCAAATGCAATGAACGCCGCAGAGATCACCGATAAGCTGGGCCTGCATTCGCTGAGAAACCGCAACTGGTACATTCAGGCGACCTGCGCAACCAGCGGCGACGGTCTGTACGAGGGTCTCGACTGGCTGTCCAACCAGCTGAAGAATGCTAATCGTTAAGGAAGGGAACTAAAGCAAGAAGAGCAGCCTCGACAGGACGCGCGGTGCAGGACGCGAACTAGCAGTGCGAGCGAGCGAGATCGAGATACATATTAAGCAAGAGCGAAAGAGAAGAGAAGAAAAGCTCCGAAGAAGATGAAGATAACGATGATGAGATAGGGAAACCAACAAATAATGTAGCAAAAAAACAAAAAAACACAGAAAACCAACTCCCTCTTAAAGAAAATAAGGAAAAACACTAAAATGCAGAAGCCAGCCAGGTGACGTGTGTGTGGATGATTATATAAAAAAGAAATAATATAAAGTAATATAATGATAAAAATAAAGGGAATCACACAGAAAAAAATACAAAAAACAGAAGCTGACGCGTATTGAATAATTTAGCATGTGAGAATAAAACATAAGCTAAGCTGTGCAAGAAATAGAGATACAAGTGAGCTGAAATAAAAGTTGGCAAAGGTGTAAGTGAAAAACAAACGAACAACTTGTGCTTATTATTGATTGTTCTGCGCAACCACAGCAGCGTCCCGTAGCTTTTTCGCAGCTGCGGTATGAAAAAAGAAGGCATTATCGGTCCTGTTATACTATTCTGAAACTTTCGTAAGGATCGCTTTTTACTATCATTCTGGCTTGTGCTGGCGGGAAATTGATTTCTACCCGTTGGGAATGCGTAAGTAAAGGCTGCCTCATCGTTTAGCGACAATTTATTTTTCCATTGTGCAAAGGGACTCGTTTATGTTTCACCTGTTCGAGGGTATATTAAAATTAACTAAAATAGTTTTTATTTATTATTGCTCCTTCCTTTATTAGTACTCGATTGATGACTAGTATACAGTTATTGAGAAGAAAAGAAACATTCGCATACGGATAAGAACACTAGAAGATGAGAGAAGATTTTGATTGCTTATATTTCGTGAAACGGATACGTCTAGGATGGCTTTTCAGCAAAGGCGATTTCTTTAGGATTCAATTCTTGACATTAAAACATTAAAATCACACAACATGCGTGCAAGTGCAACAAACGAAAACAAAAAAAAATGGAAGAGACTGCAGATATCACTGTCATGCCCTATTTCGGAGAAAATCCTTTCGCTTAGAAATGCAAAATAAAAAAAACGTAAGGGATTAAATCCGTGACAAATGGAAGTACAGACAGAGCTAATGACAGCAACAGTAACCAATAAAAGACGCTACCAAGTTGAAAAGAATCACTGTAACAGCATCAGCAGAAGAAACAAAAATATCCGGAAATGACATCCGAAAACGTTCATTCAGAATCAGTTTAAGGAAGAAATTACAGCTACAAGTGTAACAGTTACGTTTAATTAAGATGAATAAAACACTATATATAGACGAAGCGTTCGACTGTGGATTAAGGATGAAAAGAAATACCCGTTGCATTATCTGAAGGACAATTGGTCGGTGTTAAGTTAGACGGAACTAAGTGACAAAATATTGATTTCGAGAAAGCAGGTTTAAAGTTTGAATCGCAGCATCCTTTACATTATAATTGGAAATTAATTTTTGCCATAATTCTTGTTTATTGTTACATATTTCAAATCTGGCAAAAGTCGAATGTAGCTGACGAAATTCGTGGCCTTATTCTGCGCGGCGTGTGACATGAGGTGACTAAACTCACCTCACTTTACGTGACTTTTTTCACTCGATTCTTAGAGTCGACTCGGGTGAGGTGAGATTCTCCATTGCGGTTAAATGGCGTCTCACGTCACCCGAAATGACTCTTCAGAATTGGGTGAGAAAAGTCATGTAGATTGAGGTGAGATTAGTCGTCTCACGTCACACGCCGCGCAGAATAGGGCCGTCCTTATCCAGTGCTAGCATTATCTCATTTTTTATGTTTTGCGATTTAGTCAGGTCTGACCTGACACCAATCAGTTTCTGATATTTAAATAAAAAGTCGAGTGGGTCATGTCGGTTCGCCCAGGGTATGTTCTCATTTCTCGTGTTTATTATTATTTCTGTACGTCTTCTATACTGTCGTAATACGCATAATTGTCCCATGTTCTATGGGATTTCTTATCTATATATGAGACAATTATGCGTAAAGCGGCGGTATATACATTCCAAAGATACGAAAAATTACAATTCATCAAAGATAAAAAATAGTCGAATACTATTGCTGTCATCTATTCTGAGCGAACTGCTTTCCGCTCCTTGTGTTAATTTTTTTTTCTCGGCGTTGACCAGGGGTCCTACTCTCACAGTCACGTCACCTAGTGACTAGAAGAAAATTTCGTGACTGTGAGAATAGGGCCCCTGGGGTTTACTTTCGTTTGCTTGCTGATCGTTCCGTCTGCCTTCTGCCTCGCTTTTGGTTGCGTCCATGTCGTCGTCGCTAGAACAGCTTTGATTTTCGCTGTAGAGGTGTGCGCCGATGCATTTTTAATCGGCGGCGGCGTAAGCGACATTTTTGGCCGGCGGCGGCGGCGTTGGCGGCGTCACGCCGTTGGACCCTATCGGCGGCGGCGCGCCGGCGTGTGTCGGCGTGACTAATATTGACGCCTATATAACTAAAAAAAATTCTTGACAGTGCAATTCCTTTCCTAAATTTTCGGTTTCTATTGTAACAGACTTCACATCACATACAAACAAACGTTACAGCTTAAAGAAAATCTAAAAAAATCATCGCCCACGATGTACTAGCGACATCTGTTGAACATATTGCACAAAATGTAATTCTCGCAACCATATCAATTTTTTTTTCAACTGAAGCTCCAATAGTACCCAGCCACCCTGCTTGCTAAATGCAAGATAATAAATGAAAGGTGGAACTATTTTTACAGTTGTAAAATTTGAAGAACGAAATAGAAAAATTGTCGATGTCGCATACTACGACTTCGCATGTAATAATGATTGCAATGGACAAATTTGGAGAATGCAGAATAACGACTGTATTTCAATGACCCATAATAATTATTTATTGTTCTATATTTGGGAAATTAAGCAATGGTAAAACAGTTTGTTTTGTTTGAGGAAATTAATTGTTGTTGTCGTTTCATTGTTTTTTGTTTTTTTATTCATCTTTACCATAAGCCCGGGGACAATTGGCAGCTCCCATTAATTGAATTCATAAAAAAAATTTGGTGATGTCATGACGGGTCGAATGGAGCAAAATTTGAAAAAGGCGCATCCCATTTATTATTTTCCATATCTGTGGAAAATAATCAATTCAAGCATTTCTACCATTTCTTTTTGCTGCTAGAATTCTGATAAAAACACAAATTCTATTCAAAACGAATTGTTAAGCTTGGTGGTGATGTACTTTCATGGGCCAAAATGTTTTTTATTTACATTTCTCGAGATAAAAAGCACCAATGATTTAACGATTTCAAACTTCACACAACAAGAAAACCAAAACATGTTTAGGAAGGAAGAGAGCTGGTTGTTAAAAACAACGACTTCCAGCTAAATATATAATAAGATTTATGTAACTTTGCTGACGGTTTTCAGTTAGGGATAAATTTATTCTCTAATAATAGTTTTCTTTATTCATATTTTGGAATAAGCTTTTTCTAAATGTTGTTCTAGCCGCATTGACGGCGTTCATAACACACGTGACGAAACACGCTTTTCTCTTGAAACTTTTTCGTTTCGTTGTTCGTGGTACTCATACAGAGAAGACATACTAGCGCCACCATCAAATTGGTGGTGCATATATGAAACAAGCACTATCTGTCAAGTTGTCCCTGGGTTGTTTACCGTCGCTCTTTTAGAATCCCGCAGATATCAGGTACCCTAACACGAGGCGTTATTATCGGCATTACTGCGCAGAAATGTCACTTTTAATGATCGTGTAAGGACAGTTTTCAAGGTAGACACATTACTTCATTTTCCAGGCTGGTGTTTACTTTTACTTCTTGTAAGTACAAAATCGCCACGATGATAAGGAATACGATTCCCTGGGGGGTGGGCGTAGCGTAGTTGGTAAATCGATTGCCTTGTACGCAGCGCACCTGGGTTCGAGCCCCGACCCCGCACATAGGGTTAGAAATTTTTCTTAAGAGATTTTTCTAACCCGAAGAGGCGAATGATTTTAAGGTTAAAACCTCTATAATCAAAAATAAAAAAAAATACGATTCCCTGGCACTACATTTTCTTACAACGTACGATCTGCTTCTATCTTGAGTGCAAAGTATGCTCGATGTGCTGGAATCATACAGATCTACACCCTGACGAAACCTAAATATACAGTTACTATCAATCATAATCATTCCACGACTTGACGCGTTAGGTTGAAACTGACCACTAAACAAGCAGTTCCGGGGACCAACAAATTCTAATCCATTGCATACATTCGATACACCGAATCAATTAAATTACTAACATCCTGTTATGTGCTTACTCACCGATCGGCATCGTGTTGTAACTTAAGAAATGGTTGTGAACAACTCCCACCTTGGGCACTTCGACAAGAATGAATTTCACATTTCCGGCCCATATTGTTTGTTTTGGTTTGCATGGGATTAAAAAGACCGTAATGTTTTCGGGTGGGTGCGGAAACTAAGTAACGCATTTAGCTCTATGTCAAAATCTCTTCACTAACGCCACCGATTTGTAATTGAAATCGACCGTTTTTTACTACGAGTGATGAAAATTCATCTCGTGTTACGTCTTATTTGTCTGTGATACCGGGCTGGTGCAACTGACACTGAAAATCTTTCTTGAGCGGGGCTAGATCACACGATGAATAATTTATGAGACTAGAAATCTTACCCTCTGCTTCGCCACATCTGTGCACCAGCGTCGCGAAAAGTCAAGATCACTTTGCTCAACTATTCCTCGAGAAAAAAAAATTTAAAATAGGTCACGATTCAATAAATTATAAATAAACCTGGTATTGAAAATAATTTTTGTGCTTTCACAAAACTAGTTCACGCAAAAAAAGATGACATTATACTCAAATGTTTAGTAGGTGGTTGTGTCTGAATATGTTTAATAATTTTATGATTCTAATTCATAACTCGATGAAACATTGATTTGTATTAACTTTATTGACTAAAACAGTCAAGAATTGAACGACCTGCAACGATTTTCGTAAATTCTCGTCGTGTTATCGTGATATTTTAGTCTTGAGCTTACCGTTGGATTTTTTACACAGAGTCACGTGTCTTATAGTTTTCTAAATTATTTCACGGACATGAATTGTGGCTAGGTAATGTATTTTGCTCAGAACAGTTTCATTTAATTCTGAACATTTCTCTGAATTTTAATAAAGGAATAACAGGGTTACAGGTCCTAGTAATGTCTTTGTATCTAATGCTCGTGCCTATGAGACTGGTTGCTAGCAGTTGTACACAATAGCTCACATAGAAATTTCAAAACCAAAAAGCAGAGCGAATAATCCATGAATAATAGTCTGAATTACATCATGAACAGTTTCACGAGCTCGACTAGTGAATCGTGTGTAGCATATTTGGAATTAAGAATCGGTTAAAAAATCAACTGCGGTCCAGTTAAATTGATTACGTGCAAAGATTAGGATCAGGTATATAATCGTAAATTTCAGGCACATATATCTTGAAAGTGGAAGTTTTTTTTTATTTGTGGATCATTTCACGCACACGAATGGTGAATTGAAACTTATATGCTCACAATCATAACCAGTTGACGAAGCAAAAATGGATCTTTGAATTATATAACGAGTGTCGTATAATGGTTTTCGAGAAAATATCAAGATTATTTTAATTTTGTAATCCAATTGACGACCACTAATATCAAATACTGATCAAGATGTGATAAATCATGAATCAGTTAACGTCGTATATTCGGTCCATAGACAATGTTCCTAGATTTGTGGATAAAATTATGAGTCAACAATTTTAGAGTTCGCGAATTGTCGGCGCGGGAAAAATGCATCGGCGGCGCGCCGCCGGTCTACCGTTCGGCGTCGGCGTACGTTAAAAATCAACGGCGGCGGCGGCGTGGCGCGGCGGCGCGCAGGTCTATTTCGCTGCTAGATGTTTGGTTCTTTTTGTGTTTTCGAGTGACTCTGGTATAGCAGTCTTCTTTTTTGTTTATTTCATCCCTAGGTATGTTAGCTATTACTTTCGAGATCGGGTAATGAGCCTATTTTCGCCATGTTTCCATTATCACCCTATCCATTTGAAACCGTTGGTTAGAGCAGTGTCGGCCATCTTTGTTCAGCGCATTGGGTCAAATGGTATGGCGACAATTGGGAAACTCAAACTGGAGCTAGCGTTCTGCGAAAATTGGCGGATCGATATTTTTCGAGGGTTTGTAGTGTTATGTTTGTAGTGTTATGTTTGTTAGTCTGTGGTGCAGTTTCCGAAATAAAGGCTGGCAAATTTTCAATTTGACAATTTGAACTGCTGAATTTTCAACAAAGCGAATCTCAAATCTGAGTCTCAAATAAGAGTAAGAAGGTGAAAAGAAAACAGTTTAGAAAAGCGTGGAATAGGATCATATGAGCAAGCTAAGAGTTTCTTGACGACTTAACCTTTTGTCTTCTACCACAGGAGTCAGGATATTTGAAAAGTTTTATCAATGGTGAATCACCTGAGTCTGCGGCATACCCGGGTTGTGTAAAGTATCTTATACTATCGAAAGCAATGTTCAAATATTTACACTAATATTATAATATTATTTTTATAAACAGTGATGTATGTTCTCTATGGGTAATAAGATAAACAACGCGCAATGTTGGCAAATATTGAACAATAACAGACTTGCCGCTTCGTTACACATCACTAGTTTTTAGCTACCAGACAAAAGTCTAAAAATTGAATACCAACACATTTTAGCAACAGTTTCGTAATTAGATATATTTTGCACTATAGGGTAATGAGCTTATTTTCGCCATGTTTCTTCTATCACCCTACGCAAGTCGTTGGTTAGAGCGGCATCTGTCATCTTGGTTCAACGCGTTGATTTAAATGGTACGGGCAACAATATGGGCAATAGTTTTTGTTGCGCCAAACACGAGAATTTCACCGTTTTCAGGGCATTTGTTTTTTATGTTGGTTCTTAACAACAAAGCAAAGCTGTCGATGCCAACTTGTACGCTTTCCATCGATTGTAGGCCGAGTACTTAATGAATTTGAAAGGCACTCTCCCTAATTGGGTGAAAATAGGCACTTTACCATATGTTGTAGGCCTAACCGCTTGCTGTTATCAATCGTTGGCAACTGCTTAGTTAAATTTCACACCTTCCAAATGGTGTCATCGATTCATCATAATATAAACAGATAGCTTCTCTTGGCAACAGCACAGTTTGAACCGAGATTAGCACGTTTTTTGCAGATTCTGCAGCGCTTGCTTGTTTGTGTTGGAAATGTGGGCTTGGCATTAAGCAAACATGGCGGAGATTGATTGGAACAATATTGACACGATCGCTATTAAACGAAAATCACTTATTAGCACAATTAAATTAAAGAAAACAAATATTTTTGAACATTCAAAAAATAAAACATTGATTTATTTGCTTTAATGATAAAAGAATCTCGCCGCTTTCGTCACATTTTTTCTTAAATCTTCTCTGATGACGATGAGCTTCATAACAATTAAATCCCCACATCACAACTCCCTAAGTACATTCACAGAAAAAAAATGTTTCGAAAATCGTGAATAAAGTGCCATGAATTCTGGAACAATAACGTTTTTACGTTACGATCATGAAAAAACCTGTTTTAATCCACCTAGCGGTGCAATTGTGCCTTTCTCAATCATGAACACGAGAATGTTTGCGTTGTTTATATTCATTATAAGCTTTCAAATGCATATATTACATTTTATTATTATGCATGACATGACATGACATGAGTTCTAAAATTTTGTAAATGAAAAAACGGCCACGGTAATATTGAACTGAAAAAAGGTGCGAAATCGGCAAAGTCCCAAAAAGTCGATTTTTATAAATATAAAAATCGTGATAACCGGCCCTATTCTGCGCGGCGTGTGACGTGAGACGACTAAACTCACCTCACTTTACGTGACTTTTTTCACCCGATTCTGAGAGTCGACTCGGGTGAGGTGAGATTCCCCATTGCAGTTAAATAGGCGTCTCACGTCACCCGAAGTGACTCTTCAGAATCGGGTGAGAAAAGTCACGTAGAGTGAGGTGAGATTAGTCATCTCACGTCACACGCCGCGCAGAATAGGGCCGAACATAAAATCTCGACGTTTCATGCATTTTAAGGATGTAAAATTTGATTTCTGAAATTTCATGGGATCCCCCCTTTGAAAAAAATGTTGAGTTCCGGCTTATATGGGAATTTCATATGTGACCGGACGGTTCAATCTATATTTCCGGAACCATATAACCGATCCGTTTTATAGACATCTGTGGGGATAATATAGCTATCATTTGGGACTAAGTTTGAGAAAATCGGCACAACCATTTTCGAGAAACTGATATCAGTTTGCTAGTTTTGAAAGATGGCCGCTTTTCCCGGGCACTTCCGGAACCGTCTATGGTGGTCAATGTAGTCAACGAAAGTTTGTTTGGCCGTCGGTGACCTAGAACTGCAAATTAAAGTTGTTTGAGAGACATTTTAGCGAAATTTTTACCTTTTTTGCTTTCATCGGAGTATCGGTTTGAATCGCAATTTGCTATGTGATCGCACGCCACAACCCGTAACTCCGGAACCGGAAGTCGGTTCGGGATAAAATTCAATAGCCATGTACGGGGACGCAACATCTTTCATTTGAGAATAAGTTTAGTTGATTCGGTCTAGCCATCTCCGAGAAACCGATGTGACTGTTATTCTGAATTTGGATACTTCCACCGGCGCTTCCGGAACCGATGATGGTGGCTAATGTGACCAAAAAGACTTTGAATGGCTATTAGTGACCTAGTACTACAAATCGAAGTAGTTGTGGTCACATTTTGGAAAATTTTTCACCAGTATACATTCATTGCAGAATTTATTAAAATCGACATTTTCTACGTGATCGTGCTCATCACCCTGTAATTCCGGAACCGGAAGTAGGATCCATCAGACATTCAATAACAGCCTATGGGAACGATGTATAGAGTTGAGACTAACTTTGTCAAAATCGGTTCAGCTATCTGAGAAAAATGAATGACATTTTTGGTCACATACACACACAGACGCACATACCCAGCAAACCAGCAATCGTATATAAAAGTTTACAATAAATTACAAATAATGACAGACTAAATCAAAATTACAAATAGTGCAAGCAAAAATTATGTTTTGTTGTAAAAAGTTCACATAAAATGCCAATCTGTGATCGATATACAATTTTGACATGAAGTTATTTATTAGTCCACTACAACGTAAAACAAAATTGTACATGCAGAAATTTGGAAACATTGCATAGACTTTAATTTACAATTGGATTAAACTGCAAAATCGTTTAAAAAAATAGTCACCTCCTTATAGCACTTCGCAAATTCTCTGCCAGACTAGTTCAATATTTCAGCAATAAAAAATGGCTTGAGTAAAGAATGTAGGTTTTGATTTGACAGGTATAGAAGGTATCATTGGAGGGCCATATTTAGGTTGGATTATGGTATTTTTAGATCGTAATCACATAGCGATAAAAATGATCAAATATAATCGTTGCTTGACAGTGTATAAATAGGTGAGTACATAGCGGCTATGCTGGGAATACGAAGATCTCAGGTTCGAAACTGTGGAAGTAAATCGTAGCAGGTAATTTGATAATTGATGTTCCAGTAACTCCAAACTCACCCATGAAAAACATATCTACCAGTGTGGGCGTAACTATGTCTTATAGCAGAATTATAGAAATTTCATACTGATTTTTTATTTTCTTGTTATTTTTAAAATAATACTCCTTGTTACCACATTGAGGACCTTAAGCTGCATAAACCTTCATGTGTGATTGTAAAGTTGATCACATATAAACAGATAAGCTAGATGATTGTATAATGCTTCTGATGAGATCGAAATTCGTCGTAAATCACATAGTTCTACTATACCGATTTGTTCTACGTATATGGCCTCCACTTTTGTTCACATAGAAGCGATCTGTGCATTTTATACAATCAATTTATATCGTTTAATAGTACAGTTAATCAAATTGCAACTTATTAAAGTGAATCATAATGTTGGCTGGGTACGTACACACGCACAGACATTTGCCGAACTCGACGAACTGAATGGAATGGTATATGTCGCTCGGCCCTCCGGGCCTCCGTTAGAAAGTCGGTTTTCAGAGCAATTGCAATACCTTTCTATTGAGAAAGGCAAAACATGTATTTTATAATTATGTTCAATTTCCTATCAGTAACGCCTATACAACGCATTTATCAGTAGAAAAATTTGTTTTTGTTTTGTAAACTTCAGTCACGGCTTCCGACATTTTATCACAGACTAACAGACATAACACTCAAAAATAAAGCTTCGCCCACTTTAACGGTCATTTTAAATATATTTGTAGTTGGGACTGTGGCCACATTTGGGGGATAGGCCACTAGTGAAAAATTGTTCCCAAACCTGAGGGGTAACCCACCAGTAAATGAGTGTTTGGGACCGTGAATAAAAGGTGGAGCTAGTGTTCTGGGAAAATTGTCGGATCGATGTTTTTTGAGGGAATTCCCTCATAGTGTTATGTCCGTTAGTCTGTGATTTTATTACCAAATCTATTTTCTATACGTGAACTAGTTCACAACTGTATGAACATTATTCATTTAGGAACATTATTCAGAGTCCGGACAATATGGAAGTATTGTTCACTCCCAAGGGAATAAAAGACACTTCTCGATGAACGGAAATATCAATACCCCCGAGTGGATGTTGAGATACACTAAGGCAAAATGCATAGCGAAATTCATAAGATTCATCTTATGATGACTAGAAAAGTAACAAAACTATGTTTTCATAAGATTAATATGAAAAACATACTACTTATATGATTATCTTAACATTTTATAAGTTATTGCATATGCCTGTCATTCGAGTTTAATACGAGCATCTTATGATTCTCATAAACATAAGAGAAATGTATAATATTGTCTTATGATAATTCAAAGATGCCTTATGGAACATGAAATCAAAGCAAACCAATTTGACCAAATAAATGCCGTTTCATAAGATAATCTTATGATTTACATACGTGCTACTTGTGGATAAAAATTATACGATATTCCTATGAAATTCGCTGTATTTTTTGCCTGAGTGTAACAGAACGACAACAGCCCGAAGAGATATTGTCGTTCAAATACGGCTTAAACTATAGCTCTTTACTGCACTGGGCTAGGAACAATAGCATATCCTCGAGTTTTAGCTATCTGAACATTGGTTCATCTATGTATGAAGAACCAAAAATCCGGATTCGCAATTGCATTACTGCAAGGTAGTTGCATATCAAATGATATATGTAGTTCCGTAATCGGATTTACAAAGATCACCCGAAAAAACTCAGCACGTTGAATAGTAGCCATGTGATAATTGAGTTTGCAATATTCAGTCAGTCCCCTGACCAGAATACTGTAATTGGGCTTGGGGAAATGCAGCGAATTGTTTGACATTTTCGGACTCCGGCAGAAAAGTCTTTGTTTGAGTGCAAGTTTAGAAGCTATGCCAATGGGTGGCATGTTCGGATTCAGCACAAGAGCGAATCTTGTGCTTTATCCATCTTATCAAAAGTGGTACAACTAGTTCTGGACCACCGAAGTCAGTCACAGCGCCCACTCTAGTCAGTTCGTCCGCCCATTCATTTCCAGTAATACCGGATTAACCGGGTACTCATAGAAGGTAGATAGCATTTGAAATGCTAAGTTCTTCGATTTGAGTTAGAAATGCGATTACTAATTTTGATCTCGAATCTGTCGAACTAAGTGTTTTCAGGGCAGCCTGACTGTCAGAGCAAAAATATATTCTTTTACCGCGAAATCTCTATTGAAGTGTGATTGTACGCCACACAAAATAGCGAAAATTGAAATCTACCTACCGAATAAGACTGGTTTTTTTTCTTATTTCACGACAATAGAGCACGCACAAACTACGTATTCTTCAAATTGTCGCTCCATCCAACCAGACAGCCATTCTTCGCCAGCCGGAATACTCATATTGAAAGTTTTAAAAGGAAAATTACATGTAAGTGTAGGTTACAGGGAGCTTGTGTATACTCATCCCAAGTAACCATTTGGGACCACAGTCTTATGTGTCTAGTTGCACGATTTATTGGGTTACTGTTCTAAAGCCGAGTATATTTAAGACCGAATGCACACGAAAGTGCTTCTTGTTTCAGAAACACATTCAGTTTTATGTTCAAGAGTGTCTTCAGATCAGCAGCAGGTGTTGTCGATAATGCACCAGTCATCGCCATCAAGACCTTCCTTAGAACATGGTTTAACTTTGATTGGATTGTTATGACGTCAAAAAAAAAAATAAATAAGATATTCGATCTGCTTCTAAAACAATCCGAGGTTCCGTTTGAAATATTATCGTTACAGTTGAAACCTGGAAAATCCAACCAGCGACAATTGGCATTTTGTTGCAAAGCTCATTTACCTGCTGCGACATCTACAGATTAATAGCATAAACAAGATAAGGTGGATGTTTGTGTGTTTTTTATATCTACGATAAATAAATTGATGTAATTTTTTGATGTTTTTCCGTAAATACGCATCAATCATCATCGAATAATGGACTTAGAGGGGAAGAAAAACGATTTGGAAGTTAATGATAATAGTTTTTAGTAGATACACTTAAATTGATCATAAAAAATCATCGAAAATGTTTCTGTGCTTCTAGGTTAGGTTTCACAACCGCCCGATTTAAGAATATTTAAACAATTCATCAAGGGATAACAAATATAAGTTCACTTTTGGCAAGAATTAGCTCTCATTTCGAGTATACACAACTTTGTACCAAATACAAATATGTTGTATATATATATATATATATATATATATATATATATATATATATATATATATATATATATATATATATATATATATATATATATATATATATATATATATATATATATATATATATATATATATATATATATATATATATATATATATATATATATATTTGTATTTGTTTTTTATACAAATATTCAAAATTTATTAAAAAATGCAAAAATTGCGTAAACTTCTGAAAATTTTCTACTGATTTGACAGTTCATTCGCAAAACATCCACCTCAAGCAGGTAGCGCCCCCTATATATATTTTCTGCGTGAAGAAGCCAATCGTTTTTGTCGTGACTAACGACTTACCTTTCAATATTGGGACCCCTTTTCAAAATTTCGGAAGAAAAATGATGTAAGGTTTTGAACGCTTATATCTTTTGTTGTACTGAATGGATTTAATCAATTTCTTCTGCATTTTGTCGAAAATATTTGTACCAATGTTGTATTAACTTTTGTAATATGTAGGACATTCATTATCAACTTAAAAAATAGTGCTTTGAAAAATCTTTCGAAAACGACTCGGAAAAATGAAAATTTGCAGCCCATCCCGCACAGAGCCGTCAATATGGTGCACCAACCGAACAATAAAATGATGAAAAGTTTTAAATATGGGTCAATTACATGTTTGTTCCTATGATTATTCGTATTGGGTTGCTTGACGAGAGTAGTTGGTGGGAGAAAGCCGTCATATTCGTTTTGGTTATGCCATTAGAAGCCGGACGGAAAGGAAAGGCTTATGCACGGCACGAGAGCGAGCGAGAAAGCGATAGTAGTACATATTAGCGAAAGCGTTACGCACATTTTGAACCAAAATAACTTTCCTTCTACAAAACGGATTGCTAATATTGTTTCAAAAATCGGAAGGAAAACGTTCAACGCTTGCTACCGATACGTTGTTTGCTATATAAAATTTGTTTAAATAGTTCAAAAACTACTTTAAATGAGAATTAACATTAATGATAAAACCTATAAATAGGGGTGTCGCAACTTTTGAAAGCCAGACGTGTGTAAGACGCCGTGCATAACGGACGTGCGTGCTAGGTGTTAGGTCGTGAGAAGCTGCATCGGATGACCAATCGAATCGGCTACCACCGTAGACAAAAAGAAAAACGTTGGTGAAGGTGGTGGCGGTGAGAAGGCCAACAAGCCAAACGCTGCTGCTAAGAAACGCAGTCACTGAAAAGTCGGTAGCAACTGCCACTAAAAATGCCTCCAAAACATTGAAGGCTGCAGCGAACAAGCCGAAGACCCCAAAGCCAAAGAAGGCCGGCAAACCTGCCAAGAAAGCTGCCAGAAGAAGATAAGTAAATTCACGCGTCTCTAATGTTGCCAACAGTCCTTTTTAGGACTAACAAAATACTTGTAAAGAATTAATGGTGCTTATTTTCCGTTAGCGCTGTTAATTGTGGATGGATTTGTGTCATAGTTATATGCAAACCGTCCTTAGGATGAATATATAATGAAAAAATAATTTTATTAGGAAGTTCCTTTTATTAATTTGTATAATTAAAAATAATTATCATTTAAGAAAATATTTTTCAAATTCATCTAGAAACCCGAACTCTGCCAATAAGCGAAAGCTACACCAAAACGAATGATGAAAATATTTTCATTTATCGCACAAAAGGATGGCCTTCCATCTGCACCAAAAAGTTAATAAAAGGGATCGCCTTGATGCAAAGCGTGCTCATTCGGTATGAGCTGCGAACGGGGAATGTTCGTATCTGTGTATGCAGTAGAAAAAAATAGTCGGCAAGGTTTGCATTGTTTCAAAAGATTCTCGTCTTGTATCACCATAGTTATCTACAAACCGTCCTTATTAGGACGAATGCATAATGGAAAAAGAATTTAATTAGAAAGTTTCTTTTATTAACTAGTATTAAGTTTGCGCTAATTCTGTACCTTTACCAGTGAATCTTAAGAAAATATTTTAGGACGAATGCATAATAGAAAAAGATGGGTTGGTAATGTATACGCCATAACAGGGGTGTCGTGACCACACTTCGAAGTTATTTCAAATCTTGCAAAGCATAAATTGACATAATTTCAATAATTGTTCCTATATGAATGAAATGACAAATTTTCAGGTTAACACGGCAATAACTTTGCAATTTATAGAACAATTTTATATTTTTAGTTATCATATAACTGTCATCTCTTCCAAACAACTTAACCTTCTGCTGCCAACGCCGTGGTTTTGCGGGGTTAAGGAGAATCATTGTAAAATGTCCAATACACGATTTTATGTTGTTACCTCCACTAAAACCGCTTCAAAACACTCCCACCTGTCATACAAATTCATTGTCTGCTTGTTGAAATCCTTATATGAAATGATATTTGTGTTTAATATCGAAACTTTGAAAGAAATAAGAAAAATTAGGGGTATGTAATGTCCGGAGCATGACCGGGGTGTTGACGCAGGCCAATTATTTTGTGTGAAAGTTTTCTGTATAACCTTAAAAGATCTTGACTAAAACGTGCCTTCCTTAACTTTTATCGGCATAAATTTACCGCAAACTACTAACTCTTATTGAGTATTGACAGATGCTTATTGACCTATATTCAATTCGGTATAAAAAATTGTTTACATTCAATTAGCTAGAGATTACTGGTAGGGAAAGTTATGAAAATTAGAGCCATAGTACTCAAGTGAGAGCAAGGATGTGAAGCAAACAGATCGGAAAACTAGAAGTGGCAGGGTCATTAGAACAGGCTAATGAGAGTCGAGCTTACCAACACTTATGGTACAACAGCTAGATGACGTTGGCTTATAATTGCCCGTAACGAATCCCAAAATGGAAATTAAAGACATACATAATCATGATTTGAATTCCACTATATGCGAAAAAAAACAACTGTGTCAGAGATTCACTTGACATAGTAAGGGAAAGATCCATGATACTCAGTTCGCAATGACCATATTCTAGTCTTGCCAGGCGTTCTGCTCTCAGCACGGAAAAATATCTCGTCTGGGGGATTCTGGTTTTCGGTCGTCTCTTGCGGTATAGAAGCAGGAACCTAGTGGATCAATTCTTGGATGAGATACTTTAACCCGCCGAATGCCACACGACCTTGGACACATATTTTTATACCGACTAGACTAGTCATAAGTAAATTGATGATAATATTTTTAGACAAATTTCTACCGGCCCTGTACCCATGTCACGTTGTAAATACAATTACGAAATGACTCAGCACTTGTGATATGCGCATATACTAAATTATTGTTAACGATCAGTATCGCAAGTTATTGAATTGAAACATTGGCGTTCCAATTGTTACCAGTACCCGATAAGAGCTGACCGATTGTTGTGCGCCCGCCCGTTCAATCGAAATCACTTGACCGAATGCTGATTGGCTGGCGCAAAGGACACACCTCTACGGCTCTTAGCGTGCGATGAGATATGTTTGTTGTTTGCAAAAAGAAAAAAATATTTATATACCTAAAAAATAAAAAAAATCGGACTATCTCTGACCGCGGTCAAAGCAATTTTTCAAACCTGACCGAGAGTGCTCGGTCCGTGATTGCTAACTGACTTATGGGGCTATTGTTGTTTTGGTTAACCCTTGAACGTACAGATGTGTAATACAAATAGGATATTCAATTTTCTTCCCATTTTGAATTTATATTTTTAAGAGTTACTTTTTCAATTTAGTACCTATTCCATTTACTCTACTTTGGAAGTAAAGGGTAACCATCCTTTCGACTCCGGTGAGATTATTCAACTTAAAACCGTTATTGAAGGTTGAACAGATGGATTTCTCCCTAGACAATGAAGTGAAATTTCTTTCCCAAGTAACAATTCTGGTTTTATAGCACACTACAAGTGCATTCTATTTAAGAGGGGCTTCAAGAGAGCCATAAAACCTCAATTGTTACTAGGGTTTTCCGGTCCGTCCTGCCAATTTCCATTTTCTATAGTCAATTGCACGTTATGTTTTGGGCAATGTTTACTACCGTATGCTCCACCTTTTATACTTTGTAGTATAGCACTACCCCCTGGTGGCAAATTATGAAGGCAGGGTCAATGGAACTTGTCATTCACTCGTTAGAGCCAAGAGCGGACAAGAATATTATAAAAAAGTTTTATGCTTACGAATTCAGAAAAGCCTTGACCATCAAATCAGTATAACGTCGTTCATGGTCAATGAAGGGTTTGCCAAATCTTCTTCGAGCAATCAATCGGCGGTCATCATTTCTAGGATGAATGTTGATGTCTGAGTTTGCCTCCGTTTTTTACTGGTCCCGCATGAGTGGCGTGACTTCAATACAATTACGGAAATGTATTTCGCAGATAGTCTTTTTATTATTAATGATCTTGAGCTTCTATATTTAGTGTGTTGTTTTTTATGGTCACCGTTGTTTTTAGTTTTTAAACAGCCAATTTTAATACGCCATAAGTTTCATTAATTGTTTGTTTTGTTGAATCCAGTTTTTGTCCACTAAGGATTGAATTCACTGCTACATGTCAGTCATTCAAGTAGACTTCGAAAAGAATGCGGGTACTTGTCCCTTGGATTTTGTGGCCATTGTTCGAAGATATGAATCTTAATAATATTATCAAATGTACGTTGTTACCAACAGCCAAAGTCTGCGCAAAGTTCATCATTCGACGATAACCATTAAAAACAACAAGCCAAATTATCAATCGAACAACATGCCACACACCTTCTATTGAAGCCCGGCCATCCACTTCACAATTCGCCCGGTGCCTGTTCACGCGTCGCGCCGGGACGCGATGCATACTTTATGGGAGTAAGCAACAGTGTGGGTTAGCTATAAAGTCTAAACATTAAACACCACCTACCCACCAATACACTACAGCATGCTGGCGATTATTCCGCGTGGCGCGAGAGTACGAGAAGACGCGCAAAAAAAAAAAACGAAAAACGGCGGCGGCGGTGGAGCCTTAAAACGATTCGGCTCGTTCGGTTCTAGCTTCAGTCGATTTCCCGCTGACCAGGGATCACGGCACGGGTAGACTAGTGCGCAATAGACAGGACGGATCGGAATTGTTACTGTGGGACGAGACAACCGAGTAGGACGACTACTGGGTGGTTTTGAAGTTAGTTGTGGAAGTGAGCAGGAGTGAATGAAGTGTCATAAGCATTATATTTTTGTAGTTCAGAAAAAAAACACTATCATAGAATGTTTTAGCTGTAGAGAAATTCTACAAAAATAAAGGTAATATAGAATTTAGATATTCTCAAGAAATTAGCATGTGACAATGTATGAAATCTGGTTAATTACATTGTAGAAATCCTTACGATGTGCCATATGTTACCAATTGCTAAATAACGTGAATTTGGTTAACGGTGGGTTATTTCTACCTTATATTTACAAGAAGATGAACAATAACAATAATAAAAGAATAACAGTGCAATAGTGAAATAGCTAAATTGATAATAATATGATAATTTAACCTTTCAAATGCTGTACATGTAGTTTTGACTTATCGGGATGGTAATTCCAGACAGACTACCAACTGAAATGAATAAAATTCTTCAAGTAACAGTTACTCCGAAATGAAGTGTTGTGTGAATTCTCGTTTTGATTTATTTTGGTGTAGACTCTGCCTAATTTGTAAGCAAATTTTTCCAAAGGTGCCTTTCTTTCCAACTCGCAAGATAGTTAGATAACAGATTATAAGTCGTAGTCGAAATAGTATACAGTATCGACTTTGATAGTGAAGTGCATTTTATTACTATATACATAGTGGAATTAAAACGAAGACGTCTGTCTTAAGTGTTTTAAGACAATGCACTAAGTCAATCAAAAAGGTTTATTTGGCGATTGTAATGTTTATTGTCATACTTGGAATATAGGGTTATTCAAAACATTTCAAATACAAGAAGAACACTCTCGTGGTACTGGAACCACACCCGAAAATTTACAATTTGTTGAGAAATTTTAGATTAGTTTGAAATTTATATTAGTTTTAAACCCAAAATCTTTTCAAACCAAATTTGACCGCCAATACTGTTACATGGGTGCGTTTCGACTTCGTCTCATCAGAAACCGACACTAACTTTTTGTCGGAATAGATTAGCGCCGGCTTGACGTAAATCCCTAAAAACTAAAACGTTTGATCAGTCGTTCGATTGAAACACAAAGTGTGTTTTAGTTTTAGGGATTTGCGTCAAGCCGGCGCTAATCTATTCCGCCAAAAAGTTAGTGTCGGTTTCTAATGCGACGAAGTCGAAACGTACCCATGTAATAGGTAAGGATTTGTGTCCATCAAGTGCAAAGACTGGTTTTACCAAAAAAAATTTCCCCCTGGTGAGAAATTTTGGTGAGAAATAGCATAGCACCAACACTGATTTTCATTAAATGAGGTTTTTACGTATTAAGTATTGTACAGTGTACAATATTTTCTGGATTCGCCCCAGGCTGGAACAAACTAATTATAATTGATACATTCAAAACCCCATTGTATGGATATACTTCAAACGCAAAAGTAAAGTAAGCACCACTTGGCGTGTTTTTTATTCCGTCTGTCACATACGACTGACGCTTATATGAGTGGGGTCGCTCATATCAAAAGATTCGAGTAATTGTGATATTTCGACTTGAAATTAAATTTTTCACTATTTAATCCTAAAAGGTAATATAAAACAACTCCTTAAGAGCTAATTTTGCATCTTTTGAATCCTGTTCGATTAAAAATTCTGATACCGGCACAGAGTCCTTTCACCTTTGCTATGGAACCTTTGGTTTCTGACGGCTTGTTGAGGAAACTCAATGAGCTTGGATTTCCAGCCTACGGGTTTGCTGCCGATTACCAAATACTAACTATGTACTGGACTTTGCGTCGGAACAATCTTTGGCTTAATGCGACAAACATTAAGAACTGTGAAACAGATTCGTCAAGATCAAAGATAGTCTGCTAAGTATTGTAATATTCCGAAAGAAGCGAAATATTCAGCTGTGCTAGATATATCGAAAATTCGTTTAGATAAGCTCAGAATTGCAAGATTCGAAATTTGCATGTATGGATCTACTGTAGGACGGGATTGGCTGTTTCAAAAACCTCTTGCTCTAGTGAGCGAGGATTTTGAATGACAATCGCATTGGACGGGACAAAAAAGTGTGTCTCTTCAAAAAAGTGTCGGGTGACGTTTGGTAAAACTGCTTTGCGTCTTCTTTGACAAGGATCGTTTGAATGATCGGTTGTTACAAGCAAATTGTTGTCGGTTACAAGCAAATGGGTCTTTGTAGCAATAATTTTAATTTCAATTATTGATGATAATTAATCTAGCTCACTATACGATTTTTGCTATTGATTTAAAAAGGTGGCCTTTGTGTGTACCTGGGAATGATACTCCTATCCTAACTTATTTCATGATTTAACCTAACTTATTTTTAAAGCAGACCAAGATTTTGGCGCCCCCCCCCAAGGTCGGCACCCTTGGCGGGGGCCAACCACACGCTACGGCTCTGTCGACAAGTTAAATTAAACACTTCAATTACTCTTTTCACGAAGAAGCAATACAACCGGGGTTCGTCCCTTGCAGTTCTTTGACTCTGAGCTACTGTGTGCAGATCAAGTTAAATACGTTGGAGTTATATTGCATTCCAAACTGAATTGGTCTGCTCACATTGAGTTCAGAGTCAAGAAAGCGTGCATGGTCGTCGGGCAGCGCAGACGAACTTTTGAAAAGACGCCCGCAAACATCACCGCCATTTTCATCTTATACAAACTAAAACAAACGAAATGGCCTGGAAACGTGAAATGTATCACCCTAATTTTTTTCGCCAAATATCAGCAAAAGTTTACTGAATTTTCATCAGCTGAAAATTTCAACAATACAATATGCCGAAAATTCGGCAATTTGAATTGAACCTGTTTGACAGATTCGCTTTGCTGAAATTTCAGTTATTCAAATTGTCAAATTGACACCGCAATTGCCGAATTCTCAGTATACCTGACTGAATTGCTGTAAATCCGGTAATTGCGCTGTCAATTTGACAATTTGAATTACTGAATTTTCAGAAATGAAATGAAATAATCCTGGTGACGAAGAGCCAAAACGATATTATATCACTCATCATCAGTGTGAAGCTGATATATGCCGGTTTACTACTCAACGAGTGTATGTCGTCATGGTACGGGTAGTAAAGAGGTGTTTTTAGCGAATAGATATTTGTCGACTCTAATCTAAAAATTTTATGTCCAGTTTTTTTACTAGAAATTTCAGGTCATAAGTTATTTATAGTAGCGGAGAAAAGAAGAGTAAAACAAAATGCAGTACAACAGCAGATTGCGTGTTATGAGAAACCACATACTAAGAAAGTCTATTGTATAAGTTTTATTTGATGCATATGAATCTGATGTGCATAATAGTTTTTAAAATTTAGGTGTTTTGTCACATGAAACGTATGTGATTTTTTGGCTCAGTGTATTCCACAATTTAAGTCGCATCTATTCTTAGGTGATGACTGAACCGATTTTCTCAAACTATGTCTTAAATGGATGGTATATTCAGCTGGGTGTTGTATCGTTCGCCCCTCTCCTCTTTACAATTGCACCTCACCCCTTCATCATCCCCCTCGGACCACCCTCACACTCGCATTCTCTCCATTGACCCCGCATACCGGAAGTGTATGTGTGTCATTTAAACTTACACAATTTTCTCAGAAATGGCTGAACCAATTTACACAAACTTAGTTTGAAATGAAAGGTATTGCGCTCCCATAAGCTACTATTGAATTTTTAGTTCATCCGACTTTCAGTTCCAGAGTTACGGATTGGAGAGTGCGGTTACACAGCAAGTTCTCATATAAACTGGTAACATTAAAATGAGTACAACATTGTTTGGATTTGCAGGTCTAGATCACTTATGACCAATCAAAGTTGATTTGAGCACATTGGCCACCTATGACGGTTCTTAATGCCTCCGTTGTGTGGGAGTGTGTGTCGTCGATTTTTTTTCGGGAGCGTCGCATTCATCTCGAACTGTGCGCGAACAGCTCAATGTTCAAAATGGATTGCTTTTGGGCATGAGATTGTGAGCATAAAAACAGAAAATCTAAGCACGCCGTTTTGGGCGTAGAAAATAAAATAATGTGTTGTCTCGGTGATTCGAAAAGAGCGATGATAAAGAATCAATGAACGACAAGAATTGATTTCTTCACGCGAAAAGAAAAACAATTTTTAGCGTTGCTTAACTTCCCGTAACAATAAATGATTGGGTTGGGTTTTAAAAATGCATTCGTAGCTCTGCATTTTCTTAATTTGCCAATTGCAATCATCATCCCACGGCAAATTGAAGTATGTGACATAGGGGTTTGTTTTGAGAAGTTCAAGACACCTAATGACGGCCGCGAAACTGGCGAAATAGTGTCTGCGAAGGATTTCATTAACGATACAAACTCGTTCCTCTGACAATGTGTGTTCACTGATTTAACCTCTCAAAAGGGAAATATTTGTTTTGAGCTACTCATTGAAAAAAAATATCTAAAAAGATCATCATCAAAATGTTAAAAAAATAATCAGAACATTTCAAAATTATGCTAAGATAAAAGAAAAGCAAATAAGCTTACGATTAGCGAGTACTTTAGCGAAACTGAGTTTTTTTGTCTAAATATTTTCTACCAGAGACACCGTGAAGTCTTTATTTGAAAATATAGTGAATTAAGTCGACACCAAAATATTTTAGTGAAAAATATCTACACACAATTTTCCTGCTACAAAAAAAGTATGGGATTGAACCGAGAATTGGACTTATTTTCTCACCATACACTGAGAAATAAAAATATGCAGAGTTAGCATACTTTCTATTCCCATCGTTTTTATTCTGCTGTGATTTTTATGCATTTTCTAGCATATAGGGGAATTATGGTTAAAACCGACACCTTAAGCTTAACACTTTTTCTAAGTTGCCACAAAACCAATAAAATTATAATTTTTATGCAGAATTCTTCTTCAGAAAATTCTTAACAAGACTTAATTTTTTCAGCGCTTCAAAAAATTAATTTCATTAAAAAATATTGGTTGTAAAACTTGGAAAACAAAGTGACTTTTTGTAAGCACTACGGGTAAAACCGACACCCCATAGGGGTAAGATCGACACCCCCTTTAATTTATTTTCTCTCCACTTTATTAAAATCTTTATCTTTATTAAAAATGAGATATATGCGTGATTAATAAAGTGTGAGTATGTATGATGCAAATATGTGCTTTTTATTGTTTCATCATGTAGTGAGGGGAAGAAAGTTCGAAAGCGTAGTACTATAAATAAGAGTATTTTATGCTATAGGATTATTTATTGATATGAGTATTTCCAAATAATCCTTGCGCACATCATTGCAACCTCCAGTGTCATTTTATTTCGTAAGAGAAGATTTTCAAGCGTTCTACGTTCTGCTAATTGGATTCATTCACTTATAAGTGACACACACACACTTCTTAGTAAAACTATCTTTTTCAGATTTGATTTTTCGGACTCTGATATCAACGATCTATTGGGGTATACATAATATCATTGTCTCATTGTGATGAAATTCGTCTATAAAAAAACCAAGAGAACACTAGAAATTCGGTTTGATGACCTTTTGGCAGAAATAGCAAAAGCTTCGTTAGAATCAGATAAGCAAAAATTCCAATTTTTGATTTTTAAAGAGACTTACAAGAAATAAACACAATAAAAGTATTTCTGTGTATTTCTGCTAATACTATAGTGTTCTAATAGGCTAATTGAAGTGTCACAAAGATCCCCAGTATTTTGAAATGAATCGCAACTATACACAACCATCTTAACAGGGTGTCGGTTTTACCCTAACCATAGGGTGTCGGTTTTACCCCAACAGCGCACATTTTTTTATAAAAGCAATTAAAAATATTGAATTATTCAAACTCGTCTTCAATGCACCTAGTTGATCATAGGACAGGCCGATAATAATAGGTACTGAAAAATGGGGTGATTTGAAAAGCTTTCGTTCGGTTAAAACCTTAAAATCTACCAACGAAATTTTACATCCAGACGAGTATGAACGCTGCTGTCGAATGTTTTGTTAATTTTTATGACATTCGGCGCACTAACGTAAATCCAATTTTTCTTCAAATGCTCTAAATAAACGTACTAATAATATTGTATCATTATGAAATGAATAAAAATTTGATTTCTAGGAAAAGTTGTGGGGTGTCGGTTTTTTCCCACAATTCCCCTACTTCTAGTAAGCATTCAATATATCCAATGCATAAAATTTACAGCAGAAGTAACGAGAGGTAGGTAGAAACGTATGCTATCGATGATTAAATAAAGTTCTGCGTGTATAACTCTGTATCAGGATATTTTTGAGTCACACCTGTTCGAAGATTATACAGGATAAGATATTTATCTTTGTTACGAATAATAGGCACAACAAGGGTTGCACTGAAATTGAACATCAACGTCTACCTGCAATATTCCTGATAGATAGATAGAAGTTGTTGAAACTATTCCAAACGCCCTAACAGTGAGAACTGAATGGAAAGTTTGCAATGGGAAAGTTTTCGCTTTGCTTTACCATACTTTCATAATTTGCGGTTATGTGCTTATGTCCGTTTTCGACCTAGCGAGTGTTGTTCCTACACAAAGAGCAGTGAGAAAACGAAAGAGGTTGGAAATTTCCACGATTTCTAACAGAACAAAAGCAAAGCCTTGGCACTACAATCCCTTTGCGGAATTTTTGTTTTGACGAACTTTGCGCCGACTCTCAGCGTACACACTGTTTTGATTTTGAGTTTACATGTAATCGTTTGTACAATCGAATATAAATGCTTGAACGATTTATGAACGTAATGGGCCCTATTTCGCATTAGATGGAATTGGTTAATTTTTTAATATTGAGCTTTTTAATATGTAATATTGCTCCACTAACCTGGACTCCGCACTTTCAAAGTGCGAGTGGTCTCAAAACTGCGAGCTGTCAAAACACATGTATTTTAAAGGATAGAGATGAGACTTTCTCAGACAGACCAGTCGAACTAACCAGTTTATGAGAACAATTTAAAAGAAGAATAGTAAGTGCGCAGTGCGGTTAGAATCCAGTTTTAGTGCTACAGACAATAAATTGTCAAAATTTAAAAAAAACTGTCACTCCCTGTAAGACTGACGACTCTATTCTGCCGGTTGACGTTCGTAGTTGAAATTTTTGTTTTCAGAGCAACAATAATTAAATTACCTATTACCAGTTGTTTCCAGTCTCGATCTTTAGATTTCCGTATCCGCAGCCTAGCCTTCATGCATTCACCTATATAAACATCGTCGAACAGATGCTATTTTTGATAATATTATAACCACAAACTAACCGACATAACACTCGAAAATATTGCTTCGCCTACTTTAATAACGGTCATTTTAAATATATTTGTAGTTGGGGCTGCGGCCGTTTTTGAAATTATGGTGCCACTGATGACATATGAACAAGCATATGGGGGATATACCACTAGTGAAAAATTGTTCCCAAGCCTGAGGTGTGATCCACCAGCAAATAAGTGTTTGGGACGGCGAATAAAAGGTGGAGCTAGTGTTCTGGGAATATTGCCGGATCGATATTTTTTAAGGGAATTCCCTCATAGTGTTATGTCCAGTGATGTACCAATTCGGGTTTTTATAATTTTGGGGAAAAAACCCAAGTTTTTTTCCCGGTTAAAACGGTTTTTTCGCGGGAAGGTTGGGTTTTTTGCATTTTTTGATATTTTGGTAATTGAACATTAATGTATTGTTATCCAAACATTTTTATTTTATTTGTGAGCATTATTGCCATAAAATTTTGCATGTATATGAATTCTGAATGGTTTTCCTCGATTGAATCGTTGTTATAGCGGTGATCCAACATTTTTTTACAAATATTGTGGTTAAATAAGTGATAAAACTTTTCAATGTTTGGGCTAAGTCGATTGCGTTTCTTACTGTGAATCCACCTAAACGAACTAAACATTTTTCTACTGTTGCTGATGTAGTTGATGCCGAAAAAATTCGGATTGTGATTTGTGAGAGTTCTGATTACGGTTCATACTAATGACGAATGTCAAGGCCACTCACATTCTGCATATTACTCACTTTTCACCGAACTAAATAGGTATTTTCTAAATTTTGTGTGAATACTTACCTCATTTTGCTAAAAGTATAGCAACCCCTAAAATGAGTAACAAGCAGAATAAAAGTAGTTTGGGCATCACACGATTATTCTAATTTTCACTTGTTAGAGTAACAATGACTATTGTTCCCAGTATTATATGAAACCAGTTGGAATATGGAATGGACCGAAATTAAAGTCGCAGGAACAGAAAATACTTCGTAAAACCCGTATTAAATATATTAGAATGTGAAAATTGAATTTAAACTTCAAGTTTCATAATTGGACAGCAGCTTTTCGATTATGTCCTACAGAATAAAAACCGTAAAAAAGTATATCCGGTTCTTACAAAGGACTTTTCTTTATCCAACTTTTAATCTTGAATGTAACGTTGTACGGAATTTAGTCTGAGCGAATTATACTGGAGGTTCATCCTTGCCGACTTTTTCGGGTGAGAATATTCTAAGCGATTGTCGTGCTCAAGGATCTCTGTCCGATTTTTACGCTTGATGTTTATATTCGATTTTTACATGCTAAGATACCTGGAGTGGATTCTACAAAGTATGTTTTATCCTTGCGACTTTTATTTTCGGTCTCTCAAATGTAAATGCAAGATTCTTTAACCCTCCGGAAGTCGCGCTTATGGCCCACTGAATGAGCAGCCGCTGGTGCCCTAAGACGATTTCGCTAGATTTTCAGAGCAGCGTGCACTCAGTGCATTAGCGCGACTGCCGAAAGGATAAAAAACATTAAATGAACATTATATATTCGATAAAACGAAAAAACCCATATTTCGTCCGGGTTAAAATGATTTGGGAAAAAAACCCGGTTAAAACCCAAAAATAAAATCCCGGGAAGATGAAATTACTGCTGTATTCAGCTTTCCAACTGTGGTTTAATATTTTCACGAATCATAAGTATTGATCAAAGGAAAGCGCTTTTTTCATTTCTAAAAATTCAACGAAATTAGCAAAAATTCCATAAAATGAAGTGTGTGTAAATAACAAACCATTATTGTGGACAATTGTGCAGTTTAATCCGATTCAAAATCGATGCATATACAAGTTTTAAATCTGATATTAATATGCTCTATTTAATGGGAAATTCCAGGGAAAAAGTATTTGGCCAAGCGCAGTTTAGTAAACTTTTCAATTATCTTTACTGTATATAAGCAAACAATTATATTCACAAACAATTTTGAACGTTGTGGTTTTTAGTGTTTCTACATCTTTCGACGCAGAGTTCTCTCAGAAAATTGGCAATAATATTATAAATAGCAAAAAATTTCACCATATCGGTGACACAGTGAATTAATATTGAATGCTACTGTTTCTAAGATCAAAATAGATTTTTTACTTAGAGATGGTCGGGTTCGGGTTTTTGGACCCAAAACCTGGACCCGACCCGAACCCGACGGGTTCCGGGTTTTCCAATTTGAATTTCTGGGGTTCTGATCGGGTCCGAGTTTTTGAAATTTTAAACTTTCGGGTTCGGGTAGGGTTTGGGTTTTTCGAATTTGGAATTTTCAGATTCGGGTCGGGTTCAGGTTTTGAACAGATCACACCCAACCATTTCTTGACACTGTTTACGGCTATACACAACACCCAGTCTCTTTTTGTAGTAAATAGCTCTACTTCGTGATAGAAATGGATGTCACATATAACCGTACTGAGTAAAGCCATGTCAAGTGATTCCCGAATTTTTCGCGAAATCACCGATCTTCATGAGGTATATTTTATTGGATAGAGATTTTGGTGAATAGCTTTTGGTATAAATATTTCGTTAAAGCACCTTTTATTTTTGAAGATATTAACCCTTAAACTTTATTGTATGATAAAATTGTAAATTTTATATATCAAAAACCACTGTAGACAATTCAATGATTTTTTGCACGCTTTTGTAATGATATTTGCACTATCTCATAAAAATATTTTTGCTGTATAATTATGTGAATAACGGTACTTTGCATCTATTTAAAAATTTCAATTATATTTTTTCTTGTGTTCTTCACGCTAAAAATTTTCAAAACGTATGTCAAATTTTGCGGCAATCTTCCACCTTCAATAATCTGTATTGATCATTTGACATTTTTGCTCCTATCGAGAGTTATGGAGGATTTTGTAACAGTGCGCTCTTTCAACGCACGGCCCACTTTGATGCAGCCCGCGAGAACGTACATATTGGCAACGCCGCACGTTGCAACGTCCTACTGCGCATCGCTTTGAAGGAGTGTATCTCATGTGCAAAATTGGCACCTGTGAGAAGCAAAAAGCCAAGCTTTTCTTTATGGATTATTGAAGGTGAATGTTTTATTCAAGAGTTATTTAATTTTCTGTCACTCAATACCTCGGACAAGCGCGCTCGGATATTGGCAACCTATGAGTAAAGTTCAGCAGTGGGCATGTTTTAACCTGTGTTGACATATTTTTTGCAAATTGACATACTTCACCATATTTGATTGTCAGTTCATTTGTCTCAGAGGTAGCATGGTTTATTGCGAATCTTTTCTTAAATCCAACATTACAACTTTTCAGCCATGCGCCATCGGGCCTTGCGTTAAATTACGCACCCATTTAATTTGCATCAGCGCGAGTGAAAAAACGTTTACACGTTTGATGTTTGTTTTTGTTTCGATTGCACTCGAGTGTTTCCCATATAGCAAGAACTCGACAAAATGCTAGATTATCTCAAAATAGACAAACTTTGCTCAAAAAACATTCGATTGTTTGATGTTATAAATATGGGTCGATCATACGAATGATTTATTCCGTTAAATAAAAATCATAAATGTGTTCATCGAATCTGGTTATTGTGGAGTGATAAATTTAAAAATTATATTGGTCAATACATGTGTGGCATATGTCGTAATGGATGCAAAAAATACTACGAAAATAAATATGGACATGAACAAAACACAATGTTCGTTAAATTTTCAATTTTTCATCCCATGTTTATAGTAATGGGTTCCTCAATAAAGCGTTTGGAATATAGGAAATTTTTTCTTATAGTGTTTGCCAAAGTAATGAACTGGAATATTCATTAACTCAACAGGTTCATGCGGAAAACTGTAACGATGATTTATAAATAAAGATCGTTGATGATTAATTGACATTCGATAAAATAAATAATATCATACCAGAACTTGGAGAACCACAAATTAACAGAATTAACAGAAGCAATAACGATAAAAAAACCTCAGCATCGATGCGATTGAACAAGTAAAGATTCTAAGTAAACTTTTTTCAGAAGACACATCGTTGTTTAAAGGTAATATTACTCGGTCAAAATAAAAACGTGAAATAAAATTCTGTTGTCATAAGATTTTTCATTTTTCTATATTAATGTTGTAGACTAAAAATGAATTTGGATATAACGTAAATCTACTTTGACTAACAGAAGTGTTCTTGATGATGTTAATTGTTAGAAACGTTAAATTATATTCATAAAAAAATATTAAGCAGCTATAATTTTTGTTGTTTACTTCGGTCAAAAAATTTTAAAGCATCTCAAAATATCTGGAAAAAAGTCATCTTCGATAATCCGTATAGAAAAATTTACCCTTTTGCACTAATCAAGAGATGTGGTTTCTTTTTGTCATGCGATGCGCACTTCCAACGCGATGCGCATTTTGACGTTGCGACGTTGCCAATATGTACGTTCTCGCGGGCTGCATCAAAAGGGGCCGTGCGTTGAAAGAGTGCACTGTTATAAAATCCTCCATAACTCTCGATAGGAGCAAAAATGAAAAATGATCAATACAGATTATTGTAGGTGAAAGGTTGCCGCATTATTTGACATACGTTTTGAAAATGTTTAGCGTGAAGAACACAAGAAAAGAATACAATTGAAATATTTAAATAGACGCAAAGTACCGTTATTCACATAATTATACAGCAAAAATATTTTTATGAGATAGTGCAAATATCATTCCATAAGTGTGCAAAAATTCATTGAATTATCTTTAGTAGTTTTTGAGATATAAAATTTACAATTTTATCATGCAATAAAGTTTAAGGGTTAAAATCTTAAAGAATAAAAGGTGTTTTAACGAAATATTTATACCAAAAGCTATTCACCATAATCTCTTTCCAATAAAATATACCTCATGAAGATCGGTGATTTTGCGAAAAATTCGAGGATCACTTGACATGGCTTTACTCAATAAATTTTACCACTTCTGAATTGCTTGAATTCGTCATTAATTCTGATGGTCAAATTTTGTATTCTTCATTCATATAAAAAAATTCATCTCTTCAGCTTCGCAAACAGCCCGAATTATCTTATTTTTTAAACGAGCACTCATGAGAGAACGCTCAACAATAAGTGTTTCGCATCTAAAATCTCTATGGGCTGGTTTCTTCACCCTCGCTTAAGCTTAAGCCAGGTTTAAACGTACTGGCGAACCTGGTTCAAGTGAGTAGAAATCTACGGGAAGTAGAGGCAATACAAAACTTGCTATTGATCCGGTTCTGATTGGTCATTTTGACAGTCGCAAGCATTCAAAAAGTTTTCAAAAGTGTTACGATTGCTCAGAATAGCAGTACTTTTTGATACATAGTGAATTACAATCATACATTAAGATTTAACTATGTATATTGTTGAATGAAAATGATAATTAAATTTGAATGCAGCCCGATTCGTATATTCTTAGCATGAATGCGATCCATTGACTGCAAAGGTCGTTGCAGCACGGGGACAATTCGACAATTCCCATATATTGAACTCACAAATTTGGTGGTACTTAGATGGCATCATGGTGGCTCAAATTGAGTAACATTTGAAAAAGGAAATTCAATATCTGCTAATGGTTTGAACTGAACACACAATATTTTTACAATTAATTCCTTAAAATGGCTGGGCCGTTGCATGATTCGGACTCTTTCTTGAAAATACATAAATTTCCACGATCTGAAGAATCTGGTCGTGAAAATATTGTGTGTTCTGTTGAAGCCAAATACGGATTTGTAGAAGTTTGGAGTTGTTTGAGAACTCCATTGGAGATGTTGAAGTATCGCTATTGGCGCGCATACCGTACTAGCTAATGATGTGACACCAAGAACGCGTCAAAGAATCTTGATTGAAACCCTTCGACATAAGTTTGATCGTACCAACCAGTAACGCGGGTGACGTCGTGTAAGCTGTCGAATACGAATTGCCAATTGACATAGCTTAATTTAATGCATATAATAAATTATACAAAACTATTCCTGCAGGAATAGTTTTCGATAAAAAAATAGGAACTTTGGTTAAGTACTACGGGCAATGTTTTTTGAATCTGCCATATGACGCCTTTTATTTCCCCTTGCGTTAGTCGCCGATATATCCTACTTTTCGGTTAAGATATCGACGATTTATAAGTTTCTCAGAACATTACATATTCGGCGTTCAATAATAGTAAATATAGAATTCCTCTCGCCAGTATTTCGTTTTGCCATACGCAGATTTAACTGGACGCGAGTGGTGTTACTTCAGGTTCAAGTGATTATATTATTCTTAGATGAGCGTTGGATCCAGCTCGGCATAAAATTAAAAATCTTTGGTCGATTCTCCATATCAACAAGTCCGGTTCAGATCGAGTTTCTCGAATAATAAATTTTCTAGTTCGAGTCGGGTTCGGGTTTTTTTAATTTTGAAATTATCGGGTTCGGGTCGGGCTCGGGTTTTACAAAATTTTCACTCGCGGGGTCGGGTCGGGTGCGGGGTTTTCAATTTTAAAATGTTCGGGCTCGGATCGGGTTGGGTTTTTCAATTTTCAACCTCTCGGGCTCGGGTCGAGTTCAAGTTCGAAAAAATTGAAACCCGACCATCTCTATTTTTTACCCTCCGCCGATTTTACATTGAAATTTGCAGTTAAAATGTTAAAGTTTATTGCTTTTGCATTTTACCACAATGTTTGACTGTACTGTAACATATTGAAAAATTACTGTGCTATTCCTGCAAAAAATATGGTTTTTGTCTCTTAGGGTTCGTCGGTAATTCCTCTTAAGTGAATTTTGGCAGTCGGCTTTAAGTCCTAATTCTAAATCAGTCGAAAACTATGTCTCTTACGCAGAGTTACAAATATTCAAATTCATTGTATGAAAATTGATCATATTCAGCCGCATTAATTTTCAATATTCAGTGACGCAACTGAAAACGTCAAATGAAGAAATTGCCTATTTATTCAATACAGCTTTTTATTCGTCTCCGATTATTGCACGACACAAACGTGCAGCAACGAATCAAACGCATCAAAGTAAGCCCTGGCACAATTTAAGCGAGTATAACTATTACTTTATATGCTTTAACAACACTTGAAAAAAACCTAGTTAATTAGTGAAATGAATTTTATTCTTCGATATCAAACTGAATAAATAACATGGAGTGGGGAGACTTGACCAAAAAAAAAACGATCACAAGAAACATTTATAATTTTTGGAAAAGTAAATTAAAAATTCTGCAAAAATCATGAACACATCCTAATAATAAAATATTATACACAAACTTTAACCCATATAGTCCAACGATACCACATATTGTTTGGATGATACCCTGAACAGGTCGTTAGGCTCTTAACTCATACGATGTTTATTAGGGCACACAATACCTTTGTACATTATGTCTTAATGACTTTGGAAGGATTGAAAACTTTTTTAGCGATTTATGCAGGTTTAACTGAAAACCTGGTCAAGTCTCCTCAGTAGCATTTTGTAAACTCAACCGCGCAAAACGTCGCGGATTTTTAATATTCTCCACACACAAAATCCTGCCGGAAACACTTCAACATTAATTATTTCCCACAGAAAATTGTTTTTAATATGATTTATAATCTAGTTTTATTTTGACAGTTTTGAAAGGTTTTGGCGGAAAATTTTCCGTGATCAGAATCCCGCCCAAATCCTGGCCGAAGTTTCGTTGATTTTCGAGGTGCACACTGCCCATGATCGCATATTTGTCCTGTTTTCTACGGGATGACTCGTACCGTCACGACTGTCGAGGGTCTGCATGGATGTGAAGAATCGTCTTGCCGCTTCATCACACGGATTAGAAATCGCTCAATCATATAGTTTCAAGTTTTATTTCACAGTCAAACAGCGGTCAGATGAAATATAAATTGATAATATTCTGGTTGCAGTTGAAAAACTGGAAAATCCAACCAGCGACAATTGTATTTTCTCTGGTTCTAAACAATGGAATCACGTCGAAAGTAGTGCGCTGTTTTCGTACAATGATGCGCTATCCAGCGCACTACTTCCGACATCATGGATTAGCACTAAACAGGAGAAAAACCGATTGTCGCTGGATGAATTTTCCAGCTTTCAACTGCAACCAGAATAATAATAATAATTTTCATAGCCATTCGCCACCAGATCGAGCACTTAAGGTGTCACTTTACAATTCTTTAGAAAACCAAAACACTGGGGTCTGTAGAAGGGTAAAGAGCCTATTTTGGCCCTATTATGGAGGGTGCCTCACTATTTTATTAATTGCTCGGTCTACAATCAGTGAAATGTATATAAACTGACATTAACATCTTTGCTGCGCTCTTAAGTACAAATGGTCGGTGTTAAGTCAGACCGGACTAAGTTGCAAAATCTTAAAAAATGTGATAATAATAGCATTGGATAAAAAAATTCTTTAACTTTCTACTCTTGCCAGATTTGAAATATGTTATAATCAGCACGAATTATGGCAAAAATTAATTTTGAATTATAACGTAAAGGATGCTGCGATTCAAACTTTTAACTTGTTTTTTTTTTTGCGAAATCAATACAATGTCACTTAGTCCGGTCTGACCTAGCACCGACCAAATATAATAACACAAATGGCATGGAAATGATGAAATATTCGTGTTTGAGCGCAACAAAAACTCTAATCGAGTTCCCCAACTACAGTGGCGTAGCCAGAAATTTGGTTTGGAGGGGGTTTTGATGAAAATCGCAAATTTTTTGAAAAAATGCTTAAATTTAATATGAGTTTGATAAATTATTGAAAACTCAAAAACATAAGTAGTCTAACAGATGTCATTCCAGTCTACAAACAAGAAGGATCAACATGGAACAGTTTTCAAACCTCTATAGATTATTTTCTTGTATAATATGTCAATGAAGTCAAAAATTGCGATCTTTTAAAGTGGGATAAGTGATCTAAAAAATTTTCAACGTTCAAGATCACCTAATATAATAATCCTTGACTTTGAAGGTTTGACAACTTCGGGAAGTTATCAACATAAAACAGCGCCTGCTTTGATATCGAAATTTTAGTGATTAACTCTCATAGAGGTAATTATGGTGAATTAATTTTTCAAAAATATTAAGAGACATGGTGCCTTCAGCAAAGTTTTTGATAATGTCATTTCAAACAATTTTGTTGAAAATATGAAGGCTACATGAATTCAACATATAGGGATTTAAATGGACTGGGCCTGCTATATTTCTTCTTAGTGAAGAAAAATTTAGGTGAAAACTATTTTTTTCTGCGCTACGGATAAAATTGTTTGAAACAATCATTGCGAGTTGAGAACACAAAACCTATAACTAAATTATGGATGGATGGAACTGAAACTTGCGTTTCGACTTCATCTCATCAGAATCCGACACTAACTTGGTGGGCGGACTAAGCTTGCGCCGAATTGATGCTAGCTCCTGAAAATGGAATCACTCTTTGTGTTTTTGAGTCCTTTTAATATCTGGGAATTATTTGTTTTAAATCCAGTTCCCTTATTTTTTTGTAAGCTTCAAAGGCACCTTGAACGCAATGTGAATTTATTATTTAATTACCGCAGAAGAGATTTATCAAATACAGTAATTTCAGAATAGCTTGTTGTAAAGGTTTTCTACTACTATATTTCGATACTCTGAATATGTGGGATATTTATGTCTTTGACAAAGTTGTTTGAAATGGCACTTTCGAAAACTTTGCTGGAAACATTAAGTCTCGACCCAAATTTGGTTGAAGAGTAATTCTTGTCTATAATTACTTCTAGGAGGATTAACCGTCAAAATTATTCTATCAGCAGATGAACAGTTTTACGTTTTGAAATTCTTCAATGTTACTTAACATCGAAATTTGGCAGTTTCGAATGAATGTGATAGTGACCGTTAAAAATTTATCGAGCATTAATTTTACTTTTCTACATTAGTCAACCTCACAACTTGCAGTACTAGTACGTAGCACACAAAATTTTAGTACGCCATTCATTGCATCCTGCTAAGAGGCTATTCATATAGTTGATAATACAACAAAAATCCAATGCTCATAAAACCGATCCTGACCTGCTAGAGACAAAATTGCATCAGCTTTCAACTTGAATTGTTGTCTAAGCTCTACACAATCTAAAAAAAATACATTTTCAGCAAATGTTGAAATGTATGCAAGTTTTCGGTAAATAAGCTTATGTTTTATATGCAATCAACCTATTCAAATTTAGATTCCCTTTCGAAAAATTGTCTCTAATCCATATTTTGAAGAATCTTTCCAAAAATGAGCTCATAATAATTCAGACAGTTATTTTATTTTACATTGAAGTAATTTGACAACTATTGGATTTTGGCTAAGAGATAAGTTACAAGATCCCCTTCCCACAATTTTCCAAAAGTTCTCATGACGCTTTAAACACAGTTCTCAATGTAGTGATCAGAAAATATTTTTCCAAAAATATTTTGTGGAATATTAAATTAAATTCGCCAGCATCAATTTTTTTTCAATCCAATTAATTTTGGTTTGGGGGGGTTTTAACCCCCAAAACCCCCCCTGGCTACGCCACTGGCCCAATTGTCGCCCTACTATTTGAGCCAATGCATTGAACAAAGATGATATAAACATGGCGAAAATGGGCGAATTATATGTTTCCTTTTATGATCTTAAAACAGGCAAATCTCCCTACGTGTAATCGGAAACGCTGTGCTGTGTGTCCTACTGTCCTGAATAGACTACAAGTAAACGTTTGGTGGTGTTGGAAATAAAATATACAACTAAAAAATTTCAAGGCAGTATGACACGAGACATCTGCAAAAGACACAGTTAAGGTGCACACAGAAAAAAATATTGGTAAAAGTAAGAGTGATCCGCAAAAAAAAACCAACGCCTACTACTAGGTTGAAAGTAAAACTTTTGAATTATTCAAGAATAATAATTAGAATAAAAGTTTTCCTTTTAAGCTAATGAACAATAGTAATCAAAATAAAATCTTATTTTCAAACTAAGAGCATGCGTTGGTTGTTTTTTGCTAAGAGTGAAAAACTCTTATATTTACCCTTTTTTTTCTGTGTGTGGTCCACTACTCTCGAGGTCGGAAATTGAGCTATTCTTGGGGAATACATTACAAAGTATCTGCTGAAGGGATTTTGAATTCACATTTTTAATTTTTATTGCTATTTTACGACACTATAAAATGTAGTAATCAGTGACGTTCTAATGTTCAAGTCTTCAAAATTAAAATATAAATGTCAAAACATGTAATTAAAAATAGAAATTCAAAATCTATCCAGATGATACGTTGCAATTTATTCCCGTAAACAGCTCAATTTCAGGCCTCGAGAGTAGAGGACCCCCTTAATGCAGAAGATGCTTCTGTCTAGATAGGCATGCGACACCAGATGAGGCCCCGATTTTCACGTGCATTCTATATTCATTATAGTGCGAAACTGCGAATGAAACAAATGTGTTTATTTTAGTTTCGTTATTTTCTTCAACAAAATGTTTTGTTTGTTTATTTGTTGTTCATTTCTTAGAAAAATATTACCGAAAATATTTGTTTAATATTTGTGTAGTAGCTAAGCGTCGGTAATACGAGCAATATTTATATGGTAAAGATTTACATAAATAGCAAACTCACGCAAAATCGTTGTTGCTAGTTTGATGAGTCGTGATTTTTATATCACCTACGTCAAGAGACAAGCCCTGAAAAGCGTGAAGTTTTTTGTTGTTTCAAACTATTTGCGTATCATCCGACGCATGACTAAGCAGAAAAAAGCTGTTGGCGAATTTCAACAACCCGTTGACCGATTTCAGACCAAAACAATCAATACCCAGTAGGGTAAATGCTAATCTTTACCAATAAAACCGGTCAATCTGCTGTTATAGTTGACAAGGTCGTTTTTGTTGTTGAAAAGATCCGAGCATACTGTTAGATACATCAGTTGCGTTGGTTGAGCCTCATATGCCTATGTATTGGAAACATACAATTTGTTGCGAATTAAACTTTATATAGGTTGTACAGACACATGGTGTGACATCCAACGAGACAGGATATGCGCATGAGGAGTTGGGTAGCTCTCGCATTGCGCTTATGATAATATGGGTATATGGAGTGATAGCAAGGTTATTTACCGGACCATTTGTTCCTGAATCTACTAACGGTTATATACAGTTGAGACTGGTGTAACTGTTTAACGTTATTGAACTATTTGATTTTTTCTTATTATAATGTGATTTGTATACTTTACGTATAAGATCACAATACGATACGACAAGTCATGCCGGTAATTGCCGAGCCAAACAGGAAAAGTGCATGTGCGTAATTTGGTGTTATTATAGGAAGCTGAAAAAGCTGTCTAAGTTGGTCAGCGAGTAAAGTTGCTTAGAAAACAATAACAGTTTCAATTTAAAGATCTGCATGAAGGTATTGTACTACCAATAACGAAATTCTAACGAGATATGACAAATTGCTAGGAATCGATGAAAATTCTTTTATATTCGGTACATCCTCCAAGCGTTTAAAAATTGTCCATGATTTATGTAGGCAAGTTTTCTTTATCATATGTATCTGTAACTAAGCTGGCTGTGCAAATTTGCGTTGACAGTATCTACATTAATTTACTAGGAATTGGTTCTTGACAGTACGCAAATTATTTCTTTTCCATTTTGGAACGCACGACAGGCAAGTAAGTAGATATTCGATTTGATTAACTTACAACTCTTTATGGAATATTATTATTGCAATATTAGAAATGTTTGCTCAGATAAATATTCTAAAATTTTAAGCGTTGAAAATAAACATTTTCATTAAAATGGTATGACTCAGGGAAGCGGTGTTATTACTAATCTTGAACTGTGAATTTAATGCTTTCGCAACAGCCTGTCCAATACATTTTGAATATTATATTTCTAAATATACAAAATTGGCAAGCATACGATTATGGCATTTTCGTTTTTGACTGTGCACTATACCGGTGTAATTGGTACGTTACACTCATTCAAACTTGGGTGTAGTACGTCTACCTATCTCTTTTTTTACACTACACCGGCGTAGCACCAGGTAAAAACGAAAATGTCATTGTAATAGATGTTATTCGTTTATTTTGAAAAAATACAGATGGAAACTGCCACCTGCTCAGTTTTTACAATCTAAACCAGTAACCTGTACTTGCAAGTATTCCGTTCCACTTATGAGTGATTTTCCGTCTCTCTATCCCTTTCACAGAAGTCCACCGATCGGTCATTTATCGTGCCCTGCCTCTTCCCACACTGTTACAACGATCATTGTTCGGACCAAAGAGCCTGGGACAATCGTTTCAGCCTGGCAGTTACTATTCAGTGTTTCATCGATATAGTGTTGTGTCCTGTCCTGTACAAGTGAAGTGAACTATATTTATATTTATTTCCCAATTGCAATATATTAACCGCCGGTACGGTCAACTGTTTGAAGCAGCGAAAAATCACTCATACACTGCTTTGTGAGTACATCAGACAGCAAACCAGTCACCATGAATCGTCAATTTCCGCAACGCCAAGAACTGACGGCGTCGGTGCCCGTCAAGCTGCTCACAGCCGGAACGGCCGCGTGTTGGGCCGATTTCGTTACTTTCCCGCTTGATACTGCCAAAGTTCGACTTCAGGTGAGTGCACTAATCTAGATCGTAATTCAATCTATTATTATTATTGAAATGGCGCATTCTTCATTTTGGACTTTGAAGTGGTGTCCATATGTATTGTGCAAACCATTCGTATAGGCAATACACTCATTTCACCCGCGCTTCGATAGTTTATTATTACGGGTACAAAGTTCGTTTTGGCGAATAGTAAACTGTATAGAAACTGCCAGTCAATCTGATTGTAAATATATAGTGACTAGTGAAACGAGACATATCGCCTTGCCTCTCTTCTTACATCTTACGGCGTCCGTTGATTTGCAGTAGGCACAATCAGATGTGAAAAGCGATAACATATGAAGGTGGGCGACCGGAGACGGGGTAGTGTTTAGTATAGGAAACAGCTGATCAGCTGCGACTGTGGCGCGTGAAACTGGTTCATCGTGGACTTTAACCGATGACGTAGGGCAGCTGTTCATTTCTAACAGACAAAGTGGTAATGGCATAAGTTAAAACCTTTGAGTCAACTCTCCACGATCTGGTCAGCGCACAGAGGAATAACTTGAATCAAAACTTGATAAAAAAATCAAAAAACCCAAAATAAGTAATCATAATTATGCCTTGTTTTATTGTGTAGTGTGATGATTACCGCATTGTTTGACAGATTACTGGCTTTCAAATGTTGTGTTTACTCTCGTTACAAGAGGTACGAATCTACCAATGTTAGCTTACTTTTACGTTGTAGTTCAACCTCAAATATTGCGAGTTTAATTCAAAAGTTTAAGATGATCTGAATGCATTTTTAAAACAGTCACTGAGGTTGTAAAATAAGGCTGGTAGAATCATATTGTGTATTTCTGATTCAAATAAATTACCTTAATGTTTACCAAGCATCATAGGAACATATGTATTATTACGAATCAGTAGCGACTGGCTCAAATGGCACGTTTCCCATGTTGGTCGGAGATTTGGGCCTTGCCGTGATTTGTCTTCATCATTTTCATGATGGGAAGGATTGGGGAAGTGGAAAAGTTAGAGAATCAGAATAAAAGACACTTCTCGATGAGCGGATATATCAACATCCCCGAGGGGATATTGAGGTAACAGAACGACAACACCCCGAAGAGATATTGTCATTCAAATTCGGCCTAAACTGATTTAGGTTTAGATTTCACCGTTGCTTTTTCGATGTCATAATTTGCTTTGTAACCATTTGTCGCCAGAAATTCCAAAAATAGGACGTCGGTGCTGCAAAAATACTGTTACATTTGTATTTTCTCTATAATCGACTTGGTTCTCAGAATTTTCCAGCAAACTATAATTCTTTACCACCCCTGGTTAGGAACAATAGCATATTCTTAAGTTTCAGCTGCCTGTACGTGGTACGAGATGTGGTTCATCTAGAGTTGGAGAACCAAAACTTCGGACACGCAATTGTATTAAGGGAACATGGGGAGACATGACCAGGTTTTCAGTTAAAGCTATGTAAACCTAGTCTAGTCTACACATACACAGCCAATACCTGGAAAATTGCAGTCCACAATTTTTCTTGTCATTATTAATGTTTGTGGCACATATTGAATATGACACAAGCATTAAAGCGGCTAGGCCAACTGTGCAGCGTACAAAATAAAGATGATTGAAAATTATACGATAATCAAATTATTCATTCAATGAATAATTTAATCAACGGATTATTTTGAACCTTGAGTAAGGAAGAAACGTGGACAACCGTACCGTTTCAATTTGATGGGGGTTTGATAAATCGATGATCTTTGCAAAGAGGGTTAATGTCACTTCTTTGGTCCTAGGTTCCTGGGATGGGACAGAAGTATTTAGCCCTGCCCTGGCTTATGAGCCGGGGTTATACCGCCCTTACTCGCTCTCTGAAACAATAGAGAAATTGGCGAAATTGGTTAATTAGTAGTAATATAAACAAAAAAACGCATAAAAATACAAACCAACAGACCACTCACCTTCGACAACAATCCATACAGGACTTCTATGTCCTAAGTTGCCTATTACAATCTACAGCACTATCGGCATCCATCTTACGGAAATCCATTCGTATATTTCATTATCGAGAGTAGAAATTTCTTCTGAACAAAAATTGACAGCAGTGAAAAAATGCACTTCCGCCTTCGATGATTGTTATGATCAAACTCCTTTTCAATTAAAGCTATGTAAACCTCTAAAAAAATTCAATCCTTTAGAATTTGTTGAAATGTAATGTGCAAAAGTATTGTGCCTGTTCATGATTTTTTGTAGAATTGTTAATTTACTTTTTCAAAAGTTACAAAAGTTTTTCTGTGGTCGTTTTTTCTGGTCAAGTCTCCCCACCGCGAGGGGACTTGATTAAGGCGTGGGGAGACTTGACCAAGAGAATTTTGAAATATCAGAACAAAAAATAATGGCATGAAACACGCTATAATCATTTTTTCCCATATTTTCGAGGTCCTTAGTACCAGTAAAAAATATAAAAGGATTGTATTTCATGAATTTTGTTTTTTTTATTGCATTTCCTTTTTCGGATTAACTGTACTGATTACAATGCATGTTCACACGTGACGAAATCAGGTATATAACTTTGTTGACTAGTACTATGAAGATATAGTCTGGTGTTTAAGGTGAGATTTTTTTTGTGGCGTGATTAACATTAACAGTAGGTACCACGGAATAGTAAATATTAGGAATTTTGTATCTTTCTTCAGCTTATTGTCAATTGGTCAAGTCTCCCCATAAAGTCTTAGTCAAGTCTCTTCAACATTGGTTCTTACGTTCAATGTGCTAATTTTATAAACAACTATGCCAATATTCCGATTAATGTAAAACCATTTCACCACTTCATGAGGGTTAACACGGTATATGAGTTCTATACACAAATTAATTACTCTAGTAGTTATGTCTGTTGCAATTAGTAGTTAGTATCTAAATTTTTCTATGCCTACATTATCCTAAACTATAAACTAACTGTTATACGCTTATCGTCTAAAAGAAAAAGGAGCATCTCTAATTGTTATCACATACACTGATTGTATGATAGCAAAGTAGTATGCAGATCCGAACGATAGTAGGTAGAAGATAGTAAGAAAAATTTCTGGCCAGTCAGTAGCCAACCGATTGCCTTTTAATAAACACGGCCTCTACATGCGCATCTTTATCAATAAATCGTTGTATTGTTTAGCTTCAATAAAGTGTGATTATTATTCGGAACGTTAGTCGGAAGTGGTACTTTTATTCGGAACCGAATTTCACCTATCAACAATTTGGAAGGAAGTGGGACACTTTGGAGAAGGAACATCTACAGGAAAGGAAAGGATTGAACATCAGGGACCAGTGTAAGAAAGGCCTACAGGTCAGTAAAGGTAGAAAAGGAGGTAACGCTGGATTTGGAATTGTTGGAAGTTAATGCCGATGGTGTTTGGGAGTTTTAACTCGACCCACGAACCGCAATCCAACATTTTTGGTGCCGTGACCAGGATCTGCGGTCAAGTTCGAGCCACATGCACCATTGTTCGATCGGTCATTGTTCTTGGCTTGGTCAAAGTAGCGCGCGCAAATCGTCATTTTGCTGGCACTTCTATCACCATCTAATTGCGCCATGAGATGCAGATGAAATATTTCCTGAGCCTGAAAGTGCACTTAGCAAGAACACTCACTCGAGTTCCCACTCTGCGTATCAGACAGCAATAGTTCTTCTCGAAATATTTTGGAAAACCATAAAAAACTTGCTGGCGATATTATTTCTACAAGGCCTTATAGATTAAGGCCACAGGTGAGTGGCATTCCAAACAATTTTATTCTGCATTTCGGTGCTACTTGGATCTTTCTGTTTCTTTTCGCACATGATCAACCACACAACGTTTTGCTGTTTCACTGGTGAGTGAGCACGGTTTTGATATTTACGGAGCTGGAATAGTGCATGCAGAAACGAAGACGATTGAATACGTGACAACCTCTTGGAATTTTTGGCTACATATGGGATATTTTAACGGTGGAACTCGGATATTTTTTTTAAAATTAGACAAGGCCTATTGCATACAGGCCTCAGGTGAGTGCCTGTCCAATATATTTATACAGTTTTTGTGGTGTTACGCGGTGTTATCATCTCGTTGCATGTTCTTCGCTGGCGCTTTTGGAGGATACGGGGATTAGGCAGATGCATTTACTGTGCCAACGAAAGCAAGGAAAATTACAATTACTTGATGACGTCACTGTATTCAACCATCCGGCGGAGTTGAATTTGCACTCCAGGGTTTAGTCGATCAATTCGTACGGCGTATTACATAGGTTCATATTGAGAATTATATAAGGCCTATTATTGAAAGGTCACAGGTGAGTGACACTCCAAGTTTTTCCACCTGTGTTGCGGGTGCGCTTATGGATTTTTTTCTTTTCGTGCCTTGGTGAATCTTGCTTTTGTGAGCTGGAACTGCATGTCCTTCTACCATTGTCAACGGAACATAGCAAGAGATTCTTTTATTTCCGACGGGGACCGGAAGCCGATCAATATTAAATACAAGGCCTATCTTGGACAGGCCTCAGGTGAGTACCTGTCCAAAGAATCCTATTTTGGTTAGCGGTACTTCCTGGTTCCTTTTTATCATTTTTGGTCTCCGGAGGATTTATTTGTGTTCCTGAGCTAGTGTTGGTAGTGGGTATGGCAGAACGATTGATAAAAGAAAAAATCAAGAAGCGGGAGCGCATGTTTGCATCGTTGAAACGGCATGCTCAATTCTTGGATGCCTACGATTCGGAAACACAAAGCGGGCAGGTTCAGAGTAGGCTGGACAAACTGGAGAAAAAATGGGAGGAATTCGAAGAAGTTCAGGAGGAAATTGATGGGTTGGATGAAAAAGACGAATATGAGGAGGAAAACAACAGGGTGTATGCAAGGTTTGAGAACCTTTATTTTGACTTGCGAGCAGCTTTGCTGAGTCAAATTGCCCCTTCGATCCAATTTGCACCAAATTTTGACACCAGCGTTGCGCGGAATCACAGCTCGATTGGATTTCATTCTGGAGTACGTCTGCCGCAGATTTCATTACCAGATTTTGATGGAGATTATCGAGGATGGCTATCGTTCAAATCTACGTATGAATCTCTCATTCATGAATCGGCGGAAATTAACGATGTTCAAAAATTCCATTATTTGAAATCAGCATTGAAGGGAGAGGCGGCAAAGCTCATCGAGTCGTTGACGATCACTGGCGGAAATTATGGTATAGCTTGGGCTACTATAACCAAACGATATTCCAACGAATACCTGCTCAAAAAGCGTCATCTTCAGGCTTTGATGGAATATCCAAAGATCGATAAGGAATCTGCTGCTGCAATTCATGGATTAGTTGACGAGTTCGAGCAGCGTTTAAAAATCCTCAAACAGTTGGGTGAAAACACGGATAGTTGGGGTGCGCTGATAGTACATTGGATGTGTTCAAAATTAGATGGGCAGACACTCCAGCTTTGGGAGGACCATGCTGCATCGGTTGATGTACCTACTTTTGCTGTTCTGGTGGCATTTTTAGAGAAACGAACACGGGTTTTAGATGCTGTATCATCGAATGCGATAGAATGCTCCAATGCTCTTCAAAAATCTACATTTAAACGTCCAAAATTAGCGGTTCACGCTGTCACTGGTAACGAGCGGGTCGGCGCAGCTTGTCCATGTTGTGGTGACAGTCATTATATGGCGCGATGCGCGAAATTTTTGAGTTTGAATCTCAAGGAAAAATTGGAGTTCGTGAACAGCAAACGATTGTGCAGTAACTGTTTTCGAGTCGGACATTGGGTACGAGAATGCAACTCAAACTTCAACTGTAGGACGTGCGGCAAAAAACATCATTCTCTCATTCATCCGGGTTTTCCACCCAGCAACGGCGGGTCTTCTAGCAACACATCAGGTGGACAATCTTCACGGAAATCTGATGCGCAAACAGCATCAGCAAATGTTGCGACGAGTGGAGCAGAAGCAAACGAAAATGAAATTTTGGAGGACGAAGCAGTTGGATCTTACAGTGTTGGAACGAAAAGGAGTACATCCAACGTGTTCTTGTCTACGGTTGTATTAGCAGTACGGGATCAGCATGGTGAAAAGCAATTAGCTCGGGCCCTTCTTGATAACGGCTCGCAGGCAAATATTATGAGTGAGCGATTGTGCCAAATGCTGAAATTGAAACGGAGGTCGGTAAATGTTCCTATTTGTGGGGTCGGACAGTCAGAATCGAGGGCCAAGCATGCAGTCAGTACAATCATCAGTTCTAGAGTGACAGAATTCTCGGTTGGGGTGGATTTCTTGGTGTTACAGCGGGTCACTTCTGAACTACCTTCGGCTAGCGTAGCGGTTTCGCACTGGAAGATTCCAGATAATTTGCGAATGGCTGATCCAGAATTCAACACCAGCAGTCGGATTGATTTACTAATTGGGGCGGAACATTTCTATCGGTTCTTGTATGAGCGCGAGATGAAACGAATTTCATTGGGCCCGGGACTCCCCATTTTGGTGGACACTGTATTCGGTTGGGTTGTCTCGGGCAAGTGTGTAAACTCTAGCAATCAATCAGTTAATTGCTACATGGCAACTGCATCGGAAAATTTGGAGGATATACTTGAACGATTTTGGAAAGTGGAAAGCTCTGAAGATCAACCGCCTTGGTCTAAAGAGCAACAGGATTGTGAAGCACACTTCGTTAAAACTCATGGTCGTTTGCAGGATGGAAGATACATTGTTCGCCTGCCAAAGCATATACATTTCGATAGGATGGTTGGAGAATCAAAAACTATGGCATTGGAGCGATTTTCGAAGCTGGAAAAACGGTTGGAGCGAAATCCGGAGATGAAAAATCAATATCACGCCTTTGTGAAGGAGTACGTGGACCTAGGGCATATGAAATTGCTAAAGGAAGAGGAGTTGAATGCAGACATGGATAAAGCTGGTAGTTTGAAAGGCTACTACTTACCCCACCATGCAGTGGTGAAGGAATCAAGCACTACAACAAAAGTGCGCGTTGTGTTTGACGGATCAGCCCGAACTGATAGTGGTTTTGCTCTAAACGATGCGCTTCTGAAAGGACCGACGATTCAGGATGAACTAGTAAGTTTGCTGCTGCGTTTTCGGAAGCATGAAGTCGCCCTCGTCGGAGATGTTGAGAAGATGTACAGACAGGTACTTTTACATCGGGATGATATTCCTTTTCAACGTATTTTCTGGAGATTTTCTACGAATGAGCCCATCGAAACATATGAACTGTTAACGGTTACATACGGACTAACACCTTCGTCTTTCTTGGCAATTAGAACATTGCACCAGCTTGCTGCTGACGAAGGTGCGAGCTTTCCTTTGGCGAGTGCAGCGCTAGTTCACGATTTCTACGTTGATGACTTTATCGGTGGAGCTTCAAGTATCCCGAAGGCAATCCAGTTGCGAAAGGAGCTCGCTGATCTCATGTCAAAAGGAGGTTTCGTACTACGGAAATGGTGTTCAAATCGTCCTGAAGTTTTGGCTGGAATTCCTGCAGATCAGCTTGGCACTAACCTGTCGATTACGTTCGAGCTGAATCCTGATGAAGAGGTGAAGACTTTAGGAATTACTTGGGATCCAAGCACTGATCACCTACGATTCGTTTACGACATTGCAGAAAATAGCGATATTTGGACCAGGAGGCGCATGCTTTCGGCTATAGCAAAGCTGTTCGATCCACTTGGATTGATTTCGCCGGTGGTGGTCTCAGCAAAAATTATTATGCAAGCAGCAAAGCACAAACTGGATGGGATGCTCCTGTGCCGCCCTCCCTGGAGAAGAAATGGAGAGATTTCTACGGCCAGTTGTCCAGATTATCAGAGCTACGAATCAGTAGGTTTGCATTCATTTCCGGTTGGGTCAACGTTCAGCTTCATTGTTTCGCTGACGCCTCCGAGTTAGCATATGGAGCGTGTTTATATATACGTACAGTGGATCGAACAGGAAATGTGCGAATCGAGTTGCTGTCTGCTAAGTCCCGCGTCGCTCCGCTAAAAAGATTAACACTTCCGCGACTAGAACTCTGCGCTGCAAGGGAAGCAGCTTGTCTGCATGCGAAAGTAGTCAAGTCTCTTGATTTGACTGGTTGCAAGTGTACCTTTTGGTCTGATTCTACCATTGTGTTACACTGGCTAAAATCTCCTCCTAACACGTGGAAAACGTTTGTGGCTAATCGTGTTTCTACTATTCAGACGCTGTCACATGGACATTACTGGCAACATATCTCGGGAAAGGAGAATCCTGCCGATTTAGTCTCTCGCGGTATGTCAGTTGAAGACTTTCTTCAAAGCTTGCTGTGGAAATGTGGGCCTCCGTGGTTGCAGTCGTCGGCTGAAATATGTCAATCCAATACCCGAGACGTGAATTTCACTGATGAAGAGCTGGAGACACGAAAGCTAGTTCATACTGCCATTGTTGTGCCAGAGCCGAATGCGCTGTTCATGATGCGTTCTTCGTTGGAGCCACTTTTGCGCATTGTTGCATACTGCATTCGTTTTACTCGCAACTGTCGGAATGTCAAAAGTAGCAATCGTTCCCCATTTATAACTGTCGAAGAATTCTCAACGGCAAAGTTGGCTTTGGTCAAACTAGTTCAAGCCGAGTGCTTCGAGAATGATCTTAAACATTTGCACAAGCACGGACATGTGCATAAAAGGTCTACGCTTAGGTTGCTTAGTCCTTTTCTTGATAAGGCCGGCATCATTCGAGTTGGTGGTCGTCTTAGTTATTCCGCCCAAGAATTCACTACAAAACATCCAACAATACTTCCAAGTGTGCATCCCTTCACCAGAATGCTCGTTGATTATTTTCATCGTCAAACAGTCCATGGAGGACGTCAACTAACACTAGCGGTTATGAGACAGGAGTTTTGGCCCATACATGGTAAACGAGTGGTCAACACCGTGCTTCAGAAATGTCATCGTTGTTTTCGCTGTAATCCAGTACCCATCCAGCAACCAACTGGCCAGCTTCCGTGTCCACGCGTTCGACCAAGTAGACCGTTCTCCATCGTAGGTGTGGATTACTGCGGTCCTTTTTATTTAAAGCCTCCGCATCGTCGTGCCGCAGCTCCCAAGGCATATATCGCTGTTTTTGTTTGTTTCGCCACCAAAGCGATGCATCTTGAAATCGTCAGTGACCTATCAACAGTTGGATTTATGTCGGCTTTCCGTCGCTTCATTGGATATCATGGTGTTCCGAGCGAAGTTCATTCAGACAATGCTAAAAACTTCGCTGGCGCCAAGCACGAGTTAAATGAGCTATACCGCATTCTAAATAATGAATCGAACAAAATTGGAACCGAACTTGCTCAACAAGGTATTTCATGGCAGTTTATTCCTCCTAGAGCACCCAATTTCGGCGGATTATGGGAGGCCGCAGTTCGCTCCATCAAAACGTCTCTCAAGCAGGAAATTGGTGTACGTCAGCTCTCTCATGAAGATTTCACCACGCTTCTTGTTCAAATATCGGCTGCGCTAAATTCCCGTCCATTAGCACCATTGTCTGACGATCCCTCAGACTTCGATGCCCTCACGCCGGCGCATTTTTTGATCGGCACCTCTATGAAAGCCCTTCCAGAACGAGACCTCCGCAGCATCCCCACAAATCGTCTTGCCCACTACCAACATCGACAGCAAATGTTCCAGCACTACTGGCAAAGATGGAGCAAAGAATATCTTTGTGAATTGCAAACATCGAGCAAGCATCTGCAACCAAGCCCAATTCGTATTGGTAGCATCGTGGTACTACGAGAGGACAACCTGCCACCACTGCGCTGGCCTTTAGCCAGAATCATCGAGGTGCATCCTGGTGAAAAAGATATCGTTCGCGTAGTGACTGTAAAGACAGCAAACGGAATATACAGAAGACCCGTATGCCGAATATGTCCACTGCCATCGGAACACAAAAATGCCATAGCAGAAGAGAGTACAGAAGGTCCTTAAATTTTACATGTTTGTTAGATGTAAGCTTTCTATTGTTAATGGTCAATTTTAGTGTTAATGGTCAATTTTAGTGTTATATGTCTAGATTATATAGTTGAAACTAGTTCAAGGGGGCCGGTAATGTTGCAATTAGTAGTTAGTATCTAAATTTTGCTATGCCTACATTATCCTAAACTATAAACTAACTGTTATACGCTTATCGTCTAAAAGAAAAAGGAGCATCTCTAATTGTTATCACATACACTGATTGTATGATAGCAAAGTAGTATGCAGATCCGAACGATAGTAGGTAGAAGATAGTAAGAAAAATTTCTGGCCAGTCAGTAGCCAACCGATTGCCTTTAAATAAACACGGCCTCTACACGCGCATCTTTATCAATAAATCGTTGTATTGTTTAGCTTCAATAAAGTGTGATTATTATTCGGAACGTTAGTCGGAAGTGGTACTTTTATTCGGAACCGAATTTCACCTATCAACAATTTGGAAGGAAGTCGGACACTTTGGAGAAGGAACATCTACAGGAAAGGAAAGGATTGAACATCAGGGACCAGTGTAAGAAAGGCCTACAGGTCAGTAAAGGTAGAAAAGGAGGTAACGCTGGATTTGGAATTGTTGGAAGTTAATGCCGATGGTGTTTGGGAGTTTTAACTCGACCCACGAACCGCAATCCAACAATGTCGATACAAAGTTTGATAAAAAAAATACATCATTTAACGCCAATTCATCAATTACGGCATATTTTCTATGTGGAAAGGATTTTTCACTCCAAACTTTTAAAATTACTTGATGGGATCAAAACAAGCATAAAAATATTTTTGAAAAAAATTTAAGAACCAAATAGAACACGTTATTAATAATTGTTGAATCTCGCGCTTGGTCAAGTCTCCTGAATCAACAAAGTCAGTCGCAACGCCCGGGGATCGTAAAACACGACGATGAATTTTGAAGTTCAACTATTGATGTAATGCGGAGCGATCGATATTACCTTGAATAATATCGGAGACAAAAAAGGCCTTTGCGACATCACGACGATAACTGAGCAGGTCTAGACTAATCAATTTACACCTGTCTTCAAACGCGGGCAAATTTATCAGCTCATTCCAGGGAAGCAGGCGCAAGGGAAGTCGTAAGAGCTGAATGGTCTTCAGCTGATGATGTTTTAATAGTACTAGAGAGCAAGAGAGAGACTGTAAAGAGTGCACATTTCTGATTTTTTTGGCTGTACGAAAGATAATGCCAAGTGTTCTGGAAGTTTTTTTTTATGAGATGTATGAAATATAGTCTCTAAATGTTAACTTTGAGTCATGAACTGCGCCTAGATCACTAACAGAAGTCCGAAGATTATTGCTATAAAGTTTATAGTTGACTAACCCATGTGCAGTTGTGTTAGTGCGAGATTGAGGTTAAATCGGGTGGAATTTTTACCAAATGATGTTAGATCAGGTGGAGAGTCGCTGTGTGTTGGTTTCCTAAACGTTAAATTAGTCAATAGAAAATACTTGACTATTATGGAGCACTGCTACGCCAATTGGCGAAAGTTTTTAGATCACATTGAAGAAGTCATCATCATGCATCATCAAGACATTTTACGATGGTGAATAGCTTGAAGTCGTTGGTATAGGAAAGCTTGAGACATTTTAGTGAAGATTGGACATCGTTCAAGTATAACAGGAATATTAGGGGTCCCAGGTGGCTGCCCTGCGAAACTCCGGAGATAGCAGCAAATGGTTGGGAAATAGTATGTCAACCCAAGTAACAATCGAAGTTTTATAGTACGCTACAAGTGCAATCAAAGTTTTATGAGTGGCTATAAAACCGCCGTAAAACCCCAATTGTTACTAGGGAATTTTTTACGCTCATTTGACGTCCAAATAGGTAACCAGCTAAGAAAAGGTGGATTCAAACCGGACTGTTCGAGTTTGGCAACTGCTATACTGTGGTTGATCTCGTTGAAAGGTGCAGTAAGGTTTGTATAAATCGCGTCAATTTGAAGTCTGTTGAAGTGCATGAGTTATGTAGGATGTGTATGAAACTAAGTTTGTACTAGTAGATCGTTTAGGAATGAATCCATGTTATTCTTCAGCTATTATGTTAAGGCAGTTGTTAGTGACAAAATCCACTACGATTGACTCGAATAGTTTAGATGTAGCACATAAGACTACAATTTCGTGATATTTGCGCACGTCGTGTTTACATCTTTTTTTGAAAACCGGAAAACAAAGGATCGCTTCCAAGTCAGGAAAAACCCTGAGCGCAGAGAATCATTGAAGAGGCACGAGAAAGGTGTTGCGGGACTAGCATCAAAGCATTGTTTTAGAACACGCAGGATTTTTTAGCTTTCTACATGCAGTAATGACTACATATTATAATATATAGTTCTAGGGATAACTAATATTCGCAGAAAAAATGCATGGAAATATTACACTGGACAAGAGATATTAGCATTTCTGGAAAACATTAAATAAATGGAAAATGCTTAGACTAGTGGAGACTCGACCCCTAATTTTAGGACACTTGATTCCTCTTTGAAAAAATATTTAAAAGATTCTGTATTCAATGTTGTAAATGGAGCACACCTTTTGTACACTTGAATAAAGAAATATATTAGTGCTGAAATGAAACTATTTATTTGATAGCGCGGAATTTTTTTTAAACCAAGTTGATTCATAATTTTCGGAACAATTCAAGAATAAAAGTTTTCGTTGCTCTGGCTTGATTCTGAATTCTAGCTCAATTTTCGTTCAAACCGGAGTGTCTGTCAGAATCTGAGCTTCTCCACGCTTACGACTTTTTTTGGGCTAACAAGTGGTTCCATTGTGTCTGGAGTCTTTGGTTCCATTATGTTTGGAGTCTTTTTAATTTCTTCGAAATCTTCGAGGTTTCCAACTCTAACCGGCCTGCGTCGCTTTCGGGGAACCGGTGTAGCTTTTGGAATCTCATACGCTGCAATACCAGTGATTGATTCTTTTTGCTTTTGCTCAACATCAGGGGTTGGAACCGTAAGTTCAGTGACATTCTGATCTGTTGAATGATCGTTAGCAGTTGGTTGGTTTTCCGATTCCGGTCTATCAGTCACATATCAAGAAAGTCATCGTCGGTAAATATATAGGAATTGAATGGCTGAAATCCGGTGGTTTCAAATCCATTAAGTAAGTTCTTTATTATAAAAGCTTGAGTGAAGGCCTGGCGGAAGCACTCTACCATCTCGTAGATAGTCATTAAACATGGTTTTTCGATTGAGCACTTGGTGTGTTTTGTGGAATGTTCAAGAAATTTTACGAAATTTACAGCAGTCATCCAACCGCTCGGATATGTACTCCCGGCCGTTCTAGGCTAGCAGTTGTTGAGCATCCTATACTGCCAGTTTTTGCGGGGAAAGATCATGAATGGGGGGATACAACCTCCCGCTGCATTAACAGCACAGCATGCTGTTACTAGCTCACCACGTTCACCCGATGTAGCCTTGCTAACTTGTTGGCATCCTTTACTAGCTAGTACCGTTTTTGGAGTTATGAACAGTTGTCAAGCGAGTTTCGTCAAAATTGCACATGTCGATAGGTCCGAAGTTATGCCGTAATGTCTTGATAAATATTATGCTTTCCAGTCTACCGTGTATATCCCGAGAGCATGGCGAGAAATAACAGTTAGATTTATTCCCAAAGTAGGGTGCTCAAGCTATGAAGAAGTCAAGAGTAGGCCTATCAGCTTAAGTTCTTTTCTTCTGAAAGCTTTGGAACGGATAATCGATCATCACATCAGGAACGTGAGTTTAGTTGAATATCCACTGCACAAACTGTAACATGCATATCAGTGTGGGAAATCCACGATCACTCTGCTTCACGATGTTGTTTACAACATTGAAAAATCCTTCCCGCTCAAGGAATCTAGCTTGGGTGTATTCCTAGATATTGAGGGTGCTTTTGACAATGTATCCTTCCAGTCTATTCTGGAAGCAACGCGCGGTCAAGGGATACCTGCATGTGTATCAGGTTAGATAAACGCAATGCTTAGTAACCGCATTCTTTGCTTGTCACTGCGACAGGCTGAGATACGGGAGTTGAGTATTTGCGATTGTCCTCAGGGTGGCGTTCTGTCACCTTTGTTATGGAACTTGGTAGCCGACGGCTTGTTGAAGAAACTCAATGAGCTTGGATTTCCAACCCACGGATTTGCTGACGATTCCCAAATACTAATTACTGGACTTTGCATCGGAACAATCTTTGACCTAATGCAATAGGCATTAAGAGCTGTCGAACAGTGGTGTCGACAAGTTAAATTATCAGTTAACCTAAACAAAATTTCAATGGTTCGTTTCACGAAAAAGCGAATAACAACCTGGGTTCGTCCCTTGCAGTTCTTTGATTCTGAGCTCCTGTGTGCAGATCAAGTCAAATACGTTGGAGTTATATTGGATTCCAAACTGAATTGGACTGGTCACATTGAGTTCATAGTCCAGAAAGAGTGGATGGCTTTCGGGCAGTGCAGACGAACTATACCTGGGGTCTCAAACCTAAATACATCTTTAAGATTTACACGACAATTGTGCGTCCAATTCTGTCACACGGGTGCCTTGTGTGGTGACAGAGGGGAGAGGTAATGTCCAGTCAAAGCTAAACCATCTGCAAAGAATGGCGCTCATGGCGCTGACTGGGGCTTTCACCACACCTCCGACTGCTGCTCTTGAGGCACTTCTAAATATCAAACCATTACACATACACCTCAAACAAGAAGTACTATCATGTGCATTAGGGTGGGACAAAAAATGGAATCCAGCTCCGAGCAACTTTTCAGGTACCATTTGGGTCCTACAACAACTGTGCAAATTCTTAGCTCGATCGTTGAAACTATATTTTTGCGCCCACTGTTTAAAGTTTACATGGGATTTTGTATGGAAAAACTAACTTTCACAAAATAATTCCTCCGGAAGTCGCCCATTGCTTCCTAAAAATAAATCGTTATGTGGCTTTTATGGGAAATTTAACAAAGAAACAAAGTCTCGAAAACCACGAAACGATCTGACGCTTGAGAAAAAAGTTATTAAGCAGAAACCGATTGATGCTCTGACGATTGATAAAATATTCATTTTTTCTAGCACCACTGCTGTTGACTGTCCAATTATATGCAATTTTGTTTTGATCTTCTCTTAATGTGTTTAAATCATTTATCTATGCTGTTTGGCCACTTTGCAAGGGTTTTGGGGGATAAATTGAGGTTTATTTTGTACATAATAAGAGAAAGTTAAAAATTTTGTATATTATTCGACCGTCAGCAGCAGTGATGCTATGAAAAGTGAAATTTTCATCAATCTTCAGGGCATCAATCGGTTTTTGCTTAATAACTTTTTCCACAAGCATCATATCGTTTCGTGGTCTTCTAGACGTTGTTTCCTTGACAAATTTCCTATAAAAATCAGTCATCTATTTATTTTTAGGAGATAACGGGCGACTCTTGAAAGAATTATTTTGCAAAAGTAGATTTCCCCATACGAAATCCCATGTAAACTTTAAACTATGGGCGCAAAAATATAGTTTCACCGACCGAACTAAAAATTTGCAGAGTTGTTCTGGGAGCTAAATGGGACCCAAAAAGTAACTCGGAGCGAAATTTAATTTTTTTCATATAACCATGTCCCACTCTAATGTGCATACAGACTGCAGGTTACTGGGCTTTGGAACACTTTGCAACAGCAATCCGAGTTCGTTTGAAATAACCATCTCTCGGTTTATATGTGCGAGGCATCCTGGAACGTAATAAATGGTTCGTGGTAAGATATTGATATTTTTGTTACTACCCCATAGAAAGTCCTCCCGATTTTCCCACCGACTAAATCGGCGTGCGTCGGCACAATCGGCCGACTATGCCACCAATTAATCGGTCGATTGTTGCACCAATTCTTATGGGGGTTTAACATGAACGTCTGCCGACGCGACAACCGATTAAATATGACTGACGAAATCTTTTGAAATCGGTCTACCTGAACCAATTAAATCGATGGATTAGTCGGTCGGTTTAAAACTGGAACCAGATTTACACAGATTAAGGACATGCTGAATAGAGCCACAAGGTGGCAGCTAAAATGGCCGCCGTCGTTTCTGCTTCTTCTTTTTATTTCATCGTCAAAATCAAAACATTGCATTGGCGCGCAAGACAAAATCTTTTGTAACTTGAATGTCTTATATCAGATTGCTTAGAAATTGTATCACTATATGCAGGCATGTTAGCACAAGCTGATGAATAGATTCTCTTCACGGAATTTGGGAAATTTGTACCTTTTTATTTTTCAAAACAAATGAAACACGTGGTGCAAAAATCAGTGAGCTGATTGCTGAACGATACGCTTGTATGCGTGCCATCTCATATCGGTATAGTACTTTATAATCGCACACAGATGCTGCACGTAACCTGAACATAGCCGAACATAACCGAACCTTTGTTGTGATTTTGGAATCGCTTCACCTTAAATATGGCGATTAACCCTAGAATGTTGCACTTGCATTTTCCACCCTAGAACGTTGCACTGGGGTACAAATGTACCCCCACGCGTTTGATCGCAATTTTCGCAGGTAAAAATGCAGACAAAAAATGTATAATACATCATTTTCTTTGTTTTTTAATTGTGAAAACAGCTGTGTAAGTGAAAGTACGGAATTTATTGAATCAATGATACATAAATTTGTTTAAACAAAAGAACGTAAAAAAATCGCAGTTTTGACTTTTTCACGAAAATTACTATAACTTTACAAATTTTCAACCGTTTTGAAAAAAATCAAATGATTCTAAAAGTTGAGAGAATGGTGTAGAAACGGTATAAAATGGAATTTCGATATTTTCAAAAAAGTGCAGTTTTTTGAAAGATTGAAAGTTTAAAAATCGGGTTTTGGAAAATACCATGAAATGCAAAAATATTTCTGACCAGTAATACATTGGTAACATGCAACGTTACTGTTATAACAGTTAAAACACGATTATATAATACTTATTGTTACGTACGTAGTAAAACAACCAGTATTTAAACTGGTCACGAATCACATTTGCACTGACAGTACGAAACCTGACGAAACACTAACGGCAACCGTACACTGGGGTACAAATGTACCCCACGCCAGCTTTGACACCTGCTTCCACGAAGGCTATACGCAAACTGACTATACCATCCTTTCTTACTCTTACTAGGAACTCTAAATTGAAATATGGTTAAAGTTCCGGGCCGATAAATGCCAAATTCTCGTCTTCACACGGCTCCAAAGAAGGCGTGACGGTACATTTGTACCCTAGTGCAACATTCTAGGGTTAATATGGTGACGAAAATTGTTCACCGACGAAACCCAACTTAGTAGGTTAATTAATCGATCGACTCCAAAGCACCCGATTTCGTCGGTCGACTGAGAAATTTATCAACTGTCAAATTTTCTATGGGATTGTCTTTAAACACGTCTTCCCCAAGGAAGTGTTTTTTAAGCGGTCAAGTAAGACTTTTCATAGAAGTACTGGTTCGGTTTCAATAATTTTGTCTCCAATTGTTCAGAGAACATGCCGCTTAGTTTTCTCGAGAGCAGGCATTGTAATTCTCTCTCACTCACGCGAGAAGAAGCTTATCCGATGTCCCTCTTTTCCGAGATAAGATGAGTCGCAAAATTCTCCGTCTTCACAACTAGCGTGAGAATAATTTTCCGGATAAAATTTATTTGGTTTTTTCCTTCTCACCGGAGAAGGTGATAATATTTTAATTTCGTGGAAATCAATAAAAGTGTCAAAATATACACTTAATTTCAAAGAAAAGCTGCAAAGAAGTACGATAGACTTGTTTTTTCGTGTTTTGGAATAACAACAGCAAGGCAGCGAGCAGCAAAAGGATACCGTGATAAACTCATTCGCTCATTCTCCGGCGGTTTTATTTATCCGGAGAAATAACACGTTGTAATTAATCCGGAGAAGTTGTGTGAGTGTCAATAACTTTACGTGTGAAAATTTGAGTTTTTATTGTCGCAGTAGCAACTTATCTGGACGCATTTACTCATATGAGCGATATATGCAATGCCTGCTCGAGAGGGATTTGCAAAATGTCAATTTATCCATTTTTTATGGCCTATTAGGCCAAAAAAATATGTAAATATTGGAAATTCTCTCAAATTGTTACATAACTTTTACAAATTATAAAATAGAAGAAATCCCTCTCGTCTAAACATAGCCTACGTGACTATGATTATAGAAAATAATAGTTTTCTGATTACAGATTACCCAATTTGCCACAACTTTACTTAAGCGGGGCCCATGCAGTTTAAACATCAATGTTATCAATGAAGTTTCAAGGTCGCGAGAGATTTTTCTTTTCGTCTTCAAAAGTAAAACTGAAAAGTCAAAACATGTATTTTCAAAATAGCTTTACAATTTTTTCCCAAAAAAGTGCTCAATTTTAAGCCTCGCGAGTAGATGACCCCCTTAAACGCAGCTTAACAATTTTTCGACAACGCCACCATCACAACAACCAGAGATTTCAAGTAACTATCTGCGTTTCAATAGGTAGAAAATAGCCAATATTCTCAGTGCCAATACCTACTTCGATTTTTTCAAATTCATTCAAATTTGACGTTAATTCATACTCACAGCCAGGGTTGCCAAAATTAAATCTGTATTTTTGTCCTAAAAAATCTTTTCATCTGTATTTACTCTTCGAAAAATCTGTGTCGATATCTGTATCGAATCAGTTGAGTCGTTTAACCTTTTGCTGGATTATCTATCGAAGATATTAATTCTTGTGGTTTAAATCAGTCCAGCAAGGATCTGTTTACATTTTCATAAAAAACACTACAAGTCGTACTGATATTTTACATAAAGAAACTTGAACTTTATAGATGTGTACAATGGAAAATGATCTTCATTTAATGACTTTTGTTGATATATAATGTTATAAACATTTAGTCGACCAATGTAGCTGTCGAATTTTCGAAAAAATAAAGAATTAACAAAGTCACAGAGCATTACAATTAACGTTTCTGGAAGTAGTGAGTCAGAGTGAGCGACCAATCTCAAAAGTGAAGGTATATTTTAATATAGAGGGCCAAACTGAGAGAGACAGAGAGGAAGTATTACTGAAACTGAAAAAAATATTTCTAAAAATACTTTTTGTAACATCATTTCTCAAAACTCTGTATATCTGTACATACAGATTCTTGGTCTGAAAATGGCTGAAAAATCTGTATAAATACAGATTATTCTGTATTTTTGGTAACCCTGCTCACAGCTTTTTTCTGGTTGCAGTTGAGCACTGGAAAATCCATCCAGCGAAAATCGGTTTTTTTCCTGTTTAGTGCTAATCCATGATGTCGGAAGTAGTGCGCTGGATAGCGCATCATTGTACGGAAACAGCGCACTACTTTCGAAGTGATTCCATTGTTTAGAACCAGAGAAACTACGATTGTCGCTGGTTGGATTTTCCAGTTTTCAACTGCAACCAGAATAAATACATCACATTTGAAAGTAACTTCATCATCGCACACAAGTTCGTCAATGTTAGTCACTATTGTACTCAAGTTTGCATAGAAGGCCCATGTAGCGATTACTGGCCGATCTTAGCACCGTCTAGTTGCGAGTAGCTACTTGTTGCTGCTATTTCGAAACGGCAGTTTAATTTCTTAAGAACTTTAAAGACTTTACTTGGATGGATGTTCACAGAATCGCAAGATATAATGAATTTCCCAAAAACAACTAGAACATGGATTTCACGTTACGGGATACTTCAATTCGAATATTCCATGTGACATTAGATAGTTTTATAGGTGTAACATTTGTATCCGCTTGCGTGTGCTTAATTTTTCATATTTTCCTACCATTCGCAGATCCAAGGCGAACAGCCGGTGCGGACTGCGGCTCTAAAGTCGACAAACGCCGCCAGCAGCATCGGTAGCAGCACCATACAATCACTCAAACTGAATCCCACCACGTTCCCGGGGGTACAGCATGTTCAGTATCGTGGATTAGTTGGAACCATCACCACCATCACCCGCCAGGAGGGTTTTCGGACTTTGTATAGTGGTCTCTCGGCTGGCCTACAGCGTCAGATGTGCTTCTCATCGATTCGGATAGGGCTGTACGACACGGTGAAAACATTGTATTCATCTATTTTTAAAGGTTGGTCTGACCACCATTGTTTTGCCGTTGTGCTGTTTTCTAATGCATTGTTTATTTTCCAGAAAACGAAGCTGGTCTTCAAATCATCACACGAGTTTGCGCAGGTTTAACAACGGGTGGACTAGCGGTTTTGCTAGCCCATCCGACTGACGTGGTTAAGGTGCGCTTCCAGGCGGCTTCACGTTCAGCAACGGGTCGTCGGTATACTTCCACACTGGAAGCTTATCGGACGATTCACCGCGAGGAAGGTGTACGAGGACTCTGGAAGGGAACCGCTCCAAATATTGGACGTAATGCGATCATCAACGTAGCCGAAATCGTTTGCTACGATGTGGTGAAGGATTGTCTGCTGACCTACACCCACATTCCCAACGATGTTCGTCTACATTTCAGCGCCGCTGTGATAGCTGGATTCGCTGCCACTGTAGTCGCTTCCCCGGTGGATGTTGTTAAAACCCGTTACATGAATTCTCCCAAGGGACAGTACCAGGGTGTAGTTGAATGTGCCATCAAGATGGGCAGCAAAGAGGGTATGGCTGCTTTCTACAAGGGATTCGTGCCCTCATTTGCTCGTCTAGTTTCGTGGAATATTGTGATGTGGATTTCCTATGAACAGCTTAAATTACTTTTATTTAAACCACAAATAATAGAACGTCGTTACTAGTCACTAAGTACGTAGATAATAAGACAATGGGGGAAATTTTAAAGAAGCCTTTTTATTGGTTGATATTGTGATGTACATCAAAACAAAGAGAAGATTGTTAGCGAATATATACTGTAGAGATCTTTATTTTATTATACCTACTTTACAACAATAGAATAACTATCTTTTTTTTTCTTAGCTGACAGTATCACATTCTTCAGGTAGAATTTCAAGCAAGTGTTTAACATTCTCTTTCTTGATTTTATTGTGCAATACTACAAGCCGCGAACGAGTGGTCTCATACAACTCCATAACAAAGGGAAAATCATTTCCCTGATGATAGCGAATTCGCAAGAACGTTCGTAGCTCTTGTAGTTGATTTTTGAACTTGATGAGAATCTGTGCAATAAAAATCTGGGATTAGTTTTCATTTTAGCCCAATAAATACCAAATATACAAACTTCTTCGAGTAGCTTCATCACTTGTGGATTTCTAGCGCGCTTCATTTGCTGAATCGAACTAGCGTCGTGACCCACCATCTTGCTAATAACTGTCGTATGAAAGCGCACCTGAAATGAATAATGAAACTAGTTATAATCCGTACATCGGGTCGATCCTGATTCACGGAAAAAACATGAAGCTACTCGCTCACCGGAAGACAACGCTCCGATCGATCTGTGATCATCACCCCCAGCTTCCAGCCGTCATCAGATACACGAATTCGCTCGAATACTTCTTCCACCTCGCCAAACACCACAAAGGTGCGTTCTTCCCTTTCGGCATCACTCAGCTCGTTGAGTTGCGTCACCGTTGCCAAGCTGTAACCATCTACCTGGAACTGATACCGGGGGGAAAGCATATCATCCATACCAGAAGCAGAAATTTCCTCTATCTGGAAGGCATCACCATCGAGACTGTCTTCGAAGAAAGCAGAGACGGAACATTTATCAAAATTTTTGCTTGTTGAAGGTTGCTGACTTTCAATGACCAACTTCGCTGTAGACTCGACTGATGCCAGTCGGGGACGTTTGGCCGGCTGGACCGGTGTTGAATGATTCGACGCTAGATTCGTAGGTTCTTCATCCATGATCGGATTTATCAAATGCCGCTGTTCGTTACGTATTTCGTCTTCCAAAAAGTTCATTGCATCAATGTCATCATCGGGGTATTCTAGGTTTGGTTGCTTGACGGCCGATGGTTTCGTACGAGATGATGACGGCGAAGGTTGAGAAGTTTTTGTGGACGAAACTTGTTGGTTCATGATTTCCCGCTCTGGTAATTCAATTTGCACCAAGTCATCGTCGTCGTCCATCAGAGTGCTGATAGTAGGAACTTGTTCTGGGGGCTTCTCCACTCGTTCTTTATTCTGCTCAATACCATCGATCCCATCCAAGTTAATTCCTAGAAACATATCATCCTCCCAATCTTCACTGGGCCTGTCTGTAAGTGGCTTCACAGGAGACGCAAATACCATAGGTATAGGTTGTATGTTATTGTACATTGTATTACGATTCTTCTCTACAACTACTGGTTCATCATACTCTGTTTTTGGGTTAGGGTTTAGAGGCTGGCCTAGCGCCTTCAAGAGAATGTTTTCAAATGCATTTGTAATCAACATGGTGTCAACTTCTCCACCTAGTATCCGGACGTTTTTCGGTTCCAAAAAGAGCACTTTATTAATACATCGGATGGGACCAGTTAGAAAAATTTTAACCCCTGGTGGTAACTTGGTATTTAACACTGCTATCGGATTATGTTCCATTCCTAATACAGTCCTTTTCCCGTCCGTCAGTTCCAGCTTTAGCATGCGCTTCTTTTTAATGTGTTGAGTTTGAGTTTTCCGCATTAGAATTTCCTCGTCCGCTTCGTCCATCTTTTTGTTGTACAGATTCCTAAGCTGATCATAGCACGGTTCCGAAATGTCCACTAGATAATTTAGCTGAAGTGGAAAACGTCCGTTCAGTGTGAAACTATTTGTTTCCGTATCGATGCTTTCGGGTAGTGAGGATACACCAATTTCCTTTAAATCGGCGAGAATCCACTGATCGAAGGCAAATTTAAACAGAGATTCGTTGGACGTTTTCGGGTTTTCTTGTAAACAGAACGAAATACAGCCACTAATCCAGTCATCCACTACCTTGATGTTGTATTCACGCAAAAAGCGAGTTGTCACTTGTGTCGCACGATTGGTTTCACATTGAATCATTGTAAAATGTGATTATGAAATTTAATATTATTAAATGATATTACCGGTGCCGACACACAGTATGCCTTCTTCGCGCGAATCAAATTTGTAAACAAAATATCCGGTATTCGATTCGTTCAGTTAGATCAACTAGTACTTAGGTCATCTCGTTTGTATCCCGCCAGTGACTTAATACCCAGTCAAAAAGGGCTAGTTGCTGCCCTGTCAAAAAAAAATGCGGACGAACATGGTCAGGCGATTTAAAAAGTTTTACGTTTGACTCAACTCGCCTGTGCTAATTGCCCCTAGGAACAAATGCAATTTGCGAATGCGATTTAAAGGCAATTTCAACACTTAGACAAATTTTCTGGCGGCTGAAATGGACTTGGTTGTTTTTTGTGTTTTTCAAACATGGTGGTTCATGTTTGGTTTAAGCTTAAAATTGTTTTTTAAACAACTAGCGTGTTCTCGCTTGTATTTTGTTTGTCTAGTGCACTTCATTTAGCCAACGAATGTGGGAAATTGTGGAATCGTGTGTGAGTATAGTGGAACAAGGTGGTCTTATGTGGTTTTTGTTTGAGGCGAAACTGAGTCAGTTCCTAACCCCAACTGCTGTCAAAATGTATGAACTGACAGCGGTTGGGGTTAGAACCTGACTCAGTTTCAGGTTCATGCGAAATCGCCATTAATGAACGTCAGATTGTAGTAAATTTTGGAGTACAATACCAATTTCACCTTTCATTCTTCCTATAATTTGGTGGTGATTACCTAGTATACTGCAAGTAGAAAATGAATCCGAAAATAAGTATTACTTTTTATTTTCATATTAGGCAATTAAGGGCGATTAAATGGCGCGTTCCGTGGGCGATTTAAGAGCGGGTTGGGCGGCAAAAAAATGACAGCGGGAAATCGCCCAAATGTTGCATTTGAAATAGCCTCCTAATTGCCAGCAACTTGCTGGCAAATTGAAGGGCAATTAGCGCATCCGAGTTAGCAAATAGCCCCCTGTTAGCCAGCAACTTGCCCTTTTTGACTGGGTGGCTAACAGGGGGCTATTTGCTAACTCGGATGCGCTAATTGCCCTTCAATTTGCCAGCAAGTTGCTGGCAATTAGGAGGCTATTTCAAATGCAACATTTGGGCGATTTGCCGCCGTCATTTTTTTGCCGCCCAACCCGCCCTTAAATCGCACCAAATCGCCCACGGAACGCGCTATTTAATCGTCCTTAATTGCCTAATATGAAAATTAAAAATAATACTTATTTTCGGATTAATTATCTACTCACATATACTTTCCAGTATACTAGGTAATCACCACCAACTGATAGGAAGAATCAAAGGTGAAATTGGTATTGCACACCAAAACTTATCACAATCTGACCAAATACAAATTAAATACGCCAAGGTCCCATACAAAAGGGTCATCATTTTTTGGCGCACGGAACAATCAAATAACGCTACCCAATTCATGTGTTTTGCCTTGACAGATAGGAGTTTTAAATACGTACTAAAACTGGCAACACTCCTTGATCAAAGCATGCTATTGATTTCGATTTTTTTTGTTTACAAAGTCACAATAAAATCATCCATAGGAGTGGAAAATCGTAAAATTAATTTTTGTAGCCTGCATTTGTTTGACACAATTAATAAATAAATTTTATTTCAGTGGCTGATAGTCCCCGCTTCAGTTAATGTAGCGAGCTCCGGGCGAAACAAGTGTTCCTGTTGACCCGGCTAATCGATAGATATAAACTTCTCACATACGTGGTCCGATGATTTCGTTCGTGCTCCACATTTTAGCATATTTAAAATGTTCCTTGTATCGTAGATTTTTACACAGCGTAGTTTGGGAGATTTGGAATGTGGTTGAAAATTAATTTCTAAAGAAAGTACCTTCCTTTCAGTGCGCAGCAACGTTCGATGAATGTGACAGACATCGATGGTGTGACTCGCTGCTCTGAAGACACTTTACTGACTCCGATTGCTAACAAGAAAAGAATCATATTTCTCAATTCCAATGGATTATTTCTCGATATTTACATTCTATCTGCTTCTGGTCTTGACTGGAATAATTTCTGCTACGACATCAAGAATTTGTATATGCTGACCTCTGTCCTCAGACAAAGAGCGCCCAGTGAGCGAATAATTGCTGCAATATTTATTTCATCATTTTTTTTATTTTATAATTACAACAATTATTACAACCATTCCATATATTGTAACAATGACTTGAAAGTGCAGCTTCCGAAGGAATTGGCCGCCGATCATGAGAGCTTGAGCTTGCGTGACCAGGACTGGACCACCGATTATGAGAAACGAGAAATTAGTGATTTTTTACGCTGTCTATCGCTGTGATGTTTTCAAAATTACTCTGGCGAATTCGACGTTCTGTCTGTCTGGCGGATTCCTTATAATCGTCCGGCTGTGTTTTCGAAGTAAAAGGTTGTAATTATGTCTCCACAAGCCTTTTGACATTGCGATACTGCCCATAATCGCAAATTAGTCACAAGTTCTATGGGATACAAGAAGGGACCCCAAATAAACACTAGTGACCTATATTAATGAATCTCAATAGGGATTAATCCAACGTTGCACGACGTCCAAAGAATCAATCAATAGGCATCCAGTATGAAAGCCGTGTAAAACAACTTTGAGATCCCCATAGAACTTTGAGATATATTTTTGGGATCGTCAGTAAATTCAGAATTCGATAATTGGTTCAAGGCCAGGTTGTGGCTGCTTTGTCAGTTTATTATTACAATAACGGTAAAAAGATGATCGATGATTTATCAAACAAATATTTTACTCCAGACCACGTTATTTACAGATATTTCTGATATACTAATGGTATTCAAGACAGATTTTCGTGATAAGATAGGCAGCCTTGCGTAGGCTTCTAGAAACTGAGAATAAGTAACCATTGCTAACCCCGGTATTGACTTCACTGATTACTATGCCTATGTACTCCACGCCATAGAAAAAAGATATGAAAACGGTTGATTTTCCATCGTCAATTTACTCACATTCATCCTGCTATATACCTATCGCGTCTTTATGCGAAGGGTTAACAAGTTGCTTTTCGTATGGCACGCAGCCATCACCCGAATAAAAATGTATAACGGAATTACAACGATTTTCATTGTTACATCACAATGAAAAACGATGTAAAAGAATCAGATATGATGCAAAATGTACATTGAAAATACAATCAATTTTGTTGTTTTTACAATCAATTTCGTTGTAAAACCGATTTTTACATAAAAAAAGGGGGTTGTTAAGCGATGTAACAGTGAAAAAATGACTTTTTTCCATACATTCTGAAATCACTTACAACGATTTTTGTTGTTATTCTGTTGTAGATTTTGGATGTCAAGACCTTGTTTTACATTGCTTTTACAATGATTTTTTTGTTTTTTTCAGCGGATTTACTGTTAAATTTGATTTTCAGCATAATTAAGATTTAAAAGGAATACATTTTTTTGCTGTATTTATTTTTATTAATGTTTGAATCGGTATATAGATGTTTACACAATATCTCTACTTCACGATATAATGAATTCCGGAAGCACATCGCATATGGGAACTCGAAGCCTTATCCAAAATAAAACGCGCACCATTGTCCGGCGACAGAGCAAAATCTTGTCAACTGAAGAAATCGTGAAATAAAAAGTTATCAAACAAAACCTTTAGCAGTCGTAGCAATATTGAATCATACTTCTACTTACTTGATACATATTCATGTTCCGCCGAACATACTCGTGACATTTGTTGTCTTTAATCCTTTTATCCTTGCTTTTGTCTTTTTTGGATAATCGACCACGCAGGCCACAAACTGGCCCGGATCAGTTCAAGATTGTCAGCCTGTAAATAGAAGATAGATAGATAGATTTCTCTTATATATTACATTATATATAATATCAAGAGTACTTATTCAAAAGGTCCTAAGTGACATTGAGCTCGAACTGAGAAAAACGAGGATGAAGTTTCATGGACCTAAAACAAATCCCTATTAGAGAACAAATATGTGTTTTGATGAAACAATTATGCCAATATAGTCTATGGACTATGCTCTTTAGGTAAATAATACTAAAAACATGAAATGTTTAGTGCTAATGTAGTTTTTAAGCGATTTAAAATGATGCGTCCTTTTGAAAATTATAGGACCTTTCACATAGGTCTTTTTTCGGGCCTAAGAATCATACGACGCTGCACATAAGGCTTTTTTCAGCAAAGGTAGCTCTTACGACGAATATTGAATATCTTCAAAGTTTTCGACATAATGAGCACCGGAATACGAATGTTCTTCATTACTATGGTAAATAGTTGCACTGGATTTAACAGAAGTCTTGCAGAAAAAAATTGCGGGAAACTTTAGTTTATATTAACAAACCATTGGCTGGAAGTGGTTGAAACCAACGAATGGCATGTTATTTTAGAATAACTAAGCTTTCCAATTATCAATTAATTTATTATACTTTCTAAATTCAACTTCGAAAATAAGTCGCATGAACAGAAGAAAATAATCTTTTATTTTGATGCTTAGGACGTTTTTACTAGGTACCTATGTGCAGTGGGAAAAACATAGAATGAAATGAATCATGCGTCGTTTTTGCATGGCGCCTATGAGCAGTTGCAGAGGTTTTGAAATGTTTCACGCATAGGTCCTTTCAATTTAAAAGGTCTCAAGTGCAAAATTTCAAAATATGATCATGACAACTTTGCGACTTTTTATATAATGCTTGTTATTTTGATAAATACTGGGTATAATGAATCCTGGTTTTCGGTATTCGTTAGCTATGTTGTAATCACGTGCTGCGCTGCAAATAACTCAGTTTGTTTACATTTGTCACTAAGGACCATTTGAATCAGCACTCTTGATATCTCTTTACCAAAGTTTTAAAAACAGGAACATGTTCCACAAAGCGGTAAAATGGGACGCCATGGTGAAAAAAGTGAGTTTGAAAATAATAACGAATCAAATACACGAATAAACGAAAAGCGTCATTTTTGTGTAAAATCTTAGAAAGTACTGAAACCAAAACATTGATGTTACTATAAAAATTGTTGTTAACAATCATAACTGTTGTAAATGCAATGTTTCGACTATCAATTTCGATGTTCGTTCTTTCCGGGCAGCCATAACATTTTCACTTCCCACGAACTACCATTAAAACAGCCTATGTCGGAGAATCACCTTACGTTGTGGCATTTATTGAATATCATGTTTATTAGAATTGAGTACTGAAACAAAACTGTTTGTTCCAATTCTTGCTACCACTTACTTCAGAGCAAACAAGAGCAAAACATGCTTGTTTACTATCATAATAAAAAAAGAGAATACAAGAACGAAACTAATATAAAATTAATACTAATTTAAAATTACTCAACAAGTTGAAATTTTCTGGGGGGATCTGAACCCCCCAGGATCCTTCCTCTTGATCTGCCACTAGTTCGGCGTTCTGAATGGATTATGGATTGCAGCTCAAAGTGTAACAACCAGCCCATCGGTAGTTGCATTTGAGCTGAAATCCATTCCGGATTCCGACTAATTTTACGGAGTTGATCTAATGGAATTGAGTGAGGTGGCCCAATACTGGATAAAACTTCATCCGTGTTATTCCGTTGGATGGATTGCAGTGCAATGCTCCCTAGAAGCAAAGAACTATGAGACTATATGAAACTTGCGAATACTAATGGCATTTTCGTTTGTATTATACATCAATGTAGTGTGCAGAAAGTATAGCATGGCTCTAGGGGCAGATCACTTTAGAAATGTATAAAAATTTTGCATCAAATTAGAAAAAAATCATTTAATTTCCATTTTTGCATCAACTTTACACTCTCTCGCAGAAAAGTTTGTTTAACAAACGTCCTACGCTGATTCACTTTGTTCGACGTTTTGTTGAATGTAGAGCTAATTTTTTGTAGGGTTTTGACGTCTTACACGCAACGCAAAATACATTGCACGCAACGCAAAATACATTATGAATTTCTATTTTGATATAAAGAAATGCATTTAATTTAGCTGATTTTTAAAAATGCATCGCAAGTGATCTGTCCATTAGGTCATAGTCCTGTTTACACCCCCGCATATTTGGTGACCATTCCTGTAAGATAACCGCAATGGTATTTGAACCCTAAAAAACCATTCCCTGAAGTTTCCTCTTATCATTAACGAAACGATAAACCAACGCTACCGGCAATCATATTGACTATTCCATTTATGGTCAGCGCCACTTGTACCATTTACCGAATAGGTCGTTGAGTAGCGTTACCATTCAAAAATGCCGATTTCCTCGAACAAATTTTAGGGCATATTATAAGGGGAATGGTGATCTTATAATCCATTTTTGCGGTACTACATTGTTATTGGATTTTTTTTACAATATGACAAATCGTAACACAAAACAAACATGGTACCATACCACAAATCGTTTCAATCATTTGGTGTATTGTGACCACAGATAACCATTTCTCGAATAGTACAGTTATAGTTTTCGAGTGACACTATGCCATGGGCAAAATGTGATGAGTGTGTATAATAAACTACTTTATCGACACTATCAAATGCGGCAGATGTAAAAAGAACTTTATAAATGTTTTTTTTCTGATTCACCCAAGAGAGCCTCTTCCCCTCCTCCCTCATCAGTTCGAATAACGTTTTTTTATTCTATCGATTTATGGTAATCTGTGTTGACATCTTATGGTGGTGGTACTGCCGCTTTTACCAATTGAGCTATTTCTGTAATCTTGTGGAACGTATTTTGGTCTTCATAATAATCTAGCCACAATCGACTTTAGGAAGAGGGTAAATCGACATGTCATATACTAATAAACGGTTGATGATTACAAATGACCATGATTGTAAGAGCTGAATAATTACGGAGCATACCGTATATGGTTGGAACTTCAATTCAAATTTTCCCTTAATTTTCCTTGAATTGGTTTAAGAGGAGGTTTGCGAGCCTTTCGGTGATGGTGAGCCGTGTGTTTGATACAATACATTCATATATAATATATAAACCGTTGAATCTGGTTGGTTAGGCAAATCGAGAATCTGGATGATGTATCCGTTATTAGAACTGACCGTCTCTCCTCGTCTTGACAGGTGTAGCAACTTCCGGCAGCTGTGTACTTACGTTGTTAAAAAAGACTCGTGAAGTATACGAAAAATGTAATACATTTAGATTTATCCACTTAAGAAAAAGGTATAAGCTCGAGTATTAGAAGAGGATTTGAAATTCTTGAGTTGCTAGAACTGCAATACATGGTGTTAGCCCTTCTTTAGAAGTCCATACTAAATTCGTGAAGCTGCTCCCTACTAACAGAACTTCTTAAGGTGAAGATATGTGGAAGCCACGTTGCTAGGCACCGACTCGCTTGTTTACATTAGCAAAAACTGAAATCTGAAGTGAACATTCAAACGCACAAATGAGAGTTTCTGAACATTTTCCTTTGGTGATCTGCACATTGGCAGAAAATTTGAAGTTTTGTTAGTAAACGATTAAAGTTTCGCGAGAGTTTTTGCAGTGGTTTGTGAAAAAAGTGCATTTGAAAAGTGCAATGAAAACGAGAAGTGTTTCGAAAAGAAACTACCAAGTGATATTTTCGCACAAAATAGAAGCTACAGATGGCATTCCATCAAAAACTCGGATTGATTGCATAGGAAAATATTCTAGCTTCCTTAAGTAGCAATTTCGTGGCATACCAGCAAGGTTAGTGTGTTGAAAAACGTATTTTTATATTTGCTCATCTCAGATACATGGTTAGGCAGGGGAGAGGGGTGTGTGTGGCGTAGGAGCTATGTTGTGGCTCGCATGTATAATGTCCTTAAACGGCAGTGTTTCGATGTGATATATTTTGCCATATACAAAATTTGATTATGATTAGTTTTACCATTTTGCTGAATGTGCTTATAAACAAATTGTTGCTGTAGATGAAATGTGAATTAATCTAATCGACCTTCGCTGAGTAAAACATTATTGACAGCCTTGTGGATTCATTCCACCTTTTACAGAAAGGCATGAAGCTTTAGATTTTGTCCAAAAACGAAACCTGTATGCCAAAAATTAAATTTGGAATTTCTTTTATCCAACCTAAATAATCTGATTTCCACTTGGTAAGAAATAATAATAAAGTATTAAAGGACTTTATTCATGGATAAATTATTATTTTTTCCATAATAAATATGTGCAATAAACAAAGATTTGTTATTTCATTTTAATAACACATTCAATTCAATATAAAGGATTACTGTAAACTGTAACCAAACGATTCGACTTGAGGTGAACATTATGGTAATCTTGTAAGGAAATTGTAACGATACACGTTTTTCTTTAAAGCAAACCTTACAGAACCATATGAAAACGACTAGCATAATTGTGACTTCAATTCAAATCATTTAGATATATTTTTTAATAATCCTGCTGAAGCACCTCAATTCTTTTCTAACTTACAATATTATATTATAACCATTTCCTATATTGTAACAATAACTCGTATCTTCATTCTATATTTTCATATAATTTTACAGGAAAACGCATTTATCGTAATATCATAAATAGACCTTAACGTATGTGGTTACCATAGCACTTATGATTTTTGTATAATATGGAGGATTCCAGATAAAGTTTTTATTTATGCGGGCCTACATATCCGCTAAACCGGAGCGTATTTTGGATTCGTAAGCGGACCAGGTACAACACAACAACGGTGAATGTTTCGTACATCATTGTGATATCACGTCAATTCGAATGCAATATGCTGTTGAATAGATGTCATATTCTCAGAACGTTGTTTCTTTATGATATTAAGTTAATGAGGTATAATCAAGGGGCAGATCACTTGTGATGCATTTTTAAAAATCAACGAAATTAAATGCATTTATTTCCATCAAAATAGAAATTCATAATGTATTTTGCGTTGCGTGCAATGTTTTTGCGTTGCCTGCAATGTGGTTTGCGTTGCGTGTAAGACGTCAAAACCCTACAGAAAAACCTAAGAGAAGAGACGACAACAGGCTTCTTGCTCTTCTTATAGCGATTTCGCTTGAACCTGAAACTGAGTCAGGTTCTAACCCCAACCGCTGTCAGTTCATACATTTTGACAGCAGTTGGGGTTAGGAACTGACTCAGTTTCGCCTCAAACGAAAACCACATTAATTTTATCTACCAGGCCCTGTCGTAATTCTAAAGACAACAAGCATCCATCGTTGCCAGATTCCATTTGCATGTTTTTCACAATTGCTGAAAAAATTGTTCCTCAAATATCGACCCTCTGTCAAGAATTCACAATTGTAGCTGCATTTACAAATTGAATTTTATGTTAATTCGTGTGTCTCTTAACAATACACGTAGTTATATCGTCATTCAGGGTATTGATTCAATTTGCATGAAATGTTCATGTGTATGAAAAGTAGCCAAAATAAATTCAGCAGCACAGTTTTTCATCCCGTTTGCAAATATTATGAACACTCTTGACTGGCAATACGACCAATCAGAAGCTGGTTCAATATTGAGGTTAGGACTGGATCAAATTGGCTACGCGATTGTCTTCTCTTCTCTTAGAGAAAAACTAGCCCTACATTTAACAAAACGTCGAACAAAGTGGATCAGCGTAGGACGTTTGTTAAACATACTTTTCTGCGAGGGAGTGCCAAGCTGATGCAAAAATGAAAATTAAATGCATTTTTTCTAATTTGATGCAAATTTGTTATACATTCTTAGAGTGATCTGCCCCTAGGGTATAATTGCATCTCAAAAAAGCGAAAAAAGCGATGTTAAGTTTCTGCCTCAAGCAAAAACATTAATAAAGTTAACGTTACCGAATTGCCCGGTCAAACCATTCGGAATTTGATTCGGAATCCTGAATGGAGTCATTATGGATTCCAAATCAAATGCAACAACCGATTCTGAGTCGGAATCGGTTGTTGCATTTCATTTGGAATCCATAATGACTCCATTCAGAAATCCGAACCGGTTCCGGAATGAGTTTAACTGGGTGGTTGCCTTTTCGGTAGCATCCCACTAAGACGTCCAAAAAATTGTTTCAAAATCGTTCAACACGGGTCCAACGATGGACGTTCGTTGAACGGTTATTTGGACGTTGTCCAAATTGGTCCAACGAACGTCCTTCATTGGACGATTTTGAAACCAACCGTTCTTAGAGGGATGTATTTTAAAGGCGGGCTGAACAAAAGGCGGGATAAAAAATATTTCGAGTCTCTGTCAAAGAAACGCTTCCAAAACAAATCTACTCGAGTCTTTGCAACGCATCGGCAAATTGGGATTTTTTTGATTTCTCGCGATGTTTCAATGAAATTTTGTATTAAGTGTAAGTGAAGTTTCCAGTTTCACAATGGCTCAGAATAAAACAGATTTGATGGCCGTCTTGGCCGTGCTGAAAAAGTACAATTTGAAGGTAAATTACCATTGTATACTCATTGTTGACACTGCTTGCGAAACTAATTTTGTAGGGAACGGAAGAGCTTCTTAAAAAGGAAGCTAGTTTGTCGGATGTGCCGGAAAATGTTGCTGGCGAAGCGGACGTTAATAGTGTGCTGGCTGCTTACAAGAGCGAAGGGGATCCGGATATATATGAACATTCTTACATGGAACTTCGGAGGTTCGTGGGAGAATCACTAGATATCTATCGGCACGAACTTGCACTGATCCTTTATCCGGTGTTGGTGCATATGTACATTGAGCTAGTGTACAACAGCCACGAGGAACAGGCGAAAAAGCTGATCTCGAAGTTTGGTCCGGAACAGGAGTATTACTATCAGGATGAGTTGGCAAAGTTGGCGATGGTGTCGAAGAGGGATCAAATGAGTGGGAACGATCTGACGGATACATTCAAATCGAATGCTTTTACGATTCGAATCTCGCGCGATACTTTATCGCTGTTGAAGCGGCATCTGCACGAGAAGAAAGCTTCGGTGATTTTAAACATTGTCAATGAGCATTTATTTTTCGACTTGTATGAGGGTGTGGCTCGAAATAAGACCCAATGTGATGCCACGTCCGGTGCAATGATTGGCGAGGCAAAAAGGTTGGATAACAAGGTAAAGGTTTACTACGGACTGCTGAAAGAACCGGATGTGCAAACATTGGTACAGGCTCCACCCGAGGAGGATGACGACATGGATCCGGATGCACCGGACAAGCCGAAGAAGAAGAAGCCCAAGAAGGATCCACTGTTTTCGAAGAAGTCCAAGTCGGATCCGAATGCTCCACCGCTGGACAGAATTCCACTGCCGAAGTTGAAGGATGTTGATAAGATGGAGAAGATTAAGGCATTACGAGAGGCGTCCAAGCGCGTTAATCTAGGTCCCGATTGTTTGCCGTCCGTTTGCATGTATACGCTTCTGAATGCAAATTACACGGTGACATGGTGCGTATAACTTAATTTTTCAAACATTATAAAACAATTTTCACTTTTTATTTTTCGTCTTTTTGCAATAGTGCCGAAATCTGCGAGGACTCCAGTTTAATTGCCATTGGATTTTCTGATTCTTCCATCAAAGTGTGGTCGCTGTCGCCAGTTAAGCTACGGGAAATGAAATCAGCCGAACAGCTGAAGGAAATCGATCGCGACGCTGACGACGTCCTGATTCGTATGTTAGACGATCGTAAGGCGGAAACCAGTCGAATACTTCATGGTCATAGCGGACCCGTTTTCCGGTGTGCGTTTTCTCCGGACAGAACCATGCTGCTTTCATGCTCAGAAGATTGCACCATTCGGCTGTGGTCATTACACACTTGGACCTGTGTGGTCGTTTATAAAGGTCATCAGTTTGCCGTGTGGGATGTCCGATTCTCTCCTCACGGACATTACTTTCTGAGTTGCTCACATGACAAAACCGCTAGGTTGTGGGCAACGGATACCCATCAACCGTTGCGCATTTTCGCTGGTCATTTGTCCGATGTCGATGTCTGTATTTTTCATCCTAACTCTAATTACGTGGCTACTGGTTCTAGTGACAGAACGGTTCGTCTTTGGGACGTTTGCGTTGGAAATCATTTGCGATTGATGACTGGACATAAGGTAATTTTGATTCTTATAATAATGTTTATATGATTAATTCATTAAAATTTTTCAGGCCCCCATTTATTCACTAGCTTTTTCGATATGTGGTCGCTATCTGGCTTCCGGTTCGGCCGATTGCCGTGTTCTTATCTGGGACTTGGCTCATGGTCACCTGATTGCAGCCCTTTGCGGTCACTCGGCTTCGATCCATTCACTGTGTTTTAGCAGGGATGGCGTTGTACTGGCAACGGGTGGTTTGGATTGCTGTCTCAAGCTGTGGGATTTCAGCAAATTGTGCGAAGACATCAGCGGTGAAAATGTGAACGTTTCCCACAATCCGGATGTGCGTGATGGGGAACCTTACTTGATGCGATCGTTTCCCACGAAGCAGACACCGTTCTTGACGTTGCACTTTACCAGACGAAATTTGCTTCTCGGCGTCGGCATGTTCGAAGGGTCGGTCTAAATTAATGACAGCTTTAGTTTTGTAAGATGAAGCTTTTTTTTTAGAATGTAAGGTTTCCGGTACAAATTTGATTGTGCTATTATTATCGATACTTTACATTTGAATATATATTGTCCACGTAAAATTGATTTATCAATGTATTTCAAAGAAAGTCTTGAAGCACTACCGGGGAGGTTTTTTTATATTCACAGCACACTCTAATCCAACCACTTTCAGTAGGATTACAGCACTCCTCCTCGACACACTAGCAGTTTTCGACCATCTACACGTGGTGATTTCTGTATGACAGTAGGAAAGCTAGCTGTGGATTGAGGATTAGTTCTCGTCCCCTACGTGGACAATCTGGGCGGCAAACCAGATTGTCTAATTTACTGAGTCCTTCGGCTCCCTTGAGCCAATTAGCACCATTTCATTGTTGATCTCCAGCCTTGTTCGCGAACTACTCGGTATAGTCTTCGTTGATGGATCTTGCTTACTCCGACCGGTAGGTGCCGAGATCAGTTCAGCAATTCCGGTGGAGCAGGGTGTACGGTTCGCTGGTGCCCTGACGACACGAGACTCGACGCGGTCTACTCAGTCTAGTTCCGCCGGTGAATCTTCGCCGAAGTAGAGTTCCCTGGAGAAAAAAGCTCTCCCAATAACGCTTCTTCTTTGTTTTTCGCTATATTTCTTCTGGGCCATCCCGTAGGGTGTCGTGGTTGGTCCGGTAATCCCGCATGGAGCGCGGTGTCCGGTTTACTGGTACCCCAACGACCCATACCCAGCGCTCTGTCGCAGTCCATTAGACTAATCCCAGCGGTGGATCTAGCCTATTCCGGCGGTGAGTTTCCCGGCGGTGTTTGCTCTCCCGAAACCGTTGCTTGCTGTTCATCACGCCATTTCCGCTGTAAGCCATGAGCTGCGTCATCACTCTGTTCACCGCGTTCCACGTGTTATCGTTATCGACGTTATCCGGGTTGATGTCCGGTACTCTCGTTTCAAGCGCAGGGAGAGCGCGTAACTTCGAACCTCGGATATTCGAAGACCACATGCTCCGGTGACTTCGCGATGTTCTCACACTTCGGGCACAATGGTGACGTTGCGTGCCCGAACCGTTGAAGACACTTCCTGAAGCAGCCGTGACCTGACAGGAGATGTGTCAGGTGGAAGTTCACCTCTCCGTGCTTTCTATTGATCCACATTGACAGGTTTGGGATGAGCTGGTAGGTCCACCTTCGCTTTTTCGTATTGTCCAATTCCTGTTCCAACCTAGTCATCCAAAAGATTTTCACCATGTTTCGCACGTTTCTGGTATTTTTCCGATTGTAGCACTCGGTATCCTCCGCCAGGGTGATGTAGATGTGGATCATTCCGGGGATAACGCATATTGCCTCTGGCAATATTGTTCTGTACGAACGCAACACGTACGACCATCAGCCGGAACGTCCTGTCCAGCTAGGGTTTTGCTGTTCCGCTAGGTTTTCAGTGCCGCTTCCAGGCGGGAACCTCATATCGCAGTATCGATGACGTTTAGTTTAGCATAATCCTCGCTATTGCGTTCGTTTGCTTCGGCGACTTTTCGCAGGCGTAGTCAGCGTGGTTGTTGAAGCTCAACCGGTCATCGATTACCATTTCCAATTGCTTCAGTGCACGACGAAATCACCCTCCGACGTCGATCTGTTTCCCCCGAACCGCTTTGCAGTTGCTGACCAACAACACCTCTGTTTTGTGGTGAGCTATTTGCAACTTGACGCCGTCATCCGGCTCTCGATCGCGTCTGTTTTCTACGTCGCCAACACCTCCACTTCTTCGAGTGTCTACCCAATTCCCGTTAGTGACACATCGTCCGCGAAACCTACGATTTCCGCGCTGTTAAATGTATTCTTGACATCTATCGTGTCCACAGCGCAGTATCGATCACCTCTTCGCTCCCGCGTTTAGCTGCCTTCTCGGCACTCTCGAACGCTGTCCGCACTCCTTGTTGCAATCTATCTCGCTAAGCTTGACCACCCGTTTTAAAGCGGCCCTAATTTCCTCCTAGCGTTCAACCTTTGAGCTGGACACCGTCTATTGCGTGGCTCCAGCTTTCGTGGCATTGTGGCTTCACAAGTCATCACAGTCCTTCTTGCCGTATCCACATTATCGGTCCCGCCATCCGGCCGAAATACCTCAACGAAGATGTATCCTTGCTGCAGCAGGGTTCCGTTGGTTGATACGATAGCGAATCGTATCGTCGCTATGCGTATACTTCTCGCATACTCTCCAATTTATGTTCGCCATCAGTGAAGGGACTGATGATTCGTCGGAGTAGTTTTCGGAATTATGGCTTATGGCGCTGTAGGTCGAATGGGGGGGGGGGGGGGGTTGTTAGCCCTGCAACTCCTGTATACCTCTTTTTCTGCTCTATTTCGGAGGCTGACTTGGTCCATTAAATGGTTCCTTGGAGCTTTGATGAAACTCTGGAGCCTTTTCTTGTTTTTCGTCTCCATCTATTACGTCGCCATTTAGTTTTCGTCCCAGTGGGCTGTTTAGTTGCTAATTCCATAACACATTTAGCTCCTATTTCCGTGAGTCATTCAGCTCTCAGCCTTATCACGATCTAAGCAGATAGTCCCCGGCGGTGAACTCACCCAGCTCCAACTGAGAGTTCCCTGACGGAGAAATTTTTCCCGACACCGATACTTGCTTCCTTGAGCTAGCTTTGTCGAGATGTACTCGGATATTATTCGACGGTGAGCTACCCTACTCCGACTGAGAGTGTTCTGGCAGCGGCATTCCGGCGGTGAATGTACCCTACTGCAAATTCCCTGACGGTAGATTTCTCCCGATACCGATGTACGTTTCCGTGGACCACTTCGTCCCGATCTACTCGATCCAGTCCCCGGCAGTGGACCTAGCCTAATCAACGGGTCTGCCAGTTAGTGATGAGGTCTGTCCAGCGATGCCGGGTTGAGCGTAGCTTCCGGTTCACTGGCGCCTTGACGACCCACTGCTAGCTGTTCGACGCGGTTTAATCGCTCTAATTCCTGGCGGTGCATCTAGTCTACTCAAGAGCTACCCGGTAGTGTGTTGAGGTCAGTCCGGCGATTCCGGACTGGTGAAGCCTAACGTCCGGTTAACTGGCGCCCCAACGCTACGTGGTGTACTACTCAACTGGTCTCCGGCGGGGGACCTAGTCTACACCGACGGAGAGTTCCGCGGCGGCGAATTTTCTCCCGAAACACGGTTTTGATTTCACTGCGGCTTTCTAGCCGATGGGGCTAGTTTGTTGGTACCTTCGTCCCGTTGTGCAGCTCGGAGCATATACTCGTAACCACTCTGGGGACAGCATGCTAGATATACTTGTCGTGGCACATCTCTTCGACTATATTGTCAACTGTTACCAACTGATCAGTATCCTTGTATTTCGTGTATTCCTCCGCTGGTAGCATTCCATGTCATCAGCCAGAGGGATGCAGATGGGAATTATCGCGGCATTCGTCTGGTTCCGCTTTGAGATCAGTGCAGCAGCCTAGGCCGGTACGCTATACCTCAGCATTGAGGATGAGGCACCCGCTAGGAGACGCCTCGTGCTGCATCTTACTCCTCCAATGTTCGACATGGTCCTTGCCCATGCGTTAATTGTCCTTGCAGCCTTCTTACATACAAAGTCGAAATGGCTGCTGTAATTTAATCGATGCTCGACTATCACATCCCGGTGCTTCAGCGCACGCATCGATGGAATTGAATGTCCGCCGACGCTGATCACGACGAATTTTTTCCGTCGCTGACCAGCATTACCTCCGTCTTGTGGTGAACCAGCTGCAACTTGACATCAGCCATTCAGGTTTCCACTTCCTCGAGGGTCTCGCCGATTATTGTCAGGACAACGTCATCTGTAAAGCCGACGATTTCAACTCCCTTGGGTAGTTGCATTATTAGCACTCCGTTGTACTTTATATTCCAGGGCATTTCCTCATGTTCGTCTCGTAGACCAGTTCTCGGTTCTGAAAGTAACTCTTCAGAACATTGCACAAATAATCCTGGACCCGCATTCTGTGTAGCACTACAGTGATAGCCACCCAGCTAGTACTGTTGAACGCGTTTTTCACGTCTATCGTTACCACGGCGCAGTAGCCATTACCCCTTCTCTTTTATTTCAATGTTTCCTCCGCGCTAGCGATGACTGTGCGGATGGCAGCTAGCGTCGATATTCTTTTCCGGAATTCGAACTGTCTCTGCGTTAGTCCGTTTTGACTTTCAGTGTAGGTCGCCAGCCTGTTGAGGATGACCCTTTCCAGAAATTTACCTTGAGTATCCAGTAGTCATAAAGGCCGATATGATGCTGGATCTCCTGGTGGATCCCTGGTTTTCTATTTATCCGGGAAGTAGCTATCGTCCAGGTATTTCTGTAGGACTATCCTGAACATGTCCGGAAACGCCAGAATAGCGGTCTTCAGTACCACGTTAGGGATACCATCCGGTCCGGGAGCTTTCTTCGCTTTCAGTCCTTTTGCCACTGAAAGAAGCTCGTCGTTGGAGACACGATTATCACCAGCATTTCCACCGTCTGCATTAACGTACGGTGTAGGCGGGCAGGCGGTTGGGTCGTGTTTCGGGAAAAAATCCTCCACGATAATTTTCAGTTTGTCAGCGCGCATTTCCACTGGAGTCATTGAACCCTTGATCCTGGTCATAACGACACGGTAAGCATTGCCCCAAGTGTTAGCGTCTACTTCTCTGTATAGCTCCTTGTAGCAGGTTGACTTGCTTAGCACTATTTCGTTTTTAAAAGTGGCTCTGACTGTCTCTGATCTTGCTCTCTGAAGGCGTTTTCTGGCTTTTAGGGAGGCAGTCCCTACAATGCTGAGCTTATCGTTCCACACCGGTACTTCCTCGGCTCTATTTTCCTCAGCATTGTTACATCACTTCGTATAATAATCGGAGACGAATGAAAATCTGCATGAATGCGTCTCTGAATATTGAAAATGAATGCGGCTGAATATGATCAATTTTCATTCAATGAATTTGAATATTTGTAACTCTGCTGCTTACTAACTCGCCAATTGATGTTATCCATCAGCGACGCGCTGCAAAATGTTAAGTCGATGATGGATTCCCGGCCATCTTTACGGAATGTGCTAGCGGAATCTTCGTTGCACAGCCTTACGTCCAGCTTTGTCAGTGCTTCCAATAGGCTGTAACCTCTTACGTTGGTTAGCCTGCTACCCCACTCCACAGTCCAAGCGTTAAAGTCTCCTCCTATAACAGCCGGCGTTCGTTCCACTAACGAGTCGGTTAATGCGTCCAGCATCCGATTGTACTGCTCTGGTGTCCGTCTCGGGGGAGCATAGCAGCTACAGACGAATACGTTGTTGATCCTGGCGATCACGAAGCCTTCGTGTGTGTTATCCACCACCTCTTGGACAGGGAAACCGTCTATTACTTAGATTGGCGCCATCTCTGCACTATTCACCACCCAGTTACCGTTATCGGGAGGAACACGGTACGGCTCTGAACTAATTCGTTTCTGTTGTTGACTGCAACAACAGTTGCTGTGCAATGTCACAATGATTGAGATTAAGCTGGGTTATCTTCGTCATTGTTGGGCTGCCTTCGCCTTTTTGAACGCAGGGCATTTGAAGCCGCCCGTCATGTGGACATTTCCGTCCTCCGGTTTGCAGATCATGAACCTTGGTTGCTTCGTACAGCCTCTAACAACGCGTTCCTTTCCACCACATTTTCTACACAGTGCAGACCTTTCCGTGCCCTTGCAGTTCCACGCCTGACGTCCGAAGTCCAAGCACCTGAAGCTTGGCTCCATCTTGAAGCACACTGACCATCCGACTTGTCCGATCCGTCAGCTTGTTGTTAAATGGCCACCGGTAGTCGAATCGCCGCCGTTTGAGTGCCTCGATACGATTTCCAAATCCGATAGTCGTCGGTACATGTAGTTTGTACTGCTTGATCAGTTTGTTACCTCGTCTAGACTCTTATACTCGACTACGGCTTCCGGCGACAGAGCTCTCAAGTTCGCTTTGGTGCCCAAGGATTTAGCAATGATCTCGCGGTAGTTCAAGCTCTTGACGGAAGGATCCTTCTTCAGCATGAAGATCATCTCGCCTTTTTGAGTGCGCTTCGTTTTAACAACGTTGTCTGCCAACTTCTTTAGCTCTGATTTCTCTCTCACTTTCTTGAGAATAGCGGCGTAGGACGTCGTATCATTCGCTTCGATGATCAGTGCATCGCCCTTGTACCTCTCCCGAGGAGGCTTACGTTTCTTTTTCTTTTCTTGATCCTTCTTCTTTTCTTCCTTTTGTTTCCGTTCTCTCCGCTTCCCACGATGCATCAACAACAGTCTTACCCAACGTTCCATTGGTGGTTAGTATCCTCCAGCTCGCTCTTCTGCTTTTTCAGGTCCTCTTGCTCTCCCGGCACGTCCCTCACTCTTTTATGCGAGCGAGTATTGCGGCAACTCTTTGGTGTCAACTTACCTTTCATCAGAGCTTTTACGGCTGATTCAGCTCTCATCAAGAGCGCCTTTTTCTCGCGTTCAGCAGCTGTTACGGACGATTTTATATTCGTTACTAGCTGCTTGACTCATAGATCTCATCGACCTTTTCCTAACCTCCGTTAAGTACTACTTCCTAAGATGTGAGTCATTCTGGTGTTGCTATTTGATCTCGGGAGAGCACTGTATTCGGTAACCCCATCTCACGTTGGTTTCCTTGTGGCTCACTCTCACCAAGCCGCTGCTGGTGCTCGCTGCGGCTACCACTTGCGTAACCGGTGATCTCTACAGTTTGCCGCTCGTTGCAAATGCAATACGATGTACTTAGTCGCCTCTTGTGATCCCATGTCTTATAGAGTGAAGCCTTTAATTGGCCAGACAATACGCAGAAACGCCTGGGATTTGAAACAATCGTCATCTTCCGAGAATATGCAGCACATGCCGTCTGATTGTTCAACAATGCCATCGGAAACAATTCCAATACAACATGCATCAGAAGGGAATCAACAAGAGCCTCACTATCCTGTCACTGATCCTAAGGTAGCACACAACGAAGACCCAGTGCAGAATAGAACGAGAAGTGGTAGATTGGTTCGGACTAGAAAAGACAAGAATATTATTAAAAATATCTTAAGCGTTAAAAAAGGAAATATGTAACGATGTTTATGGTTGCAGTGGGCTATCCGCCGTCGTTAGAAGAGCTAAGAAGCACCACACATACACTTATATTATTGTAATGTAGAACAGAGAAACCGTCCAATAAAACAGTATGTTCTTACCAGCGATGTCAGATCTACGGAAATCTCCGTAGATCTACGGATTTGGAGGTTTTCTACGGATCTACGGATCCGTAGATAACATCTACGGAAATGCAATTTTTTCTACGGAAATCTACGGATTTATTTCAGTGTACTTTTGAAGAAGGTTGCCAATGATCGACAGTTATTTTTTCTATTGGAAAATCATCTTAACAAAAAGGAGAATCCGCAAAACCACGTTGTGCGATAATAAATACCAGCGATCGAAAATTCAACTCGAGAATATGGACCCTGCTTTATAAAACGCCTTCCTTCCGCATTTCGGCGATAATGAGTCGGGAAAATTATATGAAGTTCAAATCAATAAATCCAGTAAAAGTCGTATTGAATAGAATTTAATTTATAGTCTCATCTGCAAATGATAAATTGTTTATTTCATAGAATTCAGGCAACGTTTTCTCCTCTCTGAATCGATATCTTGGATCCTGATAACTGTTTTAATTCGTATATTTGATTCGTGCACGTAGCCTGACAGCTGATTTGTCGATCGATTGGCGCTGGTTCAGGTAAAAGCGAAAAGGACACTGAGTACCCGAGCAGAAGAAAATAATTGCGGAATACTAAATTTAGGTATCAATACCAACGACTGTTTACCACAATATGGTATTAATGAGCTCTACATAAGAGGTAAAATACCAAACAAAAATAACACAGATAAGTTCTACAAATAACTATTTGATAATAAAACGAGTTATTATAATACCTGAATAATAATAAAACATTTTTCAACCTTCCAGTAACAAAATTCACACTATGGAGGTATTCAATAAGGTATTGATTTGGTATTTGAAAAAAATCACTGGAATACATAAATAATACTAAAATAAAGTATTATACCTCATTGAGGTATTAAGCAGGTATTGATAACTGTTTCTTCAATACCTGCTTAATACCTCAATAATCAATTAATACCAAAAGTTTTGGTGTTAATACCAAAAAATAGTATGCTCGGGTTATTGCCCAGTTATTTTCTCCTGGTCGGGTATTGTGACAGTTGTCTTTGATAGTTGGTAATATTGGTTGACCAACCTCGGCGCAGCCCAATGTAAATATGAATATCTGTAGCACTTTTTAAGACGAAATGCTATTAAGAAGCACAACTGGAAATCCCGAATGGCAAAACGCGATCCAAAATCAGCTGGGTATTTCTCCGATGTCATTGATGTCAGGACCTTCTGAGAAACGAACGTCGCCTCTGACCATGTTCTGGTGGTATGTGGGATTTATACTTGACCAAACTAGAAGGCGAATGCTCACAGCGGTTATATGTCAAAAAGGAGCGATATGGTCGTTGTTCGCGCACATTCAAGCGTCTGTAGAGCTGTCGGATATTTATGACAAGGGAAACTGTTCGGTTCGCGGTGCAGTAAGCACTCGCGGTCACTACTATTAAAGTCAGTGGGTTTATTGAGGAGAAGTAATTATGTGCACATGCACTGAAAGAACTGTACTGTTCTGTAGATAACACAATGTATTTTACTACGACATGATAGCTTCTAGCTTGTATGATGACTGACTTAACTGTTAATTGTTTGAACTATATATAGGTTGCTACCACTATTAGATGAACACAACTGTTCTGTTCAGGAAGTAAGAATCTTCTAGAATATAGCTGTAGTATGGGTAACGAAACGCAACAAACTGTTCCGTAACGCCTATCTACTCGATTCATTATGCTACACCTAACTGTCCTGTACTACAGTGAAGTCTCACTACCTCGTATAAATCTAATTCAAAAGCTGGCGCAAACAGTCGTCCACATCGTACGAATGAGGGTACAACAAAAATGAGGAAAGCTTTGCCATGAATGACACGTGAAAGCGATCAACAACACGACAAGGAAAAACTTTCATTACTAAAGCAATTAGAGTTATCTAAATCTATCCAGCAACCAACGTCACGTTAAAAGAGAATATGTGTATTGCCAGCTATAACGTTAATCTCATTCAGCTTCAACATGTTCGAAATTTGGCTCTGGTATGCATACCTCGTACCTCACTAGATCAATTTATCTACAGTAACAGCATGACACATCTTTATGAACAGGATTAAGTTAAGATTAAGGTCCCCGTCTACAAGGAGGGCGGTGCAATCGACGGAAGACTACATGATTTATCTCCTGATGGCGTTATCCGTAGATTCATGTCGCAAGACGACGAAGTTGTTGCCGATAAAGACGTGTTCAGGAATTTGTTCCCCATTTCCTACGCTGTCCGGGTTGTGAGAATGCGGATAGAACACTCCATTCCTTTCTTCGTTACACTGGAATATGTAACCAACTGGCACATATAACCAACAAACTGTTACGTTTCAATTCTACGAACAACTATGGAAAACAGTGGTATAAAATCTCTCTTTTGTTGCCCATTTCTGCTGCATTAACCGCAACCAGGATTCAGTTTCAACGCCTTATTCATTCTTTAATCTGCATCTTGACTGAAGTTTAAAGTAGAGTCTAAAGCCTTCAGCTCGGAGGCAATATTAATGCATTCACCCACCAAAACATTCATGTGTTTTATATGAGCTCTGTGAAATTAAAAGCAGAAGGTGGCATCTGTTACATTTTCGAGAAAAAGGTGAATTGTGTAATCTATGAAGTTGAATTTGAATCGAAAATAACTGAATGAACGCGCTGCCTCAAACGAACTAAGGACGAGGCAAACAACTGCAATATTCCCTCCAGCGCGGTGGGCATACATTGAATTTTGCCATAACCAAAAAAAAATTTCGACTTCAACGCCGAAAGCAAAAACGCAAGCAGTGGTCCAACCAGCAACGACAGCTAAACCAGAATCTTATATTGAATCATCAACGATTACATCCAGTACTTTTATAGCAACAAATAGCACCGCCAAACAAGATGCAAATGGTAGATAAAGATTCATCATACTTTCGTACCCAAGGAAATGAACCGGAACTAAGGCACATCGAAAAATACAGCAGGCACTACGGAAGCATCCCAAGGAGGTCAAATCTGAGGAAGACATGAAGAAAAAATGGGTTTCCGTACAGGAGAAGCTGAAGCTAGATGTTGTACAGAAACTAATGAGGGGAGCTAAGCGTAATGTGCGAGCGTAAGGTTGTGGTGTTATAGTTGAATAAAATAAATATGCCAAAAACTTACTAGTGGGTTATACCCAAGTAACCATAAGCATTAAGCCATTGCACTATATTGGCTATACATTTGCATTAATGTTGCATTGAAACTCCATTGCAGCATCAACAACGCAATAAAGCTTTATATTAGCATCAATAATGCATAACTGCACATCCGACATATATCATTATAGCTTGCTCTATATGCGTATATAAAGCTGATATAACGCGTACATGCTTCAAGGATCTTTAAAGCATGTAAGCTTTACAAGTGCATTTAATGCCATTATAGAGCAAATAAAAAGCTGATATAATGCTATTGTAATGCTGTGGGTTTATTTGTTATGCAACTCTTCTTGAAGATTATATTCGGTATATTTCATTTTAATCGAACATATACAATATAGTCCAGGAAGCAAACGCAGCGCACTTACCGTGAAGGACGAGGCAAGGTACCTCAGTTCGAGACTTACTAAAGGTAATTTTCGTAAACATTCATATCATGTGAGAACGAAAACCTATTAAGGATATTCATTACAATGCATTAGAACAGAGTCAATTACGGTTTTAAACAGAATAATTTATTTTAAAAATTTTCCTTTTTTCTCATCATACCGAAAGGAAACATAAGAAATGGTTTTAAAATCATGGCGGACAATGACAACCAACTGAAGCTTTTTATTAGCATTAGAAGAGCCAATATAAGGCTTTCAAATTTGACATTTGTGCGCTTTTGCTATATAATAGCATTAGTACTGCAGAAACGAGCTGTCAATCTCTGCACAGTAATAGCACTATATTTCGCCTTTTCTGGCATAATATGTGACCTGTGATTTCTTAGGTCACAATATCGTCGCTTTGGTCACTGAGCCCAGCTTGTATATATTTGAAAATATTGTTATTTTTTTTTGTCGTATAAATAAATAACAGTGTACGGTCTATCGCGTGTATTTGACGACGCCTGTTCTTTGTTTATACTTTGAAATTATTGTTCGTAAATGTCTAAGTAGAATTTAAACGTCAAACCATTACTACTCCGTGCTCGCATGTTTGAGTCGCGTTTAAGTTCTGCTTAATAGCCCAGGTTGGTGTCAAATGTAGGTTTCGTTATTTATTTGTTCAGAGATTTATTTACTTATTTATTTATTTATATATTTATGTGCTTATTTATTTATTTATTTATTTATTTATTTATTTATATTTGTTATTTATTTTGCTTGTTTATTTATTATTCATTTTGTTATTATATTCGTTATAATTGTTCATTATAAAAAAAATCAAGGAAACAAGTACCGCACGTTTAGCATGTCAATACATTGTACTAAAATTTGAGCATATTTCGTGACACCAACCGAAACGATAAAATTTTTGTAAATGTCAACCGTTATCGTCCTGTCATCTCATCATCACCGTCATCAAATGCGGGGTGGGATGCGAGGAGGCGCGGTGGGTATATTTTGGAAAACGGACAGGGCAAGGATAAAATCTACCGCGAAAAAGGAATGCGGTCTCTAATAGTTAACCGGCCCGGAGGAGTGAAGACTAGCAGCAGCGAGTCACTAGATACTTGACCGCGCGTTTCCATCGTAAGAAAAGTCTTGTGATATAAGCTGATCCGTAGGATCTTGTTTTCGCCGTTCAGAACCACCACACGAACGTTAAGGTTCTGTCCGGCCAGTCGAGTGGGATAAGTGTGGTTACCGGTTTCTGTGTAGTGTACTAGTACGACGCGAGTGCAAGAACGGTCAGTGATTGGCAATATTTTTACGCCATTGTAGAGGCCAGTACCCAAGTACCGGAGGGTAGGCTCTACTAGACCGAAAACGTTGTAAATCCCACTCGACTTAGTGTTAGACACTCGTGTAGAAGATAAAGTGCGCATTGTACCACTCTCCGGGCCCAAAAGTGAAACGCAGGCCTCCGCTACAAATAGGCCGAGTTGCTGCTTCTTCAGGAGTCCCCCGTCGCTATCGTCCGTACGTTACTGCACCACCGTCGAAGCCCGAGCCTCATCCAGCCAGCTGCAAGTCGACCAACGTCATCACGGCCGCAACGGTATCGAAAGAAAAAGGTTTTTTTGCGGAATAAAAGTGCAAGTAAAATTATTTTGTTTTTTGTAGCCATTCTGGCTTTTGCTTGAAATTTAAAAATTAATAAAATAGTGTATGGTCTATATATACAAGTTGTGTCGTCCATTTTGTTTATAGTGTAATCCTTTTTGGTACTTGTTTCCGCCGAAAATTAATTACGATTCGCTCAGTGACCATAGTGTGGGAAGAAAAGTCCGCCCAGTGTGAATTTCTCCAGGAGACAACCGTGAAACGACCCTAATAGCTGGTGAGTACAGTGTGGCCCCACCACCACAAGTAAACGTTACGAAACCGATACGTAACAAATATCAGCATTATATAAGTATTTAGGGCTTCACGGCTTTTTAGGACAGCTTTATATGTGGATTTAAAGCAGATATTAGGCTACGTTTTAATGCTTATTGGTTACTTGGGTATTGCATTGTCTGAAAGTTTGACAAACTTGGTAATTTTTTACAGCGTTTTTTTCCGTGGTGCAATTTGATGTGGGACATTTCGGAAGGTTTCACGACCGTAGTCAACAAATCGAAGAAGCATACAAAGCCAACCGACCGTTAAATTCTAAGCAACTGCTGCGGTGTTAGTGTGGACGAAGTGACGATCAAATAAGCAGACTGAATGACCGTTAGGCATTGCTACAAATGCCCCCCACAAAAAAGCTCCGCGCGCAATAGTTAATTGCGCGCGAGGGAAATACTACTAGCCTATTGAAAAAAATCTTTATCTTTATTTGTTGTAAGTATATAAAAGGCAATGGCTCCGCATTGAATAGCGTCATATAAACGAACAATATAACAAAAAATTGGGATAGCACAATCAACCATAAGGATTAAGAATAAGTGGCCAGATGGCAATAACAGAATCCCGTTCGAACATCTAAAAGTCGGGAGTGACAAGCAGGACGAAGCAATCCACTGCATCCTCAATATCGCATAACAATCCTCAATATCGCCTATGAATACCCTGTTCTGTTTAAAAGACTGCGCCCGTTGGCTGAATCGGGTGACGGTGAATACCAAAACAGACGATTTACGATGGACCAGACGTTTACTCTGCGATATATCTTGGATAAATTTCGAAAATACAACAAGCGGACTCACCATCCGATTGTGAATTTCCAGGCAGCGTACGATTAATTGAAACGAAACGAAAAGGGCAGATAACGATGGTTAAAAAAGAATAATCAGAGAGATATCTCACATTAAATAGGTTGAAACCAAGCGATGGGATTTCAAATTTGTTGTTCCATATAACGCTCGAAGGTGCGATACGGATTTGTTGTGCAAAGGAACGGAACTAATATCACGATATCTCACAATTACTGGCATAAAAAATATTTTGAAAACTTGTATTCTTACTGTAGAACTAACAAGAATGGTTCCTGAACGAACAACATGAGCGACGTTAGAACCCTCGACTAGACTGAACAATTCTATAGATATTGTCAAATACAAATTTTGGAGCTTTACAAGGACAATGTGGACTAAAAAAATACTTTTCATCCATTGTGTAATGTAATTTTAAGAAATTTTTCAGCATTGCTAATTTTTAGGTTACAAGTAGGCCTTAACAGTGCGGCTTGAATAAGTCGGTTGGACTGCTATTTTAAAATACTTTTTACTGCTGTTGTGTTTTGAAAATGCTGCCTACTAGTAAGAAGCATTTGTAGAGTACTAAATATCAATTCATTAATGAATATAACTTTAACTTGGAATTGAGTTTGGGCACACAATCCCTGAATGGGGTGAAAAACACTATTGAGTTCTGCAAGATGACGACACGAATGAACTCTTGCTGAATGAAGTTCACGTTTGACAATTCTCGGTGGTTTGTTTACTTTGTCAGTTGCGTGAGTTCGAGTGCAACGGGTGCTCATCTGTCACATTCGAACTCACGTAACTCCTATGTAAACAAACCACCGAGAATTGTCAAACGAAGTTCATCATTTTGTGGGGTTATGCCGGTTGGTGTAAAACCTAATTTGTAATACTTTTGTTTCTTTGTTGAGTGCAGAGCAAATCTACGGATTTAATGTCGCGAGAATCTGGCATCGCTGGCTTCTTACCACGCAACCGAGTCACACGTTATTCTTACAAGTATCACCAACTAAATGGTGACGAGTTTTGAACGTACCCGGAGATCTGTCGGGACGGAGGCAACGGTGCTGCTAGTCCACTCGTCATTTCAAGTCGGTGTTATCGTTATTTACGCAGGGGAAGAACAGCACGCTTGTCAGCCCAAAGTCGCCGTCCAATTCGTGATGCGTGTCCTGTCCGTTGACGTTCGCAATAACCAGTTTACCGAAACCAGGTTGTTACTGGTGTCGATCTTCGAATCGAATATAAAAATATACGGATTTAACGACCACATTTCGAGGCAGTGCCAACGCCTGAGCTAGCCAGAAGGGCTCCGTATACGATACGATACGTTTACGTATACGTAAACGAGCATGAGGGCTTTGAGAGGGGAAGTACAAGAGGAAGTCCATGCAAAGTTTGTGGGAGTTTCCTTGATGCCAGTTTATATTCATGGTTGCTAGTTTTACTGTTTTTGTCTCCGCAAGTCTACACTGAAAAAATCCAAACGTTAATTCTATTTGCTTCAAACCGCTTAAAATTCATATGAAGAAGAAATTCTATTGTTATCACGCGCACACATACCTTCTATGTGTCAACTGTATAAACTATGTATGCATACACATAAGTTATATGTGCATATTGTTATAGAATGGGGTCTTATGTGCCTAATAGTTATGAAATGTGAATGTAAGATCAATATTTCTTGTAAATACACACATTAGGTTTATGTGCCAGCAAATAGTGTCTATATGCCTCCGTTAATTGCAAAAATCTATGTGTAAAATCAATAGGCATAACGTTTACTTTTTTTTGAGTGTATGTATAAAGTGTCTGTAGGATGATAAACAGACTCACTCCGCTAGTCCAATCATGCCGTGGGTTTGCGTTATCACGCTAGTCGAGACTGAGTTATTTGACTGTACCTAATTTCAAATAGTAATAGGATTTTCGATTAATTCTCGATAAACATATGATTACGGCTTAAAAGCCAACTGTCAAAATTCTCTTTGAAAGGAAATTCCGGGCAAACCGTTACTGGCCAAACACAGTTCATAGCAGTTAATGAAAGAGAAAACTTTTCTTTTTTGTTTACTACCAACATCTGTGATTGGTGTGTAACGGTTTGTCCGGATTTTGCTTTCAAAGGGAATTGTGACAGTTGCCTTTTAAGCCGTAATCATATTTTTGTCGAGAATTGACACCGGTGTAGTGGAGTGCACTGAAACTGCACCGTTTTTTCACTTTCTAGCAGAAGTGCAGAAAACTGGGTACGTTGCATTGACACTTCTGCTATAAAGTGCAAACCAGTGCACTCCACTACAGACACTTTATATAACAGACTAGCGGAGAGAAAAACAGGTCGTCAAACGGTCGTAACAAAATTCTCACAAGTTTCCTATCTCATGCCTCCACGCGAGTCTAAGTCTATTGATGACATTTGGTCCTTAGACCGGCGACGACTGGGTGCTATCAGCCTTCTGCCGATAGTAGCAGAATGAGAGGGTGCGAACAGATCTAGTCGAGAAAACATTGCCGTAAAAATGAATAGTTGATCGGAAATTAGCCCCAATACGAATAATCTGACTAGTATCTATGATCACGGGTCAATACGTATTGAAAATTCGCCGCGTCTGCTTTTATGAACCTAATTTCAAGCTCCGTTATTGCTAACAAGCCCGTGCATCAGGTTAACAATCCTTTATATTTCCCTTCAGTGTTCGTTATTATCGCTCGTATACTTGTATTCCACAAATAAATATGGAATGATATGGAAAATAAGAAATACTTTCCTTGATTTATAACATCTCGCGCTATTTTTGCCTGTATAATGTGTCACTCTAGCTTGTCACTCTAGCCTGTATAATGTGTCACTCGGTAGTTTTCAAGCCAATAAATATATCGTAGAGTAGAAGTAGCGAATTCTGTCCAAATACTGTTGCAATAAATAGTGATCCGGCCCATTACGCAGATAAGATTAGCTTTTCTAGGCAATACTCCCACGGTCGGCCTAGTGGAGTTCAAATTGCTTTTGTTTAGGGAACATAGTATACTCTCGGTAGCCGGCTGCCCAGAGTTTAAAAAAAACCAAAAACTAAACAAGATCTCTTTTTCGAGTGATCGTGCACTCGAAGACTAACTAAACAACTACGTATTAAAATATGCTTTACAGGTCGCATCGCTTGCTTGGAGCGAATCCTAGACCTGATACCCTTCCAAACTACCAACTCCGCGACACCTATGGAAGAGTCTGATGAATCGTCGTCCTTCCGTTAAGTAGATGGAGCATCAACACTTCCTGTCTACCTTATCCTTTATCCTTCCCCGTGAACGATGGAGATGGGGGCGGCCGGCAATGATGGCTATCATGCTGTTGAGGTTTTAATATGGGTCGAATTGGTATGAATTCCTACTTACCATTTCCTAAGCAACTCTTATTAGATAATCAGCAGTCAAACATGATGAAGTCAGTGTGCAATCCGCCAAAATCATCGTCACAACGCAACGCAACGCAACGCAACGCAGACTAGCGGAGAGAAAAACAGTAAAACTGGCAACCATGAATGTAAACTGGCATCACGGAAGCTCCCATAAGCTTTGCATGGGCTTCCTCTTGCACTTCCCTTCTCAAAACCCTCATGCTCGTTTGGCTGCGCTTTTTGACAGTCCGTTTGGCTGCAATTTTGACACTTTGACGCTAGTCTGTGTATAAGGTGTCTGTACACTCCACTACACCGGTGTCAATCAATCAAAAACCCCATAAGTTTTTTGGTTTAACGATTCACAGCGGAGCATTTTTTATTTATTCCCTTTGCTTTGGGAAGTCTCTGATAGCGTAAGGTTTCATTACTTGTTCGGGTTCTAATGATAGCTTGTCAGCAGGGTTCATTTCATGTTGTATTTTATTATTCGAGCGCCAGCTTATCGTGAAGGGTTTTATTGCTGTGCTTTGGCTATGGTGGTAGACCTCATAGTGAGAAGATTGTATTGCTACTGTTGGCTTTGGGAATCGTGTAATCGTGTGTCATTCTATTACGGTTCCATTTATCTCCTAGTTGCACAACATGTGTCGAGTTTTCTTGTTATGATTTCGGCTATCTCCTAATTATCCGGCGTGTATTATAAGTTAAATTTTCCTAATCTTGTCGAATTATGCGTCCCGTGCGCGTTTAACGAAAAGATGATTTTTCTTCATTTCATCATAGGGGCTCCTATTAAAATGTTCGGAAAGAGATTTTAAAAATTAATAACTATAATTGAACTGAATTTCCGTGTATGCAAAGTTTCGATTCGCGCTGTGCATGATAAACTTTACAGACAGCAAGGAAACGGGCGCAAGTTGTATACGGCCTAACTGTGTGCGGGTTGCAGAAATGCCATAGCGTCTACCGCTTATTGTATTGTAATGGTGTTATACTCATGATGTTGTTCGTTTGGAATGCAAGCATCGACTCGATTGACTAAAACAGATACGCGGTACTTCTATTTATAATCTCATGGTATTTGATTGTGTCGCTAGGTGCTCACTTTTGACGGCTTTGGTTGAAATAGACAGACTCATGTATGGAAGTTTTCACGTTTTCCAATATCTATTCATTTTTACGGGGGTTTCAGTTGTGTGCTTTTAAAATACATAAACAATATACAGTCGTGATTCGCTTGTTGGACACTTTTTAACTGCACCGCTTTTTAGTTGGACCTCCGCTAGTCGGCCCAACCAGCGAATCACGACTGTAGCAATAAAACATAATGACGCAAAAGCGCGACATCGTTTGATTTTAGATTTTAGAATGATAGTTCTTTTCTTTAATACATGCAAAAATCACAAAACCCTGGGAGGCCTGCAAAACTCATATTTTTTTCTTTATATATTCCATAAACAAAGACCCATTAATTTTTTGGAAGATAAGATTTTATTACATGACAATGGCTGAAACAAATGACTGTTTTGTGATTTTATCTTACTGAAAATATGGAAATTATTGGATTTCGATTCGGGATATTATAAGGGTGGACAATTACAAACACCAACCAATGATACTTCCATCGTTCTTTTTTCACTTCACTACAAAATAATAATAATTCTTGAAAATCAACGGCACAACCTCGTCCGATATAAAATTGCGATCGGGACGCTTCGATCGGCACGGATTTAACGCGGGCTGTTGAATGATTTGCAGGGGCCGGGCCACTTCTTTCTGCAACCGAATCAGATCCAGTGGACAGTCAAGTTCTGTGTATGATGTTACGACGATTGGACAATTGGCTGCTGCGACCGCTTCCAAGGTGTCTGGCCATGTGTCGAAGCCCTGATAGGCGTTGGTTGAGTGCAGGATGGGATTGAAGAAACAGATTAGATCCGGTTTGGTATAGCAGTTGCGATCCTGCTGGTATTCGTGGTAGAATCTTCTGCACTGGAAGTCGAACTTTACCACGCGACACTTGAGGCGACAACTTCGGCACATCCTGGTTTGAGACGGGGAGAAAGAGTGGGAAGAGATATTACTATTGTGTATAGTGAGCTCAACGTTCAATACTATTTGTTTACCTTATGAATATGTACAAAAAGATGAATAATTTATTTTATTTTTAAATTGTTTTATTTGAACAAAGAGTACACTTATAGAAGCTCATCAAGCGCAGTAGACACCACGGGCAGGTGGCCGGTCTATTTCACGATGAAGTAGTAGTAGTTTTTGAAAATCAACGGAGCGATCTCTGCTGATATGAAATTTCGGTCTGGTCTTTGAGAAGCGAAGGGATTGGGTGCCGGTTCGTGGACCACTTCTAGCGGTCGGCTGGATTCCTTCTGCAATCGGGCTAGGTCCAGCGGGCATTCGTATTCCGTATATGCTGTTACCAGAATGGGACAGTTGGCGCTTGTGGCAGCAACCACTGTTTTGGGCCATGTATTCAAACAACCGAATCCGGTCGCTCGGTGAAGTCCTGGGTTGAAGAAGCAGATCAGATTCGGCTGGGTGTAACATGAGTCCTGCCGGTAATCGTGGTACAGTCGGCGGCACTGGAAGTCAAATTTGACGGCTCGGCACTTGAGGCGACAAGTTCGGCACATTCTGGAACACGAGGAAATAGTTTAAACGGGTGCGGAAGGAAGAGGAAGCTACGCATAGTTTGAGATTGATTATAGTTACCTTGTATTAGCAGTGAGGTGAATGAACCACGCTCCAAAACCTCGTAAAAGCAAACAATCAACCTTGTACAGATGTGTTAGCAGATCACTGGTGTCCAAGCAGATTTCGCCTGTTTGTAGTTTGAAAGATCAGTTTTTTGAACTGCTCAAAAATTTTCATGAATTTTGGTCACTTTCATAATAATGTTTTGTTCGGTTTTTGCCAATTATTACAAGTTCTGCTGATCGCAATTCCTCTGCTTGAATCACACCGATGTGGCTAGTAAGGTATTATCACCGATTACACGGAATTATTTATTTTAGAGAAGGTTCGGATAGTGATTGTGGCGATAAATTGTTTTTTTTCTGGAAATCATGCAATGAGTACTGTACGATATATCCAAGTCCTGTTGATGATTGTACAGCATTTGAAATTCAGTCAGTTAGAATGCTGAATTGGTGGGACAAAGACGGGATTGTGCAACACACAACATCAATAACATTAATGTACACTGAGTGATATTATAGGGGAGAAGACATCTGATGCATTTGTTGTATATTTATATTATTTTTATGACGTAAAATCCGATTCTAATCATAGTTACTATTTTATATTATTCTGTGAGTTGATGGAAACGTAGTCAGAAAAATTCAAATTTAAAGTATGTAAACTAATATTTTACATTTTCGGAAATTTTTTAACCTTAGTACATTGAGAGCCTCTCTGTTGTATATGTAGTTTTTCTGGCAACACTCTTCTTCTTCCGCGTGATTTTTAATCCGTTCAATCTTTTTAATACGGTCGACATACAAGTAATAAAACGTACTTAAATGTAATCGTGGCTGCCTTCTCTATCCCGATATCCCAAAATATCCCAAAATACCTAATATTTTGGTATCAGAAGTGGGATTTAGAGGCATAAGTTTTCCGATCGAGATTGACGCGTTCGTTTCGAAGATGTCTAACGAAGAGCTAATGGCATCTCTCGCGCAGATGTTAGCCAATGCCCTACGGTCCTCCATTGAAACAGTAGCTGTGGGACATTCGGATGCCACAAGGGCTGCTGCAGCATATCAAGCCAAGCCACCATCGTTCTCAATCTCCGAATATCGTTCTTCAGAAAACACCGCCGTTTCGGATTATTTCAAACGATTCGAGTGGGCATTGAAATTGAGCAACATCCCAGCTCCGCAATATACACACTATGCTCTTGTACATATGGGTACGGAGCTAAATAATGCCATAAAGTTCTTGGTGAGTCCCCGCGATCCAGAAGACCTCACGTACGATGAACCGTGCGACGTTAGTTGACCACTTTGACCAAGCTAAAGATAAGTACGTAGAAAGCATCAAGTTCCGCGAAATCGGGCAACAAAATGGCGAACCTGTATCCGGTTTTGCTCTACGACTCCGGCAGGGCACCCTGTGAGTACGGAGATTTTCTCGATAGGATGCTGATTGAGCAGCTTTTACACGGGCTCGAATCGCGTGACATGTGTAACGAAATTATTGCCAAGAAGCCGGCAACGTTCAAAGTAGCATTTGAGGTCGCACACACCCTGGAAGCCAACCTCCGCTAGTGAATGGCGGATCTCAATAGTAGCATGTCTGTAATAACCTATGTACTTGGAACTATTGAGAACCAGAGCTACAGGTCCAAAGCCCTGGTAAAGGAGGATGGTTGTGATGATCTGGGCCGCGGTCACCTCGTAAAGCACAAAAGGTCATAACCCCAAGTCCAAGGCGTGAAGCGACCCGTGCCGAGTGATCGAGGGGGTGAAAAAGATGCTCGATCGTTAACGGAGCCTGTGGGGTACCTGGGCAACCCCCACAGCAATCGTCCCTTGCCACGTTACTGCGGAGCTCTGGCGTGGCGGACCTTTCTTTCTCGTGCGACTCGTGGGATCAATGAGCGACGTGAAAAATAATAAAAACAAACAAACGGAGGTGCCGAACCCCTTTGCTAAAGGTGGTTTCATGAGCTCTCCCCCCAGTAGGGAGAATAGTGGAGCGACGGGGGCTGCATCCGACAGCACCAGTGATCCCCAGCAGTGGTAGAAAATAGCCCTACCAACGCGCTGGAAGGGCCACTAACCGCGATGCGTAAAGTGGTGGAGCAGCACGATACTATAATCGAGTTCACTAACGTGAAGCAAAATATCAGCAAGAACCTGAAAAAGAGCCTGCTGGTGCTCCGGAAGGCTGTTCGTGTCGCAAGATAGGAACAGCAGGCTTACGCCAAGTGGGTGGAATGTCGGAAGAAGTCCGACAGAGGAACCCAGATAGTGGCCTCCAAGAGGGAGGGAAGAGAGAAGGCCGACATAGGTACCCAGACAGGGGCCTTCCCCTTCTATGGAGCAGCCAAGTCGCTCGAAGCGGCGGCTGAGTTCCCCTCGAAGGGCAAGGGCAAGCGCAAGACGACGTCGAACGCGAAGCGTCCTAGGAAGTCACCAGGCGAGGGTGCAAAAAACAACACCATACGGCGTGTAACCGTGACGGCCAAACGCCGTTTGGTCGAGGTAAACCGGGGCATTTTCGCCGCCGGGCAGAAAGAAGGTACCAGCAACTCGGCGCAACCGGGGCAGGGAGGCGTAAACCCCTGGACGCTGGTCACTAAGAAGAAGCCGACACTGACACCGGATGCATCGCGGCCCGCGAAGAAGGCCAAGGACAGAGGCGAGGCCTTGTGGTTAAAGACCGACAAGGACAAATATGCCGACGTCCTAAAGTCGATGAGGGCGGCCGAAAGCCTCTCGCCCCTCGGGCAAGACGTGCGCAGCGTGAGACGCACCAATACAGGCGAAATGCTATTGGTGCTGAAGCGAGGCGCACAATCCAGTGCAGTCTATAAGGCCTAGGCCCAAGAGGTCCTGGGTAAAGGCGCCCAGGTGAGGTCGTTAGGGGCGGAAATGACTCTCCAGTGTAAGCAACTGGACGAGTTCACGACCGCAGACGGTGTCGTCGCAGCCGTCAAGGAACAGTGCGACGTAACAATTGAGCGGGCTTCTGTGCGCTTGAGAGGGGGACCCTCCGGCACGCCAGTAGCCTACCTCAGGCTACTGAAAGCAGATGCAAAAAGGTTACCGTGATAGGTAAACTGAAGATCGGCTGGTCAGTATGCCCAATTATCATACCCCAGCCGCCTTCAGTGGATAGGTGCTATCGGTGCCTTTAGTCCGGCCATCAATCGTACGAATGTAAGGGTACAGACAGGAGCAAACTATGTCGTCGCAGCGGCGAGGAGGGGCATAAGGAGCGGGGCTGCCTTATCTGCACCGCTAAGAAGCAAGCCCGTAATCATGCTATGGCGGACCTTCGTGTCCCATCGGTGAGGCAAGTAAGAAGAAGCCGTGCACGTCACACAGCTAAATCTTAACCATTGTGCAGCAGCCCAACAGCTGTTGTGGCAGTCGGTCTCGGAGTCGAGGACAGATGTCGCCCTCCTATCCGACCCGTACAACATCCCTGCCGGCAACCGCCGGAGTCCCGCAGGGCTCGATCCTAGGCCCGGTGCTATGGAACCTCATGTATGACGGGGTTCTGAGACTGAAGTTCCCTCCTGGGGTCAAGATCGTCGGCTTTGCCGACGACGTAACCTTGGAGGTCTACGGGGAGTCAATTCCTGAGGTAGAACTAACTGCAGAACACGCGATCAGCACGGTGGAGGAATGGATGAGCGCGAGAGGCCTGGAGCTCGCTCATCATAAGACGGAGGTAGTTATCGTCAACAACCGCAAGTCGGCACAACATGCAGTTATCCATGTGGGAGAAGTCGCGATCACTTCATAGCGAAGTCTGAAGTCTCTCGGAGTCATTATAGACGACAAGCTGACCTTCGGCAGCCATGTCGACTATACATGCAAGAGAGCGTCGACTGCTGTTGCGGCTCTATCGAGAATGATGTCCAACAGCTCAAAGGTGTGCGCCAGTAGACGTAAGTTACTGGCAGGCGTTGCCGTATCTATCCTCAGGTACGGCAGCCTGTCATGGTCAAGAGCACTGAGGGTAACCAGTTACCTACTGAAACTGGAGAGCACCTACCGCGTGATGTGCCTCAGAGTGATATCTGCCTACCGCACGGTATCACACGATGCATCCTGCGTGATAGCGAGCATGATGCCAATCGGACTAGTCATCCGGGAAGATGAGGAGTGCTTCGAGCTACGTGTAAATAGAGAAGCCCGCGAGCGCACCAGGGTTGCCTCGGTCGCCAGATGGCAGCGTGAGTGGGATAACTCCTCGAAAGGTAGGTGGACCCACCGGCTGATACCTAACATATCGAGCTGGGTGGGTAGACCCCATGGGGAAGTTCACTTCCATCTGACACAATTCCTGTCAGGCCATGGCTGTTTCCGACAGTACCTCCACAGGTTCGGGCACGCGGAGGTCCCAGTCTGCCCGGACTGCCCAGGTGTAGACGAAACTGCCGAACACATACTGTTCGTATGTCATCGGTTCGACGTCGAAAGAAGAGCAATGCTTGACGTCTGTGGCTGGGACACAACCCCTGATACCCTTATTCAGCGGATGTGTCAATCGTTGAAGAAGTGGAACGCAGTCTCGGCTGCTACCATCCAGATTGCCAGTAGGCTACAGGTAATCTGGCGAACCGAGCAACAGACGACGGGCACGGCTAACTAGTGATTGGTTAGCTGGAGCGAAAAAGGCCAAGCGCAAAAAAGGAAGTGAATGGTCTGTTCATGCCGAGGCAGGTTTGGCGCAGCGACTGGCAACCGCGTAAGGGGTAAACCCAGCCACCCCGAAGCAAGACAGAAGAGTGAGTGTATAGGCGTATAAGTGGACTGCCTCATGCCAAGACGGGAGGGTCGTAGCGTAGTATGTTGGGACTTAGCTATCGATGCCTCGTGGCGTGGTAGAGGAACGAAAGGGTGAGCATCCAAGTCAGTCTCACATGGTATGTTAAGGGTGAGCACAAAAGTCAGCCTCACATGGTATGGTAGAGGTGAGCACAAAAGTCAACCTCACATGGTATGAAAACGGTGAGCACCCAAGTAAGCCTCACATGGTATGTCAGAAGTGGGGCCTAATAAAAATGTCCCACATGGGATGCCAGAGGGAGCGACAGGGGTGTAATAGAGTGGTACGATTGAGAGTGAACCAGGTGATAGGGTGAGCATCCAAGTCAGCCTCACATGGTATGTTAGAGGCGAGCACAAAAGTAAGCCTAGCAAGGAATGGAAAAGGTGAGCACACAAGTCAGCCTCGCAAGGAACGAAAAAGGTGAGCACAAAACTAAGCCTCATGTGGAGTGTTAGACAGTGAATCAAGGTGTGGCAGAGAGAGCACCCAAGTAACCCTCATACAGGACGTATGAAGGCGTGAGCGAGAGTGAGTGAGTACATCAAGTACAGGCATCCCCCCAGAAGTAATACCGAGAGGTGGTCCCTGGGGGGAACGATGGCGGTGCCCAATGGAGTTTAGTCGGCATTACCTAATCATGGCGACGTCACCATGAAAGCCCGACACACCCCAGTAGACCCCGTGTTGTAGCTTGGCATCTACTAATAGCACGTGTACTGGGTAAGTACGTAAATTGTTTTCTCCATTGTAAAAAAACACCGTATCGTAACGTTGCTTTAATTTATCCATCAATCGTCGGATATGACATACAACAGTGCAAAGAGCAACGAAAACGAGTCGTGCTTTTTTTGTTTATTTGACGCGGCTCAATGCGTTAGCATAACTGAGCCGTGGGTCTTTTAAAAATTTTACAATATGTAGAAATTAAAATCAAACTTTCAATTGTCCATAGGGTCTTGTTGACGCTGTTTGCTGCTGTGTGTTGAGATCCTCTTCCTAGGTGGTGAGACATTGGGTGCGTAGTCTGCCGCACCTTGGGCGTCATTCGGTTTGTCTTCTCTCGCGTTTTCGTTCACGTCCATGTCGTCATCGGTACTGCATTCATGATGCCCACGGTAGGATGTTCTTGTTTGTTTCTTGTGCTTCCGGGTCGCTGTTGTAAATCCTTCTTCATTGGTGTTTGATACTTTATTGGTGGTGATGGTTGTTGGTTTGGAGACATTCGGTGTAATCGTTGTTACTTCGATGTTGGTAATGACAGTTGGTTTAGCGGTACTGGGCCCGATCGTTGTTGAGCTGGTGTTTGTTACTGCCTGGTCCGTAGTCGTTGATTCACCAACCGCTTGTAGTTTAGCATACGACGACTGCATACCGGCTTTGGTCGTAGCAGGGGGAGCTTCCTTAGCAGCCTCTGCGTAAGATTTTCCGTGATGTAGCGGCTGATCGCAATATTGGCACGTAGGAATTTGCTCTGTGTACGTGACTAGTGTTCGTTGAGAATATGCAACACCTTGAGGTGATCTGCCTGAGACGGTCAAGTAGGAGGGAATAGGTTTTGTCGGCCGCATTCTCACTACACGAACACCGTTGCGAAGTCCCGGGAAGAAATTCCTTCAAGTATCTTCCTTAACATTATCATTATCAACATATGTTAGGATGCTGTATAAAATGTCTTTACATTCGACGACGTGTTTCAAGTTATTCTGCGAAGCGAATAATTCTGCTTGACTAATGTTTTTGATAGTAATCAGTACCGCATGACGTAAATGATGGAATTGCACATTATTAACTTCTGTTATGTTGAGCTTCACGTTCACCTTCAACAATTACTCCACTTCACGAATCGATGGTCTTACCGGACATTTCGAGAAGCAACGGAGCGATTTACAGCTTCTGCACTGAGCAAGATGAGAAATTGGACTGAACGAGTGGTGCTGTCAACGTAAAAGGTTACAGTGACACCCAATCTAGATGACAAGCAGAACACCATTAAGGTTCAACTGAGAAAGCTTGGAAAAACGGCCATCTTGGAAAGCGAAAACAGCAGTTTTTCTTTACACCGTTGGAAAAATCTTCATGAAAATAAATCAGTAATAGTCTACCAATGCCTCGAATACATTGATTCATTTTCATGAAGATTTTCCCAACGGTGTGAGAAAAAAAACTGCTTTTTTCGTTTTCCAAAATCGCCGCTTGTGGAGGCGTTCTCAGTTGAACCAACAAAGTAAATCTGCGCCTGCTCTGGTTAATTCGTTGGCCCATTCGTTACCAGCAATATCGGAAAGTCCGGCCGCCCAAACGAGATTGATGGTATTGTCAACACATAGTTCTTCTATTCGAATTTGGGATGCAAATAGCCAGCTTGAACCGTGATTTATCCCCTTAAATACAGCTTGACTATCGGAGCAGAAGTATCTAACTTGGCCGGATACCTTCTGTTGAAGGGCCTATTGTACCCCGCACATAATCGCGAAGATTTCTGCTTGAAGTACACACCAGTATCTATTAAGCGAATGAGACTATTCCAATCCCATTTCACGACAGTAGACAACCTCCATCAGAAAGCCGTCGGTGTAACAGGTCACTTTCGTTTATCGTTTTGTCTTCATTTAGCCAGACAACCGCCCCTCTCGAGAAGAAATTTTCACACGAATTGTCCTGTAAGGAAGTTCTACAATCAATACAATTTGAAAAGTTCATTCATTGTTTGTTTTTATTTGCAGCAGCGTGTTATTACTATTGCCAAAAAACCATAAAAAGCTACCAAAAACAACTTTTAGAAAAAAAAAATGTCATTATTATCGCAATGATTTTTTCGAGTAACCCTTCGTTGGATCACTATAAACTAACGTTTCAAATCCCTTTTTATAATTTTAGCGATTCGCGAGATATTATGATCACCGCCAGCGATGAAAGTAATAGCGTTTTGAGGCCAAGTCCATATCTCAGTTGATTGTAAAACGTTTTCGATTTATTTTTTATAAGTTACTTATAATAAGAACAATCATGTTACGAAAAGGTTGCTGAATAAAATTTTGTTATCTTGGACAGAGAAATTGATGTAAATCACTGAAAGTTCTCGATCCGCTAAACCCCTTAACGTGTAATCATATTGGAGACAAGCTTTGCCACTGCGACCACTATTTACGATATCCGAATCCATCGTAGTTGGAAGCGGGCTGTTAGTTTTTTCACACTTGTAACCACAGCCTACATTGTTAATTTGGATTTTTATTCTCCACATACTTTGCGTTGTGGTGCAAGCCATCGCTATTTGTTTTGGTAATCCTAATTATCATTGTATTGAGTAATCATTATCTGAAACATCACATCGAGATCTGTTTTTAATTTAATATCAAAGACTGGTCGGGAGTTGATTAAAGGGTGAAAAGACAATGATTCGACTGATAGCCAAATTCAGATTCATTGGATAGAGGGAACCACAATATAGGGAAGTTACCAGAAAACAGCCAGTTATGAACGTTGCTATTCCGGACCAGTGTGGCCACGATCCACTTACCTAATTCGGCTAATAATGTCGATGGGTAGATTTTCGACGTTCAGTTCCGGGCCAACGAACACCACCCTCAGCTCGGTGATTTCCGGTACAATGTGAAGGAAGAATGCTTCCCACTTGTCCAGGGTGTCACCTTCAAACTGCAACTCTGCACCGACCAAATGGATGGTGAAGGTTTCCGTTGGTTTTAGGCCCGTTTGTAGGTATCCGTGAAGGGCGGTCAACGGTGCGGTGGCGATCTGTGTCAGCGTTGCGTAAACACATTCGTCTCGGAGTGCTGTTCGTAGAAAGTAAAGAACATCTTAAATAGTTTTCCGGTAGGATTGGAATAGGCAAATTACCGTTTGAATTTTTGTATAGCATCTTAAGAACCTCGTCGATGTTTGGTGGGATGGTGAACGATTTCCCGGCTACTCGAACTGGTAGGACTGGCTCGATGCGACCAAGCAGTTTCTGCCGAAGGATTAGCTTTTGAAAGAGGAAAAATGATTTGCACCATTTCTTGTGAGTTGGTAACAGATGGTCAGGATGCTCGGCGCAGAAAGAAATTTGACGACACTCTTTGCACTCGGTCAATAGATCCTGTCTCCACTCGCGACAGCTAGGTGAACAGCATGATCGTGGGAACAGCAGGATTTCTCGTTCAAATGGTTGAAGAGGCCGTTTCAACATTTGTTCTGACTGGTTCAAAGTATGCACCCGAAGGTTGCGATACTCATCATCTGTTAACTTGTGCGCCATGTTGTAGATGTGTCCCCCTGTGTGAGAAATGCAGCTATTAAACGATAGATGTCGGTATTAAAAATTCAAGTATCGCTACCTCTTCGCGTAGCGTGTTCCACGATAACACCGCACAGATCCTTGTGAGTTGCAAAATCTGAACGTCGATGCTCTTCGGTACAGTATGAAACCATACGGCAACTTTCACACTGGATTATGTTTCTAAGCGGATTCTTGCATATCTGTAATTTTCCAAGTCTAACAACTGAATTACTACCATTTAATATCAGTTCTTACCTGACAATTAGTGGCGAGGAATACCGGCCGAGGGGCAAATTTGTATTCAATCGATTCTTCCTCCTCTTCAAACTCTTCCTCGAGTTCATCTTCTTCTGTTGTTTCCGTATCGGCGGGAAGTGTCTTCGGCATTAGTTTGGCGGCTGCTGCGGTCGCATTGAGGGCCGCCAATTGTTTTTCGACGTTGAACTTTACGTTTACCTCCTGCAAGGTAGGCATCAAAATACGGATAGCATCTTGGGTTAGAAGGGCTTGGTGGGGTGAAGTTGGATCGGCGCTCGCCATCGGCACTAATGCAGGAAGTGGCACGGATGCAGATGGTGATGGCAATGGTGAGGATGAAGACGGCGTTGCGTCTGCGCCGGGAGAACCAGAACCGAGGATACTGCTCACATCGCTGTCATTGGAACATGGTTTTTGTGTACTTTGCAGAATCGATAGAATGCGCTCAAGATTAAGGTTCGATTTTGATTTCTTAGGTTTTGGTTCTTGCGCGTTCTCTGCATCTGGTTGTGGTTGGGTTTTTGTGTTGTCTACTGTATTAATAGATGGTGTGGATGAGGTTGGTGGGCTAGGATTGTCTGTTGGATCGGAATTTTTCTTTCTCTTGGGATAGGACAGTAGGATATCGGCGAGGGTGGAAATAATTTCCATATTTTTTTTAAATGCTTCCGATCTACTTTGCTCCGTGGCTGGGGACCTAGAATCAGACTGAATTGATGTCACATTTACATTCTGTATCGGTTCGTTCGTTACCGTCGATGATTTCGCTCCGGTGGCATTGGGTTGCTTGATTGGGGTCTTCATCTTCACTGCGCTTTTGTTGTGGACGTCGGGTTTTGGGGGAACTTCCGGTTTTTTGGGGAGGGGTTTTTGTTTGTTTGGACTAGTGGAACCTTTTTTCGCACCAGATCCGTTCAGTTCTTCCGTTAACCGGGTGGCAGCGGCAGTGTTAGCATCCGGAGTAGGAAGAACGGTGGCAGAAGTAGCAGAAGCAGAAGTGGTGGATGGTTCAAGAGCAGGACTAGGAGCTGGGGTTGCACTTGGTACCTGTGGTGGAGCAGCTTCTGCGGCAGGAGACGGTGGTATTGCAGGAGGAGTTGACGATTTAGCTGTTGGCAGCTTCTCCTTATCTACCGAAGGAGACTTCTTCTTGAGGAATTCAGGTTTGGGGGGAAGTTCAGGTTTTTTAGTAGGTTTTGGAGTTGTTGGAGGAGTTCCTGGCTTAGGTGAGGCTCGGGACGGGAGCGTTTTAGGCGGGGACGGTGCTTTCTTGGTGGGAATCGGGGTGGATACTTTAGGCAGTGTCTTTTCGGGTGACTTTGAAGGTGTTTGTGGTTTAGCAGCGTTCGTCGGAGCAGGGTGTGGTTTGGTTTTCGTTGGCGCTCCGTTAGTTTTGGCAGGTGATGCTGTCTTCTTCGGATCGATCGGAGAAGGTTTTGCGGGCGTTGCAGGTTTGGATTCTTCTGGCTTCGATGCAGCGACAGGACAAGCAGCGGCAACAGCAGTAATGGCGGCGGTTTCTAGCGATTTTGCTACAACTGGTTCGGGTTTAACAGATGAGACAAAATCGCTGCTTTCCACGTTTTTTGAACCGGTAAGTTTTTCATCTTCGGAAACACTACTTTTTGGAGTTCGTTTGCTCTTTTTATTATTCCCTTTACTGTCTGTTTTCTGTTTGCTGTCTATTTGTTTCTTTTCGGGTTGTTTGTTATCTTGTTTCTTTGTGTCAGTACATCCGTTAGCAGTCTCCGGGATCACGGTTACGGTTTTTACGGTTGCATCTTTTTCGGCTGTTGGTTTATCGGTAGCAGGTGCCTTGTCGTTCGTAGCTTTCTCTGTACTAGCCTTCTCAGCGGCAGATTTTTCTGCTAAAGTCTTATCGGTGGCTGCTTTCTCGGGTGCAGCCTTAACAGTGGCGAGCTTCTCAGCAGTTACCTTTTCAGTGATGGCCTTCTCAGAGGCCTTTTCAGCGGCAGCCTTCTCAGCGGCGGCCTTTTCAACGGTAGCTTTTTCAGCGGCAGCCTTTTCAACAGCAGCCTTCTCAGCGGCGGCCTTTTCAATGGCAGCCTTCTCAGCAGCGGCTTTCTCTACTGCTGCTTTCTCAGCAGTAGCTTTCTCAGCAGCAGCTTTCTCGGCTGCAGCCTTTGCTGCTGCGGCCTTCTCAGCAGCGGCTTTCTCAGCAGCGGCCTTCTCAGCTGCGGCCTTTTCAGCAGCAACCTTTTCAGCGGCGGCCTTTTCAGCAGCGGCCTTCTCAGCAGCGATCTTTGCAGTGGCGTCTTTCTCAGCGGCAGCCTTTTCAGCGGCAGCCTTTTCAGCAGCAGCCTTCTGAGCAGCGACCTTCTCAGCAGCAGCCTTCTCAGCAGCGGCCTTGTCAGCAGCGGCCTTTTCAGCAGCAACCTTTTCAGCGGCGGCCTTTTCAGCAGCGGCCTTCTCAGCAGCGATCTTTGCAGTGGCGGTTTTCTCAGCGGCAACCTTTTCAGCGGCAGCCTTTTCAGCAGCAGCCTCCTGAGCAGCGACCTTCTCAGCAGCAGCCTTCTCAGCAGCGGCCTTCTCAGCAGCGGCCTTTTCAGCGGCAGCCTTTTCAGCAGCGGCCTTTTGAGCAGCGACCTTCTCAGCTGCAGCCTTCTCAGCAGCAGCCTTCTCAGCAGCGGCCTTCTCAGCAGCGGCCTTCTCAGCGGCGGCCTTCTCAGTGGCAGCCTTCTGAGCAGCTACCTTCTCTGCTGCAGCCTTCTCAGCAGCAGCCTTCTCAGCAGCAGCCTTCTCAGCAGCAGCCTTCTCAGCAGCAGCCTTCTCAGCAGCAGCCTTCTCAGCAGCAGCCTTCTCAGCAGCAGCTTTCTCAGCAGCGGCCTTCTCAGCTGCGGCCTTCTCAGCGACAGCCTTGGCGATCTTATCAGCAGCAGCCTTAATAGCGGCGGCTTTTTCTGCAGCTGCCTTTTGTGCAGCGGCTTTTTCTGTAGCGGCCTTTTCTATGGCGGCTTTTTCCGCAGCGGCTTTTTCTGCAGCAGTTTTTTCCGCAGCGGCTTTTTCTGCAGCAGCTTTTTCAGCAGCAGCCTTTTCAGCAGCAGCTTTATCAGCAGCAGCTTTTACTGCAGCGGCTTTTTCAGCGGCAGCTTTTTCAGCAGCAGCCTTTGCAGCGGCCGCCTTCTCAGTGGCAGCTTTTTCAGCGGCAGCCTTTTCTGCGGCTGCTTTTTCAGTGGCTGCCTTTTCCGCCGCCGCTTTTTCAGCCGCAATTTTCTCTGCGATTGCTTGTTCTGCAGCTAGTTTATCAGCACTAGCTTTTTCAGCGTCGACTTTATCAACAGCGGTGGTTTTCTCCGGGGCTGCTTTCTGTGATGTTACTTTTTCTGAAGCACCATTTCCAGCAGCGGCAGCTTTTACTGCGGCAGATTTGTCAGAGGCAGCCTTTCCTTGCACAGTCTTTTCTACAGCAGCAACTTTGTCAGTGGGGGTTTTATCAGCTGTTGCTTTGTTTGTTTTCTTTTCAGCTGGTGATTTTTGCTCTACCGATTTCTTGGGTTCAGTTTCTTTTTTCGCTGAATCGTTTTTTGCATGCTGTTCGTTAGCTTTTTTAGTAGCTTCCGAATCTTTTCTATCTCGTTGCTGTTTCTTTTGTTTGTTCGTCTCAGATTCCTTTCTTTCTCGCTGTTGTTGTTGTTGTTGTTGCGGCTCCTGCTTGACAGGGAGCTCTATTTTCAACTGTTCCAATTCGTTAATCTTCTGTTCGACAGCTTCGATGCGAGCTTTCTGTTCATTAAGCTTAGCTGCCTCCGCAACCTTGCGGTTCTTTTCTTCTATGAGCCTCTTAGCTTCTTCATCTTTTAGAGCCTTTTCAGCAAGCAGCTTCTGTATCTCTTGTTGTTTTTTGGCTTTCTGCTCCTGTAACTTCTTAGCCTCACTTAAAATCTCTTTCTTTTCCTCTGTGATTTTCTTTACCTCTGCCTCCTTTTGTATGAGCTTCTGCGAATCGGAATCTTTGCGGTTACGTTTATTGTTTTTATTCTGCTGGTCCGGTTTCAAGCTATCTGCTTTCTTCTGCTCTTCATGAGCCTGCTGCTGCACTTGTTGGAGTACTTTTTCCGCTATCTCGATCTTCTTTTTCAGCTGATCTACGTTGTCAGGTTGCTTTTGAACATCGGCGGCTGTGCTAGCGATAGCACCTTCGGCCGCGGCAATTTGAGCGGTTGCAGCTGCCTCGGCCAGGGCCAAAGCACGCAGCCTTTTCGCGCGCTTCTTCTTGTGTTCTTTTTTTGGTTTTTGGTCGTCTGGTGTCGGTTGACTCTGCTGTTGCTGTTGTTCAGCTTCCGCACCTTCTCCGGTTGCTTTCTTTTTTCGGTTGCGGCGGTTACGCTTCCGTTTTAATGTTTGGACACCTTCTGCCTCGCTAGCGGTTCCTTCGGCTGCCGTAGATTCTCCCGGAGCTACTGTTCCATTCGGAACGGGGGCGATAATCTGGCTGGTTGGTTCTTTGGCTGACGCTTCTTTAGGTTTAACTTCTTTTTCTGGTTTAGTTGGAGCTTTCTGTTTCTGTTTGGGTGATGCAGGCTTTTTCGTCTCAATAGATTTCGTTGCTTCTACGATTTTGGGCTCTTCGATTGGTTTCTCAGCTAGTTCAATAGGTTCCTCCGCGGGTTTCACAGCCACAGTTGGGGCTGTTTCTGCTGCTACAGGTGCATCAGCAGCAGGAGCCTCCGTTTTCACAGGTCCATTTTTAGCTTTCCCCTTTTTCGCCATTTTGTCTGTCTTTTACGGTGCTGCGAAAGAAAAACAAAAATAAGACAGATTACTTTTTTGCATGACTTTGACTTTGGTATGAAAATTACTCTAATTGAGTACACTAGACGAGGAAAGCATCTGGTTTTGGTGATTGAAGGAAAATCGTTTTTCATGGCACCTAACATCTGCTTGTTGTAAACATTCTATAAATATGAGTGAATTTCTGCTGTGTTGCTTTATCTCTGTCGGAGGTAAAATATTAGCAAAAAGCAGTGATTATTGGCTTGATATCGTGTGTCACCACCTTTGTTAATACGTTTGAGTTGCAAAATTTAAAATTAGTGACACACATAACTAGATGTTTGTTTGTATACATTCTCAAATAATCATTTAGAAAACCACATGAATTATTTTGTAAAACGTTCATCCACCTTGGTATTAATTACGCAGTTAGTATACGACTGCATAAAAGAAAGTCGAACGAAAATCGATAATTTGAAACTGTTCAAGATGAACATTTTCGCAATTTTCCGCAAAGTTTGCCCAAGGGCGTATGCATTGCACATATGTCAGACACTATGAACCGTCTGGGATGTATATAAACGGCTGATGAAAAGTGCATTCGATTTGCCAGTGCACTTGCTTTCACATGCACTGGGAATCACATCCGTAGTGAGCTGTCCGTAGTTAGATAGCTAACTTTAACAGAAAATAAAATGTGTACCTACATAAACACTGTCGCCGCGGCGCGGCGTCGGCCCATTACAGACAACGTCAGCGAAAAATGGTTAGAAGATTTTCGACGCACGCCCAAAATAGATTTGGGGCATTGCCCCGCGAAGCTGGTTTTCGGGGTTTTCAGCTGGTCGGATCTCAGCTGGCGAAGTGTAAAAGAAACTTCCGTTGGTCATGAAGTATAACGCGTCCGCTCTATGCGCTCTCGCTAATGTACCTACTGATTACACCCACTCGAAACATTTTTTTTTATTTTCTATAGCAGACCTTGTGTATCATTCTGCGGTACACGGTTATTCAGATGCGGGTTTTTAATGCTAAATGAAATTTGTTGGATGTTTTAGTGTTTCACTAGGTAAATGTGTTTGTCCTGGCGGTCATTTTTCATTTCAAGTTTAACGATTAACCGACTGACACGAACAGCGTTTTTTATGTCTGGTTTTGGATCATCATGGCTATGAGCATAGTTTCGGTAGAAAGACAAACGCTTAGAGTAAATACGGAGGCTATTTTTTGATTTTCACCCGTGATCAGTTTAAGCAAAAATAGGTTTCTAAGCAAACACACCTCCAGCTGAACAACATTTATCAAATAAATCAACTAATGATTAATGATCTTTATAATAAAATTAAGAAATTTCAAGGAGTTCAATTGTACTTTGTAGATAATGGTATACCGTGCGTTTTCATAAACTGAATGTACCAATTATTTAACATCTGCGTATTTCAGGATTCTCTTTAGATATTGCACACTTAATTTTTTCTGCCGAATCTCAGCCTTTTTCGCATCTTTTACCGAAATCTCAACAGCTGAGATCTCAGTAAACAATCTTTTTGGCTGAGATTTCAGTAAAAGTTACGTTTCATAGCTGATATTTCGCCGAAAATCAGCAAGCAAACCTCACTTTACAAAAATATCAGTTTCTAAATTTTCTGATTACATGGCTGTTGATAAATTTGCCGAGCCGAATTGAGTGTGTATTAGACTTCACCACATTTTGAAAAAGTTTTGAAATATACATGGGTCGCCTTAGATTTTTGTTCTAGGTGGGAATTTAAAAACTTTCCCCAAAAATGACTTAACTTGGCTATGATTTAGAGGTGTCTCCAATCAAAAATCGTGTTTTTGCTATGTTTCCATAGGAAGATCACTTACAATCTGATTTTATAGGCCCTACATGCCCACCTTTTATCTACATCTACAAAATTAAACTGCGGAGCCATCACCGGGACGCCCGTTATACTGTACTACGGAAGCCCCTGAACGCTCCGACGCAGTCGCGCTCCCAGCCAGCAACCAGCTCAGTCGTCGCGGCCCTGCGTTCGGAGGTCATGAGGGGGTCTTCCGTCATGCTATCATCGAGATTACATCTACAAACTCACGCTGCGCTGCCATCGCCGGGACGCCTGTTATACAGCACCAGAGACCATTTCAGTCGTCCTAATCCTGCGTTCGGAGGTTGTGAGAGGGTCTTCCGAACTCCCTCCTCAGGCGAGTATGTTGCTTTAAATGATAATCCGCTCCCTGAAAACCTTTTGGTCCATAGCACACCGTCGTATACAGTACATGATTCCCTGTCCGTCTACTAGCAGAACGTTCGCGGAATGAGAACTAAAACGCAGGCCTTCTTGCTTGCCCTCACATCCAGCGACTACGATATTATTGTTCTCACCGAAACCTGGCTACGTGATGACATATTAAACGCTGAGTTATCGACGAACTACGCAATCTACTGATGCGATCGCAACTTTTCTACCAGTCATCTAAGCCGCGGAGATGGTGTTCTTATAGCGATAAAGAAAAAGCTAACTGGAACTGTACTAAAGTTACCTGGATGTGAACATTTGGAACAAGTTGTCGTACGTGTTTCACTACCAGGCCGATCTTTATATGTTTGCAGCATTTATCTGAGACCGAACAGCGATCTTGACATGTATAACTTTCACTCCTCTGCGGTCCAGAATATTCTCGAGCAGGGCCGTCGAGAGCCGCGTCGGGCCCCAAGGCTTGTATTGCTGTCGGGCCCTTTTAAACCTAAACCCTCTAGCTCAGTATGAGTTAGTTCCTCTTCAGCCATGGAAAACTCGTGAGACCGTGGTTTCTATTAGTCTCCGGTTGACTCATATTGCCATATCCACAGATAGCCTGCCAGACAGGTGAATTTCGACAGGTTCTTAATCCGTGGTATCCAAATCAGGTAAAATTGCAATAGCTACGAGTTTTTCAATTTGCGGGTACTCAGGAATCAGTAGCGTCTAGCTTTAATGGTACGTTTCCCATGTTGATTAGAGATTTGTGCCGTGCCATGAATCGTCCTTTCCTTGATGGGAAGGATTTGGGAAACGGCAAGGTTAGGGGTAAGGAATATACCCAAGAGACCGCGAAGCATTATTCAATGACCTTAGATGTGTTCAATATTCACATACAAAACATATTCTTCACGGCTTCATAGTTCTATAGAGATCATTAAAACACACTTAGTGTCGGAAAAGGCGATATAGTGTGAAGCACCTTAATGGCTGTCAGCTTTGTTAACATAGAGCCGTGTTTTTTTAAATAGCCTCTCTTCTTTATCGACACAGCAAAAGAAAAAAAATAACTTTCGATAACGTACCAACCCTTCCTCTCTTCTTTCGTCTGCCGGTGCAGTGGGCAACCGAGTACTGCAACTGTTGGATGAACTGAACTGATTTGATTACTTTATTTCGCACATTATACTTAGGGTCTTATAGACATCACAAGCATCTTTGGCGAGTCCCAAAATTACCGTTCTATCTCAACACAATACACTTTTAGAAGAAAAATTCCTTGAACGTGCTATAAAAATACAAAAAATTATCCATTGTAATCAATGGTCAATTAAGGTCAGGTTGTTCTTGTGGTGAGAATGCTTCCATACAAACCAACTTTTTCATACGTAAGCTTACCAACTCTGACGAAAAAATCCGTACATTGGGCGGACTGTTTGCCTGAGCGTGGTAAACGATTTCGCTTCGCTGCAATATGGTGTACGGATTTTTTCGTCAGAGTTGGTTAACTTATTCATACGTAACCATTTTATGCGGATCAACCGAAAATGGGACGTTTCATCAGACAATGCTGCAACCATGGTAGATCACTATGCGCGAATTCTACAAAAGACACTGCATCACGAAAAACTCTGTGCAAAAGCAGCTAAGAAAAGCCCACCTACTATAATCGTGAACAGCACACCGTTATCTTATGCCAAACCACAAACGGCCACAATACCAACGGATCTGATAGGAACAAATATTCACTCAACATCAATCACGCCCAGTGTCTCCAAGCCAACAACCGGCACCACCAGCAAAGAAGCGAACGTAGAAGAGGACGGATGCGTTTGTCCGTGCGCTCGCATTTCTGTTTGAAGCTCTATTGCCTTTTTTCGAAAATACTTTGAATTGGCTTCTCAATAATTTGTAGTGTATTCCGTCGATTCAAGCAATAAAACTCGATTTTTAAACTTGTACACAAAGTAGACAACTCCCTTAAGAACATTTGTTTTAACAAATGTCAACAATAAAATAAAATTTTCATTTTTTTTACGCTTTCATCAATTTAATAAGGCGAATGATTACAATGAAATTATTATTGGTATTTTTATTGCTCTTCTATGAATACCGGACGTGTTCGCCCATCATTCGGGTAAAAACGCGGGCCCTCAAATACGACCCGGGCCCCAAGGCAATTGCCCTGGCTGCCTCCTCCTCTCAGCGGGACTGTTCTCGAGAAGACCAACCGAAAAGACAATGTACTTGTTGTAGGCGATTACAATCTCCCTCATCTTCGGTGGATCTTCGATGACGACCTCAAGTGCTACATTCCTGAAAATGCAACATCGGAACAAGAGATGGCTATCACAGAAACGCTGGTGTTTTGTATCAAATCTGCTCTCTTAGCAACGTGAAAGGACGGACCCTTGATTTAGCCTTCGTCATCGACACGGACGTGTTCAAACTGATTGAGCCTCCAACGTCTATACTGAAGGTAGACCCTCACCATAAACCCATCGTTTTGAGAGTTGATACGCGTTCTGATGGTTGTGACGCTTTTGATACAATCAACGACGATCTCAACTTTGACTTTACTCAACGCAACCTCGATGAAGTCTCAATGGCCATTGGGGCAGTCAATTGGCGTGATATGCTGGATGGATACGATTTAGATCAGGCAGTTGCGGCCAGGGGCGGCGAAACACTTTACGCCCGAGTGGGTAGAAAGCATAGGGTGAGGGGTCCATTAGTAAGGATTTTTTCCCTTTTCGCAATGCACACGCTTACATTACATTCACATTAAATTACATTCGTTTATGCAAATTGAATTGTGGTACATCGATGTTTTCAAATGTGTGTAATGCGAGATACATGTGTTGCACATCTAAATTTTTTGAAATGGTTCAAAATTTCGAGTGGGTAATCGGTTATTTTCGAGTGGGTAGTACTACACATACTACCCACGCTTTCCGTCGGCCCTGGTTGCGGCGTTCTACGAGGCAGTATATGAGATTATTCACCGCAATGTTCCTGTATCACCAGAAAAGCAGATTATAAGTTTCCGTGGTGGAATTCTGGTCGCCTACGCAACGTACTTCGGAAACTACGAAAGCGATACTTACGTCGTAGGACCGACGACAACAAAATTATTCTTCGTCAAATGGAACTGCAATATGAAAAGAAGCTGCTAGAGTTCCCATCAATAAAGCTGGAAACATCCACAATATCGAAAACTACAGAGGAATCTCGCTGCTGATCTGTCTAGCTAAAGTTCTGGACAAGTTTATTTACAATGCGATGTACGCTGCTTCTTCCAACATAATCGAAGAACGTACGGATTTGTAAAAAACGTTCCGCCACTTCGAACTTGATGACGTACACAAGTTTTCTGGTTCCAGCCGTCGAGAAGCGTCAACAAGTGGACGCAATATATTTAGATTTCGCATTCGACAAGGTACCCCACAACGTTGCTGTTTTGAAGCTGGAGCGATAAAGTTTTCCTGGATGGGTAACCAGACGGCTACATTCCTACCTCTCCGAGCGATCCGGTTTCGTTAGAATCGGTACCACGCGTTCAAGCACGTTCGAAACGCCAACCGGTGTGCCTCAAGGAAGTCACCTAGGGCTACTTATGTTTCTCTTATTCATCAACGATCTCTGCACCCGCATCAAGTCCGGAAAACTACTCTACGCTGATGATCTGAAAATCTTTCGCTCAATTGCCGCAGGACTCGACTCTGCTGAGCTTCAAGATGATATAGACAGTATAGAGGAATGGTGCTTACTAAACGGCATGCAGATCAACGTCGATAAATGTAAGGTGATAAGTTTCGGGCGCTCCCCCAATTGTAAGGTATTTGCGAAGATACTCTTCAAGCCTGTGTCATCGAGAGGGTGGATTCTATCCGTGACTTGGGAGTGTTGTTCGACAGAAAATTTCGTTTCGCTGACCACATCACTTCAACAACGGCGAAGGCTTTTGCAACACTGGGCTTTCTGAAACGGAACACAGTTGATTTTGTGGATTTCTACGCGCTGAGATCAATATACTGCGCACTGGTCTGGAGCACCTTAGATTATGCCGTACAAGTATGGGCGCCATACAACGCCGTCCAAAGTAATCGATTGGAGCGTGTTCAAAGAAGCTTTGTACGATTTGCTCTCAGAAAACTGCATTGGAACAACCCTAGCCATCTTCTGCCGTACAATAATAGATGCATGTTGCTAGATTTGTCAATGTTAGAGTCTCGTCGTAGTTTCTTGCAAAGAATGTTTATCTACGATATGTTATCGAACAATATTGACTGTCCCGACATTCTTTCTAGGATTAATTTTTTTGTTCCTCCTCGTGGTATAAGGAATCGTCCGCCGTTGTGGATTCCTAGACATCGTACAGCTTATGACCAGAATAATCTGCTGGACAGATGTTGTAACAAATTCAACAAAACTGCTCTAGACCTCCATACCACTAAATCTAGTTATAAATCAGCTATTAAAAATTTTTAATATTGGCGTTAACAATTGTATTAAGAGTTATCTGTACGGTACATGCCGAAGATGAAATAAATAAATATGCACTGTACCATAGAAATCCACTACGAAGCTTCGGTATTTTTGTTCCGACAGAAGAGATTGTATCAATCGCATTTCGACTTTGATTGATAATCAGGAGTTTACTTTTCGGTATATCTGTATGACCGTTGAGGACTTCTATGGCGTAATAATTGACCCTCCATTCGAGAAGCGGAGTGTTTACTAATGGTTAAAATGTCAAAACGATAAACATAATGTTCATATAATTCAGCTTCAACATAAACGATATGTAGTAATGATAAGATTTGATGGTTATCCACAGCACAAACCTTTGCTTTATGCTACAACATGAAGTACGGCCCGTGTCCGGGAACACCCGATATTATTAATAAAATATCACGTATTATGAAGAAGCTTTCTACGCCAAAGAGAATAAATGGAGGCATTCATTTCCAAGTATTCTGAACGGTGTTCGAGGGGTGAGAATGCCGATAGAATACCCCATTCCTTTCTTCGTTATCCTAGAACCTGGATCTGCCTATTCTCAGACTACACTCTATACTGACAATCAGACTTACACGCGTCAGTACTGTAAACACTCAGCACCGTAGCCAAACCAGTAACACCTATAAGTCAATAGGTTTGCATTTCCACTTTGTATCACCAGACTAACGCTAGCAGGATGGCTAACCAACCGAAAGACTGTAATTTGTTCAAAATAATCTTTTCAACTGCATTTACTTTTCGAAAAAGTTGTTTTACTAAGTCTTGCGTATATAAAACAAACGGCTTGGTTTTGAATTACCCGACGTTTCGGCCGATTTTGGTGGCCTTTTTCAAGGAAAACTGTAATTGTAGTTTTATTTAGTGTAGCGTTTTTTAGTTTTTAGTGTTGTTGATTTGAACTCACTGTGTGTGGAGAAATTTGCTGAAGAGCATACGCTTAGTAAAAAAAATAATGTTTGTGTCTTGCAATTTTGACATTATAAATGGGCTAGATGTTATTCTAAAATTTAAAGAATCTCCTGTGCAAAAAACTATTCCATCTGCTGTCGATTCATTTGTGTGCTCCATGCTAAATAACAATTAAAAAATTATCATTCTATTATTAAATAAAGAATATGATTGTATTGTCTGATGCCGATAGAAACAGTTGTACAAATTTACAAAAATGTCGATTAATGTGATTTGAAAAATTAACATACTCCACCTCTGACAGCGTTCCAATAGAAAAGCGCGTGAAACCGCTCCGAAAGTTCGTATAAGGGAGCTGCATAAGCTTCTCGTTTTTAGGGGGGGGGGGGGGGGCAAAGGGTTTTACCTTAAAAAATCAGTTTTCTTGTCAATTTTTTTTAGAAAGATAGGTGAAGCCAATTGACCGAAACTTTTGTACAATATACTACATCATTTCAATAATATTCTGTAATTTTTTTATGCAAAAATATCTACAAGCGACTTGGTGTTGAAGCTTTTTCTGGAAAACACGATTTGCGGTGTTAACTGCTATTCAAAAACTATTTGACCGATTTATTTCAAACTTTGCATACACATTCTATGTAAAAAAACCTTACCCCTACGTTGAGTTTTTGAGATAATTTTTCAATTAAGGGGTTTTTTACTAATAAAATGGCGGCATCGCTGTTTCTCAAGAAAAATTTCGCCATTTTATGAGTAAAAAGTCCCCTTAATTGAAAAATTATCCCAATAACTCAACGTAAGGGTTAGATATTTTTTACGTAGAATGGGTATGCAAAATTTGAAATAAATTGGTTAAGTAGTTTTTGAATGGCAGATAACACCGCAAATCGTGTTTTTCCAGAGACGTTCCACAAAAAGCTTCGTCATCGAGTCGCTAGTTGATATTTTTGCATGAAAAAATTACAGAATGTTATTGAAATGATGTAGTATAATGTACAAAAGTCATTCTACTTTCTACTTCTGCCCAAGTCAGACGTACAATCGAACCAAGTGAACAACAACTAGCAACCTCTCGATCTAGTGTGCATTGTCTTGAGAACAAAGGAAACATTTAATTTATTCTTGCCATCATGAGTAAAGTTGACGAAAAATCTCTGCTCCGACCCAACACAGCGGTCGTTGACTTTAAATTCTGTTCAATAAGATTGAGTTTTCGTGAAGTGGAGTACCTGCTGACGGCGAAGATGCAGCTAAAGCTCAAGGAGGTTATGTATCTACAGTATTATCATCTTCGCAATGTAGTGCTCATATCATTCAACACGTTAGCACAAGCCGAACGTTTCGTATTGCAGAACAACTTGAAGCACGTGGCTGAAAGTGATAAAGTTGGAATTAAGATTCCCGTGTATATAGAAAAATACTCTGTAGATGAAAAATTACATGACCACGTACCCCTCCTGATCTAATCGCAAAATACATGTCGCAATACGGAGAAGTAGAATCCGTTACACGTGATACGTGGAGAAATTTCTTCCCGGGTAACCTAACGGTGTTCTTGTGGTGAGGATGCGGATCGAAAGACCTATCCCCTCCCACTTGACTATAAAACATAAAACCCACGAAGCTACTATTCATCAAACTACGTTATGCACCCATGAGGGGCAAACTCCTAAGTGCAAGTATTGTAATCATACAGCACACCACGGACAACCTTGCGCGGAAGATACAGAGGAGAATGTATCGCTATCCATTGCCAACGAATCCACGGAAAACCAACCCAAAAAAGAATTTTCAATACCAATACCTGAACCACAAACGGTTGCCAAATTTATGGCAGCTGTTCAGTCCATATTGACAACTGCCAAAGCAGCATCCAGCACCCCTGAGACAACTGTAAGTAACATCGGTGATGAAGATAATAAGAATGACGACGAATTTACATTGGTCACCCGTAAGTGCAAGAAGCAGAAAAGAACATCTGGTCGCGAGCACCAAGGCACTTTTAACGATGATGACCTTGATACAGAGGATACGAGAGAATTAAACGGTCCCCATGACGCAGTAGGCGAGCCGCGAAAGAAGGTCTCCGCTTGCAATAAAAAGTTGCGCGCACGAGATCCAACGGACAAACAATAATATTTGTTTTTATTTTTTACATATTGTAAACACATAAAAGATCCACGGCTCCGTTAAGCTACCGCTATGAGCCGTGTCAAATAAACGAAAAAAAATGTACAAAAGTTCACCCATCTTTCTAAAAAAATGACAAACAACTGTTTTTTTACGTTGGAACCCTTTATATATATTTTAAATTTTGTTTTAACATCAACAACAATAGGTTTATCGAAAGACTTACAACATTTCCTGTAACTTTCTCTTCGACATCAAGGCGATATTGTAAACCAGTAGTTTTGTATGTCACTCAGCATGGAATTTGAAAACATGTATAAAGTTATTCTTAGAAAAACTTTTTTACCGATAAGTTCCTTCATACAATCATATTCAAAATGTGCCTTTTCTCTTTACGTTTTTGTTGATAAAATATAAAAAATTTGAAAAAAATGTTTTTTTTTGCAATTTAAATTTTCAACACAAATTTTTGTTTTTTATGAAAAATGACACAACATTTTTTCAGTGTATATGTTAATTGTACAGAAATTTTCATTCCCTGTAACTCGTTCTGTAACTCAGAAAGTTTAGCTGTATAAAATACAGCAATCGAACAATTTTTTTTTTGAAATTAATGCACGTAGAAATGTCTATACCCTTTTAAAAAATTGCTCTTCTATCAAAACATTGCAATTGTCAGAGAAAATCAAGGAGATTCATAAACCGAACTCAACTTCAAAGTTTCGTTCGAATCGACGATGGTCCTCATTTTGTGGTCGGCCGGTTTCTCATGGAATCCCTCAATAGCGGCATAACCAACTTTCAAATTCTATTAAAGTTTAAGCAGCTTGAAAGTTCGCTAATCTTTGAGTTTCAACCCTCTGTAGATAGGTAAGGAGAACCAAGCAATTGCATTACTGCAGGGCAGTTACATATCAAATGATATGAAGTTCCGTAATCGGATTCCCAAAGATCACACGAATAATACTCAGCGCGCTGAATAGTGGTCATGTCATAATTGAGTTTGCAAGGTCCAGTCTGCAATTGTACTTGGAACTTAAAAACCTTGAGCTGATGGTGGCTTTAAAACACATCACATCACATCACATCCAGTCTGCAATTGTACTTGGAAAAATACAGCAAATTCATTTTCGGAATCACATCCGGTAGAAAAGTTTTCGTTTGAACGCAAACATGTAAGCTACGCTAATGGTTGGTATATTCGGATGCAGCTCAAGAGCGAGTCTTGTTCATTATCCAATTTATCGACAGTGGTAGACCTGGTTCTGGACCAAGGAAGTCACTCGCAGTGCTAACTCTAGCCAATTCGGCCGCGCATTCATTTCCAGTAATACCAGAATGACCAGGAACTCATAGAAGGCGAAATTGAAATGCTATGTTCTTCGGTTTGACTCCGACAAGCGTTTACTAATTTCAATCTTGAATTTGCGAATTAAGTGCTATCAGGGAAGTCTGAATGTGCCAAGGGACGGGCATTGCGTAGTTGGTAAATCGATTGCCTTGTACGCAGCTCACTTGGGTTCGATTCCTAATCCCGCACATAGGGTTAGATTTTTCCAAAGAGATTTCTCTCGAGAGAAGGTGATTGACTCAAAGGTAAAAACCTCAAAATAAAAAACCTGTTTTAATCCACCTAACGGTGCAATTGTGCCTTTCTCATTTCTCTAAACTATGGCACGGAGGCTTTTTATGTTCAACATAATTGTGGAAATGTCCATTACATTCTTAGTACACTTTGCACTTATACACAATGGTATGCCAGCCACGAACTTGATGAGCTACGTGTCGACGGTGAAACACTTGAAACAAAAAAATATCATACTCCATTAGCCTAATCAGCATTAGATCAATGTTATCTGCTTGCTAACTCATTTTGTCATGCGGGGGTGGGTATGTGAGGAGGGCGAAAGTCCCATGAACGAACGACTCCCCAGCTTAAATTGGTATGCTTTGTGATATAGTGGTGGTTTAAAGATGATGGGGTTGAAAGGGAGAGGTATGAGGGCTGGATGGGGTGGTGGTCTGAGGGCTGATTTAAGGAGATTTTTAAAGGAGGGGAGTGAACAGTATAGGGGGGGGGGTGTAACCCCTCTCCGTAAACCATCAACTACGCCCCTGTTAAAATCCAGAAACCTTATGCGAGTCGAAAAAAAAATTAGGTTGACGTTTTTCAGAGTGATTGCATAACCTTTCTATATGAGAAAGGCAAAAATGTGCCAAAATCCAAAAAGGTGAATCGTCGTCAAATTTTTTTTCGAGTTTGCATATAATCTCGACGTTTCATGCACCTTGAACACATTTAGCATCAAAAATAAAAATTCTATTTTTAATTTTTCCTATAGTTTATATGAGAAATTTCTGTGTGGCCACACTCTGAAGCCCGTAATTCCGGAACCAGAATTCCGATCGATCCAAAATTCAATAGCAGCCGATGGGAAGGTTGCACCTTTCATTTGAGACTAAGTTTGGGCAAATCGGTCCAGCCATCTCTGAGAAAAATGAGTGATATTATTTAACACATACGCACATACATACACACACATACACACATACACACATACACACACATACATACACACATACAGACTTTTTCCGATCTCGACGAACTGAGTCGAATGGGATATGACACTCGGCCCTCCGGGCCGGGATTAGGTTGACATTTTTCAGAGTGATTGCATAACCTTTCTATATGAGAAAGGCAAAAAGCTGTCAGAGCAAAAATAAATTCTTTTATCACAAATTCCCTGTTGAAGCGCTGATTGTACGCCACACAAAATCGCGAAGAGTTCTGCTTGGAATACGGCACTGTATCTACCAAGCGAATGAGATTGGTTAAATCTCATTTCACGACAATAGACACCAGCACACCGGCTCGGCTCTCCAACAAAGAACTGTCAGTATAACAAACTACATATTCTTGGAGTTGTCGCTTCAGCCAGCCAGACCGGCATTCCTCGCGAGGATGAATTCTCACATCAAAAGTTTTAAAAGGAAAACACCATGTGAGTGTAAGGTCACTGGGAGCAAGTGTATACTCATCTCCAGCCATAATTTGGGACCATAGTCTTGTGTGGCTAGTTTCACGATCTATTGGGTTACTGTTCCAGAGTTCAGTAACCTTAAGACGGTATGCAGAAGGAAGTGCCTATTGTTTCAGAAATACATATAGTGATTTTATGTTCATTCCCTTCTGCCACAAAACAATCCAAAAATCCACTGAATGTGCTTGGGTTTCAGTCACCAAGATTTGCCGAAAGCCCGTCTACATTGGCCGAAGGCCATGCAAGTTTTCTTGATTCTGAAATCGATGTCGACTTAATTTGATCTGCCACACTAATTTCAGAATCATAGAACTGCAATGGACGAGCTCTGGTTGTAATCTTTCGTTGCGTGAAAAGCACTATTGATGTGTTATTTGGATTAACATTGCTTAACAACACATAAGGCTCGGATTTGGGAATGAATTTTACAGTTATTTCTTGCCCCGCAAATGCAATGGATCCTGTTGCAAGACTAAAAGTAAGAACTTTTTTCAAAATTTGCGTAAAGTGTTCATATCCTCTTTCCGCGGAGACTTAAACGGAGCAAAACTTTCAATCGCCCTTTTGATCGAATCGGTTGTCACAATTCTACGAGCAAATGCCCAAGAATCAGAACTACCTGAAAAGAACTCAGGGGCAGTCGTCAGTGATAGCTCCGTACAGCCTGGAAAGGATGTGTGTCAAAAAGACAGTTGAGTACTACATCTTCGTCAGACGAGTATTCACCATTAGCAGTTCTAATTGAACTGACATGAAAGTGTTTCGATTTCGAAAGTAACTTATTTAATCTACTAGTCTCGTTGAGACTTAAGACATTTGTGCAGAGGCATTTCCAACCACTTCGTTCAGAGGATCGAAGGGCAGTTCTGTATGCTTTTCGAGCCACCTTAAATACCTCCGACTCGTCCCTGCGTCTGCGATTCCAAGCTCTTCTACATAACTTTTTGAATCGAACAAGTTCGGTATTCCACCAAGATGTTCCTCTAGAAGCACGCATAACTCGAAGTGAACAAGCCTCTTGGTATGCTGCTACTATGAATGAGCTTGTTTTATCCACGACCTCGTCCAAGTTACTTGGAGATTCAATCGTCGGAAGATACCCATGAAACCTAGTCGCCAATCCCTCTTCGTAGAGGTCCCAGTTCGTAGATTTTGGATTACGATATGTGACGATATCTAGTGAGACGTTTAAATGATCAAAGACGATGTACTTATTATCAGATATCGACGGTTCGAGCTCGTTTAGTACCAACTCATGCGTAATACCGTCAGAACAGAGAGTTATATCTAACACCTCTTCTATACCAGCTCATGCAAATGTTAGGCGGTTTCCTGCATTAAGAAAGAGCAGATTTGTACTACTTAAGTATTCCATGAATTTGGTGCCTCTCAAATTGATACCTGAGCTGCCCCAAATTATGTGGTGGGCATTTGCATCACTGCCGATTATGAGGGGAAACCCATTTCTGCCACAAAATGATACAACCCTTTTGAAATCATTAGAAGGTGATGGTTCATTATGCGGCGAATATGCCGAACAATAGACGTATTTCTTGTTTATGTTGTCATCAGTCATATTTACTGTGACAGCACAAATATCGCGAGTTGTGAGGTCGGATATAAGACATGCGTCAATAGCACTATTCGCAAGTATACATGCACGAGGCATTTCACGTGGATTTGTCATGCCATTTTTGTTGAAATCTACGAAGACGGAGTTATGTAGCTTCTCAACATAGAAGTATCCTTTATGGAAATACGGTTCTTCAACCAAAGCTATGGAAGCTTTTTCTTCCTGCACAAGGCTGGATAGATTCATAGTTGCTGTACGTTTATGCTGAAGATTAATTTGAGCTATTCTAACCATACTCGATGACAGCACTACACATTTCATCATCAGCAGTTGTTGTACAGCAACTAGAAGATACCAAACACGTTGGCTTGTAGTCGCCTATAGCGAATCCCGAAATGGGTATTCCCACGTTTGTTTGCGAAGAAACAAACGTCCGCTGTGTCAGAGATTCGCGTAACACAGCAAGGGTAAGACCTACGACACTCCGTGCGCGACTGGCATATTTTAGTCCTGCTAGCCATTCAGTTCTCGGCACGGAGAAACGCTTTGACTTGAGGACTCTTGTTTTCATTCGCCTCTTACGACATGGGAACAGGCACCCAGTGGATCTATTGTTGGTAGAGATACTTCAACCCGCCGGATGACACACGGATAATACACTGTTATCAACCTCCTAGCGGACCACAACCACTCATTTTAAGCTGATAAGAACTAATGACATCGACACATTTGATTTGGCTTAGCTAGGTGCTGTGCTGTATTTCTCTTTAGTGAAGATCAATTTTGGTAAAATCTATTCTTCCTCCCTTAACAAGTTGAACAGAGAATGGGCAAAAATCGAAAACGAAAAAAACTGCTTTTTTCGTTTTCGATTCTTGCCTATTCCAAACTTAAGGAGAAAATTGTTTAAAACCAATTTCCATCCAGCGCTAACTTAGTCTTGTCACGATATTAGTGTCGGATTCTGAAAGGAACCCGAATCGCCTCTCCAATACCTAATTTAGTTATATCTTTTGTGCTCTTTACGCGCAAATGTTATTTAACACAATTTTCTCCTTAGTGGAGAAAAAATAGTTTTAACCTAAATTTTATCTACTTCGTGTACTCGAGTAGCAAAAAATGCTTCCAAATCTATGAATGTAATGACGAATCAACATAAGATTTATACAAATGTTTATAAAGTCGTGAATTAGTTAGTATACGGACAGAAAATTAATTTGTAATAACATAGCTGAACCCATTCTTCAGATTAATGCGATATGCAACAATTACAAAATACTCGTTTCTTGTTCAAGGTTCTGTTGCCGTAACGTCAAAACGTTTTTGTTCCTGATAGCTTTTCGTCCACCCATATGAATGAATGTCGTTCTAAGAACCGATACGAAATGGGTTGGAAGCGGATTGTCCAGATTCCAGGAGCCTTCAAATGGGTTCTTTTGGGTTATGACCTTCAGCAGTTTGGAGTGAGGGATAACCATTTAATTCTGTGAGTCATATAGTGGAATGATGATGTTATTCTCTTTGTTTCTGAAATAACTTTTCACATTCACATTAATTTTCATGGTCACGCAAATAATATATGTGCACCACTGTACAAATAATCTTGACTTTGACCGTAGTTTTCCTGTTGCATTTTCATAGCAATAAACTTGACCTTACATTCTACACTCACATTCATTTGAATTGTTTTGAGAATTGAATGAGCGTTTTGGTTGATAATTATACGTGCTACCACGTGCATCCTTCATAATAGCAGTTTATTGTCATCCTATTATCATACACCCTTTTCTTTTGAAAAAGTTATGAGAAATTAGCGACCTAAATGACAAACAAAGTTCTGATCGATTCGTAGAAAGACTATTTTGTTTCCACTCACTAAACAACTCTTCTCTGAAAAGGCAAACGATATTGCAATATTTTTAGAAAATTTCCATCAAATTCAAACGGACACACACACTCCCAACGGTTGTTGTTGTTGTTGCTCGCGAACAATCTCGCGCATGGTATTTCGTCGTTCGCACTGTATTCTTTCGTCACTAATTATAAACACACCATTTCTTACCGCCTTGCTCGGTGACAAAAGAACAACAATAACAACGAAGCAGCTAAGTCAAAACCGAAATGTTACAGCTATCCGGTAGGTGTTTAGTTGGTAGCTGTGACCAACAGTCAGACAGCAGCCGTTCCCAGCGGGCACGCCAACAAAAATGCTATTATTATCTTTTTCACATTTTTCTCTTAAATTTTCCTCCTTTTTTGCCGAGATCCGAACCAACTGCGCATTGAACGGGAATGTGCTTGACGAGTAAAAAAACCACTTCTAATCCTTTAATTTTAAAGTCTTATCGTCACTTTAGCATTAAAAATCGATTCAACTGGGTATGTATGTCGATCGAACAGCTTAGTTCAAACAATAGAACTCATACTGTATGCTACCGTGTTTTAAACTGCTTGACCGCGTGGTTTTCACACATCTGGATGAAAATTTCGTTATATAATCTCACGATTTTTCCAGGCAAAAGAGAACTTGTAACTTTTTTACGAATTAGTTAGCACCAAATTTATTCCACATTTAAAACAGTACGCGAAAACTTAGGACATATTTGACGATTGCTAGCGACCATTACACAAAGTGATAAAAAATGCAACTATTTTTGCTACCTACTTAGCTTTCTCGATCGGGTTCTAGAGGAGCGATCGTGTTCTAGTATCCGTTTCAGCAGTTGAAATTAGACTGCGGCGGCTGATCTTTACGGTAAATTTTGAATCTTCTGCTTGGCGGCGTGAAAGTAAGGTGAAAACTCGTGAGCGATTGTGAATCCTGTGGGCAGAGAATGATTGAGACTGGGTGGAGAATTTTCCACTCCCGCTTCCACGAAGTCCGCTCTAAGCGTGACCGTTCGTGAAACTCGTGAGAGGCCGGAGCGTGCGTTTTCGCGTCAACCTTGCGCGCCCGGCTCGGTTCGTATTCTGTGGTGCAAATTTGGATACTTTTTTATGGTTTTTAAAGCATTTAAGCTTATGTTATCCTTGTGAAACATTTTAGAGCTCAATGGAAACCGAAATATTTTGAACATCGTAGAAGTTCAATCTGTTACGATTGTTGTTTCGCAATTATTATTGTTCAGTATGGAATTGGAAAACTGTGATACGGTGATCGACTGTAAAGTGGACCTGTTCACTGTGTGTGAAGAAAGGTATCGTAAAACGTATCATGCCAAGTGTGTAGGATTAACAGAGGCTAGTATTGTCGCAATCACGAAAAATGCTATTTGGCTATGTGACACGTGTTTAGAAACCTTCTATAGAACGTGCCTCGCTTCGCCAAATCATGCATTAGAGTTAAAACGTTCATCAACCCACATTGAGATGGAAATTTGTAACACACTATCCCAGTTAATGCCACAGAAGTCTGCGATGCCTGATTGTCATTCAACTCCAGTTTCCTCTGCAGACAGTCTTCTGCCTACATACACTCATAGTAGTAGAACAGCGAAGGCCCATTTTATCGAGGCAAATAAACTGTCAAAATCCGAAGCCAAACGAGCATAACGTCATACAATGCAAGCAAGCGGAACAAGTATTACGATTTTATTTAAAAAAAAATTTGGTAATCACAGTACGTCGCTGTTGTGCTATCTTATGACAAGCGCCATTTTGCACATTTCGAGAAAAACGATTTTGAAAGTTTGAGATTGAATATCTTGCAATTGGTAAATAGTAGAATCAATTCAGAGAATACAATTGATGATTTTGTCTAGTCTGTATTAATCTCTCAAATATTATGAAGATCGGTTGACTATATTACGAGTTTTTGCTAAACATGTAAACAAAAGTCGCACTCATACATGTCATAGGTGTGTATTGATGACAAAATTTGTATGGCGTGTCATAATCGTGCTTGGAAAATTGTCCATAGTAAAAAATCATCAATTATTAACTTTTATTTATCTCTTTGGCTTTATTTAGTCTATAAACAATCGGTGAGATGCATTTTAAAGGAAATGAGTCAGGGAAACTAGAAAAAATAATAATTTTTGGATACAGTGTTGCCAAATATGCTATATTTCCAGTTTAAAACTAAAATTGCTTTTTCCTCACATTTCGTGTATTTTTATTTTGAAAATGATTTGGCCATTGTGTTTCTCAGACATTTTTACATAGAAAAACATCTAATACATCAAGATAACTTGTGCCAATGCCCAGACACAGTCATTTAAGGCAAATATCACAGAATTTCTCAGCACGTTTCACGCTATATCTCAGTAACCAAGCAGGATGTCAAAATTCCGAAAACGCCATTTTGTAGAGATTATTTAGACCAACAATATGGCATATTTAACTCAGTTTACCCCAAAATGGCGTTTGTCATAAGATAGCACAACAGCAACGAGTAGGTTTCAGTTTTCATGTTCGTATTTGTATTTCACAATGTTATTTAGAAAGACGTTAATTGTGTTCTACTTAATTGCATAAAAAGAATTTTACCTATGCTATTTTTCATCAACTTTGTGTTTTTGAAGACATTTGAATTATTTTAGTTCTTTTCATTATGTTTTGTTGCTCAGTATCAAACGAATAACTTCTCTGTTGATTCATATATTAATCATCTTGAAAAGTAATTTTGATAGAAGCAGATGATCGAATACAGTCGAGCACTTGTTCTTCTAGTTGCCAGTTTTGTGGTTTTTACATCCCCGAGTCTATTACACGCAAAAGAATCAACCCTTTTTGAAACAACAAAACGTTTAGTTGAATTTAAAACTAGACAAATGACTGTTTTAAACTGAAATTGGCGTTTCTCGAAATCTTGTATTTGGTTTAGTTCAACTAATGCTTCTGCTTGCATTTTAAATATTGTTGAAACTAAATAAAATTTGTTAGATCTAACTGATCCCTTTGTTAAAAACCAACAGAATCTTAGTTTGATTTCAACTGATTTTGAGTTGTTTTCTGCTTTGGTTAATACTAAAGATTTTTTTTGTTTCTTCGAACTTGTTTGTTCGGTTAAACTTATCATGATGTTATTGTTTCAAACGAAGTATTTGTTGAAACTATTGAAAAGTCAACAAATGAATTTGCTGGTAATTTTAACCAGCAGTATTGATTGAATCAAATCTGAATCTTGTTTATCACTATATCAAACGGTAAAATTGTTATTTAAAACCAAAATTTGTTTATTTTTACTTATTTTTTTTCTGCGTGTACTATGAGTGTCAATACTCCCGCCGAATTGATTCACCCACGTTCCACGCATCTCAGAGCTGGTGATGCGGGGTTCTCTCTTTTCTTATCAAACATTGAAGCGCTTGTAACTAAGAATGAAGTAAACACACTAGTCGTACCGTGTTTTGAGTCTAGTTAAATTGATACAATCGGAGTTATAAAAATTGTGCTTGAAAGTCATGCGATTTCATTGATTATGTGTCATTTTGAATAGGGGAGGTTAGAATAGTTGGCGATTAGGGTACGTTGGCGGAATCCTCTTTTCTCCATTTTTATTAGACATATAGCGCTGCCTCTCGTTGTTTACCTAAAGTGAAACGCATTGTCCAATGTGTTTTTGTGGCAAAACATTTTGTTTTGCTGAAGTTGTGGGCGATATTGTGTTCTCGAGCACACTATGTAAATTTCCTTATTTTTAAACATTTAGTATTATTTAAGGTGATTTCCAATCTATTCCCCGAATGATTATATTTGACGTGAGTCTCCATAGAATATTTCACTTATGGTCAAGGCTCCGAAAATGCCAACCACAGGCGAAATTTTTTTTTATCAAATTTTTCGTCAAACTGTTTGTTTTCCGTATGTATATAACCTCTAATATTAAAAAATATGAATGGTGATCCCAGAAAAAATTTCAAGTCTGTCATTTATAAAAGTTTGTTGATGCTACTTGCATGACCTGAAAATGACTAAAAGACCGCAATGAGATAAAAAGGTAAACAAAATCCATATTTTCAACTTTTTGCCTGGAACCACATTTTTCCAAGGTAGTCTAATTTAAATTTGATGATATTGCTTGAAAAATTGAGATGAATATGGATTATTGCTTATTTTCAGTTGTAAAGTATTGGATACCAAATAACTTGTAATGTGACAGATCAAAAATTCGAAAAAGTTGTGGACCACACCAACAGCATGCATACAATGTCTAACCTGCATTTTTTCTTACTATTTTGAGTCTACTTTTTGAAACTGTATTGTGAAAACCTTAAAGTTTTATTCATTTTTAAGAAAACACGGTTGATCTTTTGTAACGTGACAGATGTTTTCTGCTGCAAAGCAATTCCAATAATTTTGATTCAATTACGTCAAGAGTGGTGACCATCTTTGATTCCGATGAAACCTTTTACGTTTCATCTATAAGAGAGACTAAGTATTTTGCAATATCAAACAAACAATTTTTATCCAAGAGTAATATTTAAAAAGGGCGGGTGATATCTTGAATGCACTACTTTCAAAATATATTGTTCGAAAATCGCCACTTGTGCAGCAAAACTATATGGAAGCGAGTTCTAGGGAATTAATTCTTCTGTGTTAATATTTTTTGGTGAAATTAAAAAAAAATTGTTTAAAACTACTACAAAAATTTCAAAAATACAAATACATTGTTAAAAAAACAGAAAAATAAAAATACAATTACAGAAAAACAATGATTTTTTTGTTAACGAAAGCCTAAAAATTGAAGAAACTGTAATTGCACTATTAGGAAGTTATTAGTAAGAAAGAATTATTAACTTCAAGTATTCTTCTAAATTTCTTAGTATTTGCTAGTCATAAATATAATTTTCTTATACAATATTAATACTAAATATCATTTCGAAGCAAATTTTTTTTAAGAAAAAGTTACCGAAATATTTTGATTGTTTTTCAACAAAAATATCTTTTAATGAATTAATCACATATACCAAACGCAAAAAAAACATCAAACGTTTAAAATTTAATTGCAAAGTTTAAAATATAATTGCATTGTAAAGAAAATAACAATAAAAAGTTTAAACATATTTCAAAAATTCTTTTAATTTTTAATTTTGTTTAATTTTTTTTCTTTATATAATTTAGTTTAGAATGTATTTCAAAATAGTTTTTCAATTCAAAATGGTCGTGAAAAATTGTCCTTCAAAATGCAGATGTTTTCAAGTTATTTTGGATTTTCTTTCGACAATATATCACTTCGAAAAATTACGACCTTTTCAAAAGTTATCCACGTTTGTTCATCAAAACCAATATGTTTTTAAAAATAAACATGAAATTTCCCGTTAATACTCAGTTCTTAGATCAAGAATGATTTGTGTACGACTGTCTTGATATCACTGCTTCAATAAAAATGCAGAGCTGTAACGTGACAGATTCTGGTTGTAACGTGACAGATCATTAAGCAACCTCCAAACTAACTGCGAAAATTTTGTAACGTGACAGACGTATCAAAATGACAATAAAGTGAAAACGGTTCATGATAGAAAAAAACTTTCTGTAGAAAAAACGTGCTGTTTAGTGACCTGAATAATGTGCAGTTGTGATAGAATCTGTGTTTTTTTGTTTTTGCTGACTTTTCTTATGAAATATGCGTAAAAATGTAACGTGACAGACAGAAGTCTTGACCATATCCATAATCGAAAGTAATGCTTTAAATCCTTTTTATTAATTGGGGTATGTTGACTGACGACTTCGGGGAAACTTGGCGGTACTATAAAGACGCAGTCAACCATAGGGCCCAAACGGCACGCCCCCTTCCCCGAAACCAAACAGAAAACAGAATTGTTGGACTCCGAATAAAAATGGAAGCTGTCCGAAGTTTGGCGTTTTGGTTTTTGTCCTTTTAATGGTTAAATTATGAAAATCGAAAGCAGAAAATTTGACCATGCCATCAAATGGAAAACTATTTCTGTCAGAATTGTGATCAAATTGAAAACTCTTTGAAAACTTTCTTGTTGATAACGAAATAAGTATTCTATTTAATGTTGTGACGGAGAAATACAAATGAAACAAAAATCTTCTAAGAAACGCAACGTATGTAATGATAGCCAAATGAGATCAAAATTTCATGTCATTTTTTGAAAATAAAACAAATCCAAATAAGATTTTAATTTGTTGCTTTAATTCAAATGTTTGACTTTTCTCGGGAAATTAGATTCTTTTAATCTAAAGGTAATCACGAGGATTCTCGTAGATTTGTCAAATTTTTCAACTATTCAATTTTATTTCTTTTGTTAAGTCCACGTCGACATCTTAGGAAGGGGGGTGGGGGTACAGAAATTGTCCACGCTTATCCGCGGAGGCGATCAAAAATGAAGGTTTTTGTCCACGTGGTATATGGATGGCCCCTAATTAATTTTTTTACCTTTTTATTTTTATTAGTTTTATTAATTTTATTAATTTTTTAAATTTTTTAAATTTTAATTAATATTTATAATTTTATTAATTTTATTAATTTATTGGGGAAGGTCATAGCGTAGTTGGTGAATCAATTGTTTTTTTTTTTTTTTTTTTTTTATTTCAATTATAGAGGTTTTAACCTTAAGGTCATTCGCCTCTTCGGGTTAGAAAAATCTCTTAGGAAAAATTTCTAACCCTATGTGCGGGGTCGGGACTCGAGCCCAGGTGCGCTGCGTACAAGGCAATCGATTTACCAATACGCTACGCCCACTCCCAATGAATCAATTGTCTAGTACGCAGCTCACCTGAGTTCTATCCCCAACCCCGCACATAGGGTTAGAGACAATGCTACGAAGTTTAAAAATCAGTTACCTATTTCTGCTTGCATTTACCGAAACCGACATTCAGATTCAACGCCTCCCTCATTCATTCCCTTTCCAACTGACGGAAATTTCATGCAGAATCGAATGCTTCAGTGTAGAGGAAATATAAATTCATTCACCAACTAAGTCATTTGTTATTAGGGGAAGATGGGGTAAAACGCACCCCCGGGGAAAAATGCACCCCTTGCTTATATCGAAAATAGCTGAAAATTTCTAGAAAAGGGTAACACCAGTCGGAAGTCCGACATATTAAACATACACTGTCAAAGTTTGATAACCGTACATCGATAGCAACTCGAGAAATAAACAAAAAACAATAACGTGGTCTTCTCATGTAATCATTGTGGCTCGGGCAACAAGAATTTTCTGCTTTTTTAAATGCTATTTTACTATTATATCAGAGCATTTCAGTTCTATTTATACCATTGTTCATTATTCTATCGCACTACCTATGAAACATATGCTAAATAATGAACTTTTAGCTAAATTTATATCTCTGCTCCATCGGGGGTAAAATGCCCTCTTCTTTGATTTTGCTGGTTTTTCAATCGAAAACAGAAAAATCGTTCTGAAAACATGCTAATTGCATAACCTATTGCAAGGCTATTTAATGGCACACTTTTGTGAAATCCCGTCAGAAAACAAAACTACTTGCTTGTTCACTAAGCATTATGCCCCGTTGTTCCGGTGCATTCTGCCCCGTTGTTGTAGTGAATTATGCCCCATTGTTGTGGTACATGTTGCCCTGCACAGGTGCGTTTCGCCCCGCTTATTTTTGAAAAGGTAATTTTCAATGATTTTGAAAAATTGAATATTTTTCATGTTTTTGAATACTCTACAAAGCGTTATGATTGCGATTACAGAGGAATATGTTGGGTAGACGATATCATTAATTAAATTCTCCCAATTGATGTTCTATAGCTGAGTTACGATCATATTTCCTTAGGGGGTGCGTTTTACCCCATCTTCCCCTATATCGACAGTTTGAAGGCAGACGTTAGCATCTTCTACATGTTCGAGCATAAGTGAACTGCGTAATCTATATCTGGTGCACTTTTGCTCAATAATCCCTCTCAGAGCTAGCATAGAAACAAAATTCACTTTGCTTCTGAAACCGTACATGTCCGAACCTGAATGCGCTGCATCGAGAGAACGAGGGAAACGAACCAAAAATTTCATTCATCGCAGCGGGCATGAATTGAATTTCGTTTTCTTTCAAGTTCACGCGGGGATGTCATTTTTTTAAGCTCTGGTTAGAGATTTTTCCAAAAGAGATTTCTCTAACCCGAAAAGAGGCAAATGACCCTAAGGTTAAAACCTCTATTATCAAAATGAAAAATAGTTTATTAGTTTTATTATATTATTTCTTTTGTTTTATTAATTTAATTAATTTTATTGTCATTATTATTTTATTAATTATATTAGTTTTATTAATTTTATTAATTTTATTATTTTATTAATTTTAACAATTTAAAAAAAAATAATTAATTTTATTAATCTAAATAATTTTATTTATTTTATCAATCTAATTAATTTTATTTATTTTATTATTTTCATTCATTTTAAATTTTTTATTAATTTTATTAATTTTAGTGGGAAGTGGGCCAGTTCGAACCCCTAGCTGTTTCTCAGCTATGGTAATATTATGAAAAGCGTGTAATGATATTCATTGCTGTCATGTAGCTCTGTTCTTTCTCACAAAATTTTGCAGTTCTCAGTTTTCGTGTACGTGAGCAAAGGGCGAATGTTGCTTCGGAGCGCTTTTTTTTAAAAAAATGTCTGAGCCGGAGAACAATATTTTGGTTGGCAACAACAATTAATTAAATCAAGTGCATTATGGTGATTTTGGATCTGCCAGACAATATCTTTTATTTAATATCTTGTTTTGGACGAGACTATCAACTGTTTTTGTTTGATCGTGGTGTGCATAAAAGAAGATGGGTTGGTCCAATTCGGACCTTTTACCGAAAAATATTTATTTATGTATCGGTTGACACGTTCCAGTTCTATAGCTCATAAACCCTTAATAGGTCCGAATTAAGCCCAGTTCCCCCTACATTTATTATTTCAATTTATTAATACCACGAATTTTATTCGTTTTGCTTATTTTATCCCTTTCGTATATTGGACTGATTTTAAATATATGATCGTTTCGTTTTAATCATTTATTTCATTCAATATTCTTTTTATTCATTTTGTTCATTTGAGTTCATTTTATTCATTTCATCTACTGTATTCAAAATTCATTCTGACTATTCGTATCATACTTTTAACTTATTTTATTCACTGTTTTCATTTTAGCATATTATTCTTTTTTCCCGTTCATACACTTCATTTAGTAAAATTCTCGCTAATATTTTTCACTCATTCCTTTTAATCACTTCATCCAAATTTTTAATTTGACACAACTTTATTCATTCTATAAATTTTATTAGTTTTTTAATATTGTTTAATGTTTCATGTTAATCATTTAATTAATATTATTCTCTTTCTTTTTTCCTTCGTTTTACTCATTTTTAGTTTTATACATTGTCTATTCATTTTATTGATATTCTTGATTTATTTATAATTTATATTTTGTTTTATTTTGTATTAATATTATTCATTTAATTCATTTTGCTCGTTTTTTTCATTTTTACCATTTTACATTTCTTATAAAAGAAATGTATAGAATTCGCTCAAACTTTCAAGATTTTTTCCGAGGCCCGGAGGGCCGAGTCTTATATACCAATCGACTCAGCTCGACGATTTGGGACAATGTCTGTGTGTGTGTGTCTGTGTGTGTGTCTGTGTGTGTGTGTGTATGTAACGGACAAATTCTCATTCGTGTTTCTCAGCAATGGCTGAACCGATCTTATCCAAACCAATTTTAAATGAAAGAACTAAAAAACAGTATGAACGCTATTAATTTGTTTTTGATTCTGATGTTTAGTTTTTAAGATATGAATGTTTGAATGCGTAAAAATGGAGTTTTTTGCAGTTTTTTAAATTGCCTGCCGGAATTGACAATATAGATTAACAATTTATATGTTTTTAGACAGCTTAAACGAATACCTTTTGAACAAGCTATAGATTGTTGAAATCGGACTATTATCAAAAGAGATATTTAACATTAAATGCGGACGAAAGATTTCTATCATTTCCGATTGCCAGAAATATCACCAAAAACATGTAATCTATTATTAACGCCAAAACGGCTTATTTTAGGTCAATAGTATCTTCGGAGAATTTAATGGAGGTAATATGCTATTTCTTTTGGTATTGTGCTTTTGCTGATTAATCCCCCTATGAGTGAGATATTTTCACAAATTTTCTTGGAAGTGATTATATCGAAATGATGTCTTCAGCAAATTTGTAGCTCTTACTTTTGCGAATAACTTTACTGAAGACTTCAAATATCTATTTTTAATACTTTAAAAGTTATGGCTTGTTGTTTGCGGATTACTCTTCGTCGCCTATTTATTGTTCAATATAGTAATAATCCATTGAAATAAGCCAAACATTATTTCGATAAATCGTATTTTGTATTTCATTTTTCTATCTACAACCGCTAGAAATAATCACCGAACACTTCCAAGTTGTCTGGAAGGAACTTGATAACTTATCAGTGCAAAAATGTTCATTTGTGCGAACCTTCTGACTGCAATTTTTCTAACTTATGACCATCGGATCGATCTGAAACCTTTCGGAAAATGAAAAGCGAAATAAATAACTCCAAGCAACGGCGTAGCCAAGGGAAGGTTTTAACACCATACAGCCCCCCCACCACACAAAAAAAGTATTGGATTGGAGTTGAAAATTTATTGATGCAAACTGATTTAATTCAATATTACAATAACATTATCTGATCCGTAGATTGATAACCTGTTGTAAACATCATGAGGACTTTTGATAAATTGTCGGAATGGGGTCCTGATATGTAACTGATCTATTGGTCTTGATTTCACAGTTGTCTAATAGCATCAATATCAAATTCATGCCTGAAAACATTCCAATAGAAAATTCCAGAGTTCTGTAATCAATCATAATCCTCAGATTTCTTTTCAAATTTTCAGCTTTTTTCCTACACAATATTACGAAATCTTATTACACAATTTTTCCTAATAGGTTTGTGAAAATTATAAACTATTTGAAATTTTTTAATAGTTTTATTTTTTATTTAACCGTGATTTTTTAATAAATAGTGATCATCGCTTCACAACGTAGTCTATTTTTCATGGTTTGCGGTGAGCACGATCTCTCGAATTGCTGAGCTGAAAATTATGGAATAGAAATTAATTTTTAGTATTCTTTACAGACCCGCTGGTGCCCTAAGACGATTTCGCTAGATTTTTAGAGCACTATGCACTATGCATGCCCAGAAAAATGATGAATTTTTGAAAACTCAATCGGCCCACCCCTGAGTCGATTCCTAGTCCCACCAGGAGTACTTGTACCAAATTTGAAGCAAATCGGACAAGTCTAACTACCGGACCAACGTGCCTGAAGTTTATATTGGATTTTTCAACAATTTACATGGAGAAAACTCACCAGCTCGTATTTTCGCCGCTAGGTGGCACTGTATACAACGTATTATCACTGTAAGTGAAAATAAGAAAGATATTTTAATTATCTACAACTTTGTCGAAGACTGCTAGTAAATCCGGCTATGTTAAAAGAAGTTATTAAACTTTTAACGAAGTGATGTCTGAGTCAGTTTTGCATGGGGCCTAATAGTGCATAGTTGTGTATCAGTACTCGATTCATACGAACTAAACATTTTTGTGAAATAATCGTTAGGTTTAGCTCAATGGTATGTTCAGAAGAATTATAGTAAATAATACTAGTTATGTTTTGGTTAGAAAATTTTAGTTCCACCTGTGACCGCATAGAGGGCGCCACTACTAACTTTTCATAGAAGAGAGATAGAGTATCAAGATGTTCAGAAGAAATACTGAAAAATGCCTGTTCTATAACTTTGTAGAAGACACCAAATTTCTATCTCTCTTCGTTGAAAAGTTAGTGTTGGCGCCCTCTATGCGGTAACAGGTGGAACTAAAATTTTCTAATCAAAGCATGACTCGTATTATTTACTATAATTCTTCTGAACATACCATTGAGCTAAACCTAACGACTATTTCACAAAAATGTTTAGTTCGTGTGAATCGAGTACTGATACACAACTATGCACTATTAGGCCCCATGCAAAACTGACTCAGACATCACTTCGTTAAAAGTTTAATAACTTCTTTTAACAAAGTCGGATTTACTTGCAGTCTTCGACGAAGTTGTAGACAATTCAATTATCCTTCTTATTTTCACTTACAGTGATAATACGATGCATACAGTGCCACCTAGCGGCGAAAATGCGTGCTGATGGGTTTTCTCCATGTAAATTGTTGAAAATTCCCATACAAATTTCAGGCCCGTTGGTCCGGTAGTTAGACTTGTCCGATTTGCTTCAAATTTGGTGCAAGTACTCCTGGTGGGACTAGGAATCGACGCAGAGGTGGGCCGATAGGGGTCATTTTTTCCTGTCACCCTACTGTGCACCCAGTGCATTAACGCCGCTTTTTTGTGAAAAGGGCGATACTTATATGCGAATGAGGGCTTTGAAACGCAACAAATTAACCTAAAAATTTTGATTCTGCGATATTGCTTTCTTAAACTACAGCAAAAAATACAACGGGCGAAACTGTATTTTTGTTTGTTTATTTAAAGTTTCGCCCTCCACGCTCCATGCAAACAAACAGGGCGATACTTTTTTTGCTAGCAGTTTCGAGGCGAAACTGTTATTTTCGTATTTTTTAGGATTATCAAACTGATACAAGCTGTAAATAGTAACAATGATCTCTATTGAAAAAACCCGGACGAAATCGGTGGTGTAAAACGGTAGTTATTGTAAAAAAACGTAAGGGCGATACTTCAATGCTGATAGATGGGACCGAAAAAGTAAACAATCGCCAAAAAGGCGATACTATCATTTTGTCAATTTCAATAGCAAATATAAATTTTAATTTAAAAATTTCAAATACTTTATGAAGTTTTGGGTTTCGATCACTGAATCATGCAAGCTAGGATGTCAAAAAACACAATAGTTCTTAAATAGGAAATAAAACCAAGTCTGGAAATATTCACTGTTGATTTTCTTTGAATGGTATCACTGCTAGTATCGCCCTTTTCAAGAAAAAGCGTTGATTTCTTAGTTCTCAGTTGCGTTGGAAATTTGAGTAAAATATAAACTTCAAATCGTTTAAAAAAATCCTTTTTGCCTTTCTCATATAAAGAAAGGCTATGCAATCACTGTAAAAATCGACTTTTTAACCGAGGCCCGGAGGGCCGAGTGTCATACACCATTCGATTCAGTTCGTCGAGATCGGCAAATGTCTGTGTGTGTGTATGTATGTGTGTGTGTATGTGTGTGTGTGTGTATGTGTGTGTGTCATTTAAACTCACACAATTTTCTCAGAGATGGCTGAACCGATTTTCACAAACTTAGTTTCATCTGAAAGGTCTAACGCTCCCATAAGCTGCTATTGAATTTTTAGTTGATCCGACTCCCGGTTCCGGAGTTCCGGGTTGAAGAGTGCGGTCACACAGCAAATTCCCATATAAACTGGTACCACCATGATGTTAAAATGATGTAAAACATATTAAAATTGATGTAACATTACTCTAGTTTGCGGGTCTGGATCACTAATGATCAATCAATGCAGCTTTGACCACATTGGCCACCTATGACGGTTCATGACGCCCCCGGGGAACCCGCCATGTTCCTAAGCTAATATCACACCCATTCCCCAACGAATTCTTTACCGATTTTTACAAACTTGATTTCAAATGAAAGATACAGTAATACCGTTGACTGCTGCTGAATTTCATTCAGTTCTGACTCTTGCTTCCGGAGTTACAGGGGTGTTAGTAAGGATACACTGGAATTTCCCATATAAATCGGTACAATCGTAATACCTCAGAGGCTAAAAACAATTGAAATGGTCACCAAATTACTTCTAATCGCAGATCTAGATCACTGATTGCCAATCAAACATTCTTTGAATATATTGTCCACTATCGACGATTCCGGAAGTCCGGAATTCCGGGCATATTCCACAATTAAAGTCACATCGGTTCTTCGGTGATGACTGAACCGATTTTCTCAAACCAAGTCTCAAATGGAAGGCAAAATATGCAGTTGAGTATTGCGTCGCCGCCCCTCCTTGCCCTTACACCTCCCTCCTTCATCACTCCCCTCCCCTTGGACCACCCTCACGCCCGCATTTCCTTCATCCACCCCGTATACCGAAATAAGATGAAGGATTTCTGACGCATCCTCCACTCCCACTCTACTAACCCCCCATTCGCTCCACTTTCAAACCCATTCCACCAACATTTCAAAATATAATCACATGAAGATAATATTGAACTCATGCTGATTAAGCTAATTAAATATTATTCTTTTGCCTTTCTCATATAGAAAGGTTATGAAATAGCTCCAAAAACCGACTTTCTAACCGAGACCCGGAGGGCCGAGTCTCATATAACATTCGACTCAGTTCGCCGAGATCGCAAAATATCTGTGTGTATGTATGTGTGTATGTATGTATGTATGTATGTATGTATGTATGTATGTATGTATGTATGTATGTATGTATGTATGTATGTATGTATGTGTGTGTATGTGCGGATTTGTTAACAAAATGTCCACATCGGTTTCTCGGAGATGGCTGAACCGATTTTTACAAACTAAAATTCAAAAGAAAGGTATAATATTCCCATAGGTTGTTATTGAATTTCATTTTCAACCGACATCTTCTTCCGGATTACGAGTTTAAGAGTATGGTAACAAATCAAAATTTGTTGATTTGTCCACATCGGTTTCTCGGAATTTTCTGAACCGATTTTGACAAACTTGATTTTAAATGAAAGGTCCATCAGCTGCTGATGAATTTTGTGTGGATCCGAGTTCTGGTTCCTGAAGTACAGGGTGATACGTACGATCACGCAGCAAATCCCGATTCTAACGAATTCTGCGATGAATGCAAAAAGGTGAATTTTTTTCCAAAATGTAAACACAACTGTTGAATTTGTAGATCTAGGTCACCAACAGTCATTCAAAGTCTTTTTGGCCACACTGGCCACCATCGACGGATCCGGAAGTATCCAAATTCAGAATAACGGTTATATTGGTTTCTCGAAAATGTCTAGAACGATTTGATCAACTTAGTCTCAAATGAAAGGTGTTGCGATGTCGGAAACTGATATTAAATTCCATCTCCATCCGACTTCCAGCAACGGGTTGTGGAGTGCGATCACATAGAAAACTCCGATTCAAACCGATACCGCGATGAATGCAAAAAGGTGCTCTTATATATACTTACCAAGTGTAATAAGAATGAAAGACATTTCCATAATGTTATATTGTATGAACCAGCTATTAAATCATAGTTTGGAGAAATGAGAAAGGCACAATTGCACCTCTAGGTGGATTAAAACAGGTTTTTACATTTCTTATTACATTTCTTATAAAAGAAATGTATAGAATTCGCTGAAACTTTCAAGATTTTTTCCGAGGCCCGGAGGGCCGAGTCTTATATACCAATCGACTCAGCTCGACGATTTGGGACAATGTCTGTGTGTGTGTGTGTGTGTGTGTGTGTGTGTGTGTGTGTCTGTGTGTGTGTATGTAACGGACAAATTCTCATTCGTGTTTCTCAGCAATGGCTGAACCGATCTTATCCAAACTAATTTTAAATAAAAGAACTAAAAAACAGTATGAACGCTATTAATTTGTTTTTGATTCTGATGTTTAGTTTCCAAGATATGAATGTTTGAATGCGTAAAAATGGCGTTTTTTGCAGTTTTTTTTAAATTATCTGCCGAAATTGACAATATAGATTGACAATTTATATGTTTTTAGACAGCTTTAACAAATACCTTTCGAACAAGCTATAGATTGTTGAAATCGGACTATTATCAAAAGAGATATTTAACATTAAAGGCGGACGAAGGATTTTTATCATTTCCCATTGCCAGAAATATGACCAAAAACATGTAATCTATTATTAACGCCAAAACGGCTTATTTTAGGTCAATAGTATCTTCGGAGAATTTAATGGCGGCAATATGCCCTTTCTTTTGGTATTATGCTTTTGCTGATTAATCTCCCTATGAGTGAGATATTTTCACAAATTTTCTTGGATGTGATTATATCGAAATGATGTCTTCAGCAAATTTGTAGCTCTTACTTTTGCGAATAACTTTACTAAACACTTCAAATATCTATTTTGAATACTTTAAAAGTTATGGCTTGTTGTTTGTTGATTACTCCTTCTCGCCTATTTATTGTTCAATATAGTAATAATCCATTGAAATAAGCTAAACATTATTTCGATAAAACGAATTTTGTATTTCATTTTACTATCTACAACCGCTAGCAATAATCACCGAACACTTCCAAGTTGTCTGGAAGGAACTTGATAACTTATCAGTGCAAAAATGTTCATTTGTGCGAACCTTCTGACGGCAATTTTTCTAACTTATAACCATCGGATCGATCTGAAACATATCGGAAATTGAAAAGCGAAATAAATAACTCCAAGCAACGGCGTAGCCAAGAGAAGGTTTTGGGGTTTACCACCATACAACCCCCCCCCCCACCACACCCAAAAAAAAATATTGGATTGAAGTTGAAAATTTATTGATGCAGACTGATTTAATTCAATATTACAATAACAATTATCTGATCCGTACATTGATAACCTGTTGTTGTAAACATCATGAGGACTTTTGATAAATTGTCGGAATGGGGTCCTGATATGTAAATGATCTATTGGTCTTGATTTCACAGTTGTCTAATAGCATCAATATCAAATTCCTGCCTGAAAACATTCCAATAGAAAATTCCAGAGTTCTGTAATCAATCATAATTCTCAGATTTCTTTTCAAATTGAGCTCGCTTTTGTAGAGATGTACTGTAATAAGGGTCTTTATTTAATAGGAAGTGAAGTTAAAATTGATTTAATGTCTATGAAACATAGAACTGCTCACCAAAAAAAATGCATAACTTTCAACATTTGCTAAAAATGTTTTTGCCTTTCTCATTCACTCTAAAATTCGTCAATCTAATCCCGACCGGGAGGGCCGAGTGTCATATGCCAATCGACTCAGTTCGTCGAGTTCGGAAAATGTCTGTGTGTGTATTTATGTGTGTATGTGGAAAAAATGTGAACATACCGGCCCGGAGCGAGTATGCAGTGAGGGGTTGCTACTTTAAAATTAAAACTAGTTTAAAATTTCTTAACAAGTTGAAAGTTTTATGCAGGACCCGGACCTCCCAGATCTTTCTAAATGATCCGCCGCTGGTTTCAAGCGATTTTTCAGTATCACATAGTATCTCAAGATCGTGGCTGTCGATCCGTTGTTCGTATGTGAAAATTGTACTGAACATGTAATATTCATTTCCACCATTGTATTGAACATAACCAGCCATGGAATCGTAGTCTGGACAAATGAGAAAAGCACAATTGCACCATTAGGTGGATTAAAACGGGTTTTTATTTTGGGAATGCGTCAAGTTGAGACGAAAACGTAATATGATTAATAACGAGGATAACACATTCCGAATGTAGAGAGAAATTTATGAAAAATGACGATTAACATTCGACTCTAGCAGGTCCTGATCGATTTTGATGAGAATTTGATTTTTGTTGTATGACCAATTATATGTATAGGTTAAATGTTTTTTTTGGCTCAGTACAATATACATAACCCCTTTAGGAAAATTCAGTTTTCCCACCACAATGCATTGATTGAGGAATTTAGATATTTTATTAACAGAGCATTAGCAATAATTCGTTTGTATGTCTATTTTATGGGCCCTTTTTTTCGCTTTCCCATTGATTTGGTTTGAGATTTCTAGCACTGATGTTGTCCTATGCTGATTTGAGCGATTCTCTGAGTCCTGCCACTATCCCATGTAGTATGTGTTATCAAAAACATCGCGAAGCATCAAGTTCTAAATGTTCTCAAACGATATAATATCCGAAGAGAGTGATAAGAGTTATAAGAAATGTCTCATCACACTGTTAGGTGGATTAAACACGTTTTTCATTCATATTATTTAGTTTCTTTATTTTATTCGAATTATCAATTCTGTTTTGTTCTGTTTATCCAATCTGTAAAATTAATTTACTCTATTAATTTCGCAACTTTTTTTTAAAAAAACCCATTGTTTAATTTGATGAGCTGAGCTATTTAATTTATTTCATTCATTTGATTTATGTTGATCATTCTATTCAATGTATGAATTTGATAACTTTTTTATTTCTTTTACTATAATATATTTTTAAATTTTATTCGTGGGTTGACAGAACTGATGCCAAGTAGGTTCATCTAGAGGTTAGATGGACATAGTTTCTAGTCCCGCACAAATAAAGCCTCGAATAAACTGGAAAATAGCGAATCAATATAAATTCACTATTTTTTTTCAGTTTATCGTGGTTTTGTTTGCGCGGGACTAGAAACTATGTTCATCCCACCTCTAGTTGAGCTTACTTTGCATAAGTTCTGTCAACTCATGAATGATCCAACGGTGATATGTGAAAAAAATGTCTCATTTCACTGCTAGGTGGATAAAGTCGTTTTTTAGGGGGATGTTCGGCCATCCATGGAAGCTGTCCTTCAATGTCAGCTTCTTTCACCGAACAGCCTCGATAAGCCGTGTAGTGTCGGTAGTTGTTGTTTCAGCCGGCTAAGAATTACACTACGGACTACCTGTTCTGGTGGTAAAAACCCACCAAACCGGGAACGCCGAATCCATAGTGTCATGCGACCCGTGCTATGGGTAAAATTGGTGAGGGGGTTTAAAATATTCTTAATGGCGAACGGAGCCTGGGAAGAGCTGGGTGAACTCCTCAGTATGCTGCATTACGCAGCGGAACGTTGGTATCCGGTCAAGAATTGAGCCATTGAGTAGTTCCGTGCCAAGGACTTGATGACTGGAGGGTCTAAAAAATACCAGTCGCGCACGGAGCATTTTGGGTTTTGCCCTTACTGTATTATGCGAGGCAGTGCAGACGAACTTTTGAAAAGACCTGGGGTCTCAAACATAAGTACATCTATTGGATTTACATGACAATTGTACGTCCAATACTGTCATACGGATGCCTTGTGTGGTGGCAGAGGGGAGAGGTGATGAAAGTCCAGTTAAAGCTAAACCATCTGCAAAGAATGGCGCTTATGGCGTTGACTGGTGCTTTCACCACAACTCCAACTGCTGCTCTTGAGGCACTTCTAAATATCAAATCATTACACATACACCTCAAACAAGAAGCACTATCATGTGCATACAGACTGCAGGTTACTGGGCTTTGGAGCAGAAACCATGTTGATCTTGCTACCAGTCATACGTGATTTTGGTCACAAATGGTTACATGGGGTGAAGATATTCCTGCTCTCAGCGATATTACGCTTACATGTAGTTTTCCTTACAGGATATTCCATGTGAAGAGTCTCTCTCTCTCGAGAGAGAGAGGAGTAGTAGTCTGGCTATATAGAAAGACAACAACAAACGCAAGTGGTCTGTTACACTGACGGTTCTCTGATGGAGGGACGTGCTGGTGCTAGTGTTTACTGTCGTGAAATGAGATTGGAACAATCTCACTCACTAGGTAGATACTGTACTGTATTCCAGGCAGAAATATATGCGATTATGTTTGGGGTACAATCGGCCCTTCAACTGAGTTTGCCCGGCAGAGTTATAAACTTCTGCTCCGATAGTCAGGCTACAATCAAGGCCCTTAGCTCAGACAAATCACGGTTCAAGCTAGTGATCGCGTGCCGAACCCAAATCGAAGAACCAAGCATTGTCAACATTCAACACTATCTACCTTGTATGGGTGCCCGGACATTCCGGTATTACTGGAAATGAATGGGCTGACGAATTGGTCAGGGCAGGTTCAGCGATTGACTTCGTTGATCCTGAGCCCACCCTGCCAATTTCGACAAGTTGGATAATGGAAAAAATACGGTCCTGGCTTCGTCCGAGCACCGTAATTATTGGAGAAATCTACCAACGTGTAGCCAAACAAAGGCGTTTCTAGAACAACCCTGCCCAGTGATTTCGAAAAATCTACTACATTTTTCGAAGCTTTACAACCGGTCACTGCAAACTCAATTATCACATGGCAACTATTCAGCACGCTGAGTCTTTTTCATGTGATCTTTGTGAATCCGACTAAGGACCTCATATCATCTGATATGCAACTTACCAGCAGTAGCGCAGACGACACCATGTTTGGCCGACTGAAACTCAGAGACATACTAAAGTTTCTTATCCAATGTGGTAAAGAGCTTTAGGCTGATTCGTAGGCAGTGTTTATTTTTGTTTTTGTGCTGTTATTTTTCCCACCCTTCCAATTCTACTTTCCCACACCTCCTTCTCCTATCCTTCCGCTCAGGAAATGATGAAAACACACGGCAAGGCACAAATCCCCGACTACATACATAGAACGCGCCATTTAAGCTAATATACTCTGATTACTGATTCCTGAACAGGCATCATAGAGATAACTTCACAATACATGTTGGACCATTTTTCAATTATATTAATTTATTTGCTAGATCATTCAATTATTTGTCAAGAGGTAGTGGATCAGTTTCTAAACGAAAAAAACAAGAAAAACAAGCACAGCTTACTTGGTTGGTATAATAACATCGAGATCATTCTCGAAATACTACTGGCATTTGGCGTATCTCTGTATTTCAGACCATTTCTTTTAATGATTCCATGCCTTCAAATTAGTAGGTCATGGAGTGTCGGTGTCGCCAAAAATTTTTATGATCATATAAACATCTTTATCGAAAAGACCAAGACTCTAACACCCACCGTTAAAACAATGTAAGATTCGAGTGCCATCTGTACGGCTAAGATGGATACTTAATTTTAATTTCAAAAGAAGACTCAGATATGTTTAACATACTTTGTCGAAGATCGCAAATCTCTAGGACGCAAGCTCAAGGAGCTGTCGATTTTGTCGTGCTAGATTACATTTGACGCTTGCGAAATGTACTGGAGAATGACACGAATCAGCAGACAGTCATGCAGTATAACTGCCGGCAGCTGCCGAACGCAAATTGCTATAACAGCTACGACTGAAAATGTCAAGGATCTCATCACATTTTCATTCCGGAATGTTATGTTCGTTCTTTTCTATAACTTCTCTTTTTCTTCCGAATCCAAGACCGACATGCTGTGGTAAACAGCTACCCTTTCTTCATGCTGTGACCGGTGAGCTACACAGTTCGGTTTTCGCTAGGCGCTCAGTGTAATTATTGCTATCGGTACTCACCCCATACAGAACACTCAATAATATATTCCCGTTTCGCTGTGCATCGGAAATTTTCGTTTTCTTTATTTTCGCTTCCTGCTGCCTCTCGGTAGGCTGACACCGTACAGTAGCTCAGCATTCTACGCATTTAGTCTATCAGTGCAAGTTCGTAAGCCGTTTGGAACAGTTGATTGAATTTATATGCGCAAGTACCCATCGAGAGCCGATATATGTATTCTATCTCAAAGTAATATGGATTGTGCATTAGAGTGGGACATGGTTATATGAAAAAAATAAAATTTCGCTCCGAGTAACTTTTTGGGTCCCATTTAGCTCGCAGAACAACTCTGCAAATTTTTAGTTCGATCGGTGAAACTATATTTTTGCGCCCACGGTTTAAAGTTTACATGGGATTTCGTATGGGGAAAACGTCTTTTGCAAATTAATTCTTCCAAGAGTCACCCGTTACCTCCTAAAAATAAATGGATATCTGATTTTTATAGGTAATTTGTCATGGAAATAAAGTCTAGAAGACTGCAAAACAATCTGATGCCTGTGGAAAAAGTTATTAAGCAAAAACCGATTGATGCCCTGAAGAATGATGAAAATTTTACTTTTCATAGCATCACTGCTGCTGATGGTCGAATTATATACAAAAATTTTAATTTTCTCTTTTTATATACAAAAGAAGACTCAATTTATCCCTCAAAACTCTTGCGAAGTGGCCAAACAGTATGGGAAAATGATTTAGACACATTAAGAGAATATCAAAACACAATTGCATACAATTGGACAACCAACAACAGTGGTGCTAGAAAAAATGAATTTTTTTTCAATCGTCAGAGCATCAATTGGTTTCAGCTTAATAACTTTTTTCTTAAGCGTCAGATCGTTTCGTAGTTTTTCAGACTTTGTTTCTGTGTTAAATTTCCTACAAAAGCCACATAACGGTTTATTTTTAGGAAGCAATGGGCGACTCCTGGAGGAATTATTTTGTGAAAGTTAATTTTCCCTTATAAAATCCCGTGTAAACTTTGAACAGTGGGCGCAAAAATATAGTTTTAGGGATCAAGCTAAGAATTTGCACAGATGTTCTAGGACTAAAATGGTACCCAAAAAGGTGCTCGGAGCTGGAATCTATTTTTTGTCCCACCCTATTGTGCATGCTTATGTAGAATACATTTCCTTTGAATATATGTACATTATGAGTACGACGTATCAAGGGACAATTATGCTACATTTTTTTCGTTTGCCCGCTTGTATTTCGCGAAAAAAAATGCATTTAAAACGAGCAATCCGTGATTCGCCTGAGAACAGTTCAAGCAATGAAATCAAATGTTATGAAATACTCCGTTTTTTAAGTATTTATGTTTAGCTAGCTTGAAAATTGATCAATATTCTTGTACTGAATGAACTTTAGTCTTCGTGCCACGTGTCGACGAAACGTATAATTATTCCTTCTCTAATTTATAGACATATAATGAGTTTTACTATTGGCGAAATGCTCAGTTCATGCAAACTATTCTAAAAGTCGAACATGACTTTTATTTATAAGTAGAATTTATAAAGAGAGACAACTGCAGAAATTTACAGTTCCTCCCTTTTAAAATTTCCTAAGACAATAGCTACTATATTACTGTACACATTTTTGCTAAATATCAAAACTGCAGAACTGAGATTCCATTAAATGTTGAAAGGTAAAAGTGTTTACATTTTGATATTTATAGCATCGATTTAGCTAAAAAAATTATGATTATTGGTCGATAATATGTCAAAATGTTCTCGCGCCTCTAAAGCAGTAGTCAACATATTGCAACTACTGTTTTATTGCCTGTATGGCAGTTGCAAATACCAACATCTATATTGCCTCCAAGGCAAAAAAAAATTTCTAGAGAAATAAAATTCGTACGTGTATCTTACCATGTAAAACTTGAAATGAACTTTAGTATGTACAGGAGATTGGATACATTTGATTAGGTTTTTGTTTATTTTTATGTTAAACAAAACTTTTCATTGCAAAATTTGCATTTGAACTGTAATAGGTGTGGATAATATGTAAATTTAGATATCATGGATGTCAGTAATGACAACAGTTTAAAAATGACGCATCGTGAAAACGTGGGGTAATATAATCTCCTGTCTACTAGGGCTAAAAACAAAGCCGACCATGTCTAATAGATACGAAAGTTCTAATCACATAACCTGACGTAATATCTAACAAGATTACTTTTTAGATTCATGATAAACTTTTACTTTAGGTTAATTCAGCCATTTACGATAAATAAGTGCACAGTGGGGCAGGAACGAAAATTAGCAAGACAAAACCTCTAGCGCTTTGGGAGTGCATTTCTTTTAGTTGCTATGCTCAGCAAAGTATCTTGGTTTTATCTGCGCCTTAAGTGGCGCTGCCATGTTAACTTTTTTATTTCGCATCCCAGAGGTTTGGTGTTTTCTGCAAAGTTTTAGAATGTTTCAAAATACGATAAGTTGTCGAAGACAGTTGAGCTCTATATCTTCAAGTAACAAAGTTATATCGATTATTATAAAATTCTGCTGAAAATCACTTTTTAAGTAGTGTTTGCCTTGTTTTCGTTAAATTTATCACTCACAACATAACAATCCTATCAGGACTGATGTTTTGCATCTATTATAGAAGACTTTGCAAATATTCAACACGTTTAAAGAGAAATATGAGCAAAAGTATTAAAAAAATTGTGATTCTAAAAATCAGTTTTCTCAGAAAGTTGCAAGTTATCTACGTTTTTAGTCTACCATATATGTCCTACCAAATGTGAAAATACGCTGGATGCATATTTTGATATATCTTGTTGTGAAATTGTGATGATTAACCGCCCGGAAGTCGTGTTAATGCTTCCCTAAGCGTGCAGCCGCTGATGCTCAAAGACGGTTTCGCTGGAGTAACTGAACTAGTGAATTCGTGTGACTGTCGGAAGGTTAGACGCAAAACAACAGTCCTGATAGAATTGTTGTTGTGAGTGATAAATTTAACGAAAACAAGGCAAACACTACTTAAAAACGTTATTGTCAGAGGAATTTTATACTAATCGATATAACTTTGTTACTTGAAGATATAGAGCTCAACTGTCTTGACAACTTATCGTATTTTTGAACGTTCTAAAACTTTGCAGAAGACACCAAACCTCTAAGATGCGGAATAAAAAAGTTAACATAGCAGCACCACCTATGCGGTGGAAATCTAAACTAATTTACATTTTCAGAATAAGGCGCAGGTAAAACCAAGATACTTTGCTGAACATAGCAACTAAAAGAAATGCACTCCCAAAGCGCTAGATATTTTGTCTTGTTAATTTTCGTTCCTGCCCAACTGTGCAGTACTGTTTAGCTGGATTGTCCAACATTCAATAAAATATAATATAATTTGCTCACGAAGAAAATATTTTCGACCGATTAATAGTGTCAGATACTGCAAATGATGCGAATCAAGAGTACCTAATGTAAATTTTCATTAAAAAGCTGTTTTTTCTGGACGAAGACCCTTATTTATTTATTTATAAAGGATTAGGCCAATAAATCAACAATTTGATGCAATAAAATGTAGAATAAACATATATTTGAAATTCCGCGCCCAAAAATTTTGGAACATAAATTTTTCAGGCGCACCAACATTTGAAGCGAAAATCAACTAGTTAAATTTACTGATTTAGCGTCATCTACAGTTGGTGTCACTGTTATTGAACAAGATTTAGATTTTAATATCTGAACTCAAATATGTATATGAAAATGGCATTCGTCGTTTTATGGAAGCTACCACAGCTACCTTTCATAAATAGGAACAATATCTCAAATTTACCCGGAATAATTTATAATCTGACGTACTCCTGGGGGTGAATTCACACCCAGTTGAAAAAACACTGTTAAGGACGACTCAGACGATACATCAGCTTCCGTCAACGTCAACGGAACGTCACCGTTCCGTCAGGATAAGTTACATGCAGTTAAATGGGGGCATTCACACATATCATCAACGGCACGGAACGTTTTGGCATGCGGCACGTGTGAACGGGCGCAAAAGAAAAGTATTTAACATATCCTGACGGAACGGTGACGTTCCGTTGACGTTGACGGAAACTGATGTATCGTCTGAATCGCGCTTAAAGCTTTCCAGTCACACGACTTGACGTGCTTTCTATAAAGCGCGATTCAGACGATACATCAGCTTCCGTCAACGTCAACGGAACGTCACCGTTCCGTTAGGATAAGTTAAATACGTTTCTCTTGCGCCCGTTCACACGTGCCATACGTCAAAACGTTCCGTGCCGTTGATGTTGTGTGTGAATGCCTCCATTTAACTGCATGTAACTTATCCTGACGGAACGGTGACGTTCCGTTGACGTTGACGGAAGCTGATGTATCGTCTGAGTCGTCCTTAACAGTGTTTTTTCAACTGGGGGTGAATTCACCCCCAGGAGTACGTCAGATTATAAATTATTCCGGGTAAATTTCGACTTATTATACTAACATTTCCATCGAATTATTGTCTCTATATCATAGAGTCAATAATTCGATGGAAATATTAGGATAACAAATTGAAATTTACCCGGAATAATTCATAATCCCACGTACCCCTGGGGGTTAATTCACCCCCGGTTGAAAAACATTGTTCTATAATGAATTTTTTTTATATCCTGGTGGATTCATTTTGGACTTCAGCCAAGGATGCAACACGATTTCTAGAACGGTTTGCCTCCTATCCAATAGAAATGGAATTTTCAGAAAATAAGCTTAGATATTTTCCAGCCCGATAAGCATACGTAATGCATCCAAAAAACCAAATGTTTAGTGAGAATAAAAAGAATATTATATTAGGTGACCAGTCTCTCACTCTACTTTAGCGCCCGTCCTCCTTACGTCCTGCTAATGGCAAAACCAATACGTTCTCTCCCAGCTGTCGGAAGGAAAATGTTATGACATCGCTGTTATAGCTATGAAACAGCTCCGCTCTTGGGCGGTCATGACATCTCGAAATCATAACATTCCCGAAGAACAAGTTCAAAACGAATTGGGCAATACCGTGTAAGTTCATTAATACACTGCACCACTCAGAAACAGCAATGTCTTCGGCTACTGTTGGTGACCGCAACGAAGTGAAGAGTTCCGCTTAACGCTCGTGTGTGTCATACCTCTCGCGGTAACCCGCAGCACTCATTAAGCCACTGATATGTTACAGCAGCATGTGGCAGCAGTGCCTGTGGCTGGTTGTGATTGTATGCAATTCGGTGCCAGTCGAATTTGATGTTAACGGTTCGCAAGCCTGCATTTGTGGCCCACCGTGTCAGTCAAGGAAGATGAGCGAGCGACGAATGTTTAAGGAAGAGTTTAAAAGTCGCGAATCAAGAAAAAAAATCGGAAAAATGGGACGAAAATTCCCGCAGAATGAGCGTTTATTACCGTATCCCTTTTGTGTTCGCTGGCTTGCTGGTGCTCACAATAAACGTGACATAAATAGTTTATTGTTCATTATTTTTTTGTTTTCTTGCTAACGGAACGTTTTTGACATTTCTGTTCATTTCAACGAATATAAAATGTGTCTCCGGAGACGGAAGTTATAATCAATTTAATTATATCTGAAAAATCATTTCACGCTATTTTAGGAGGTTCAGAATTGGGGTACTCATCTTATTCGAAAAAGATAAATATCGGGAACCTCCTTCTCGTACGAGTGAGTGAGAATTACAATGCCTGTACTAGAAGGTAATTGTCGTAGTTAAACGAAGGCTACAAGAATGAAATCCTTAGAGATATTTATGTTATACTTAACTGTCCCAGAGACAAGAACTGTCACCATAGAAAAGTTTTGTTCTATCAAACAGGAGTTGAGAGGGTGTAATCGATTACACCGGTGGCCAATTAATTTTCTTGTTGGATTTCGGAAGTAAGGAAAGTAATTCAAATATTATTTTGTTAGTAAAGCACAGCTGAACTCTTCATAGTTTAGTATCTATTTTGCTCGCTTCAGCACAAGGTAAAATCTCATCTCCAGTGCTCATGGCAACATTGTCATGGCCTTGTTTAACACCAGTTTCTATGCTGTCCGCTTTCGTGGGACTCTTTTCGAACAGTTTGTGAATACTTTCTAAATCGCGTCCTTTCGTTTCTGGGACACAGGTTATCACAAACACCACTCCTATGGCACACAGAATACTGTACAACCAGAATGTACCCGAAGTCGTGATGACCTTAAATTTAAAATAAATTTTGGTTTGAATATACAATTTTAGTATTGTTACTGCTTTTGGCAAAAATACTCACATCTTCTAAGGGGTGATAGGTTTTAATCACTATGAACATCACTGCTAAGTTGAAAGATCCAGCAAGCGAACTAAGCAGACTTCTCTGTGCGGTTGGGAATAGTTCACCCATCAGTAGGAATGGGATGCATCCGAAACCGATAGAAAATCCTACCATAAAGATTATCAGGCTCACCAGTGGAAGATAACTGAAAAAATCTGATTTATTAGGTGAATGTCAATATTAGACGAATTTTCTAAGTTACCCGAAGCAGGTATTTCCAACCGAGTTCAAATGAAAGGCGGCTCCCATCGAGGCCATCGCGAAACACATGATGACACCGGAAAAGATCAATAGTGGCTTCCGACCGGCACGGTCTACGACGAACAGGGCTGAGAAATTACTCAGCACCTGTACGGCACCAACAATGATCGTTGCGATGTGGCCGTCCATGGAGCTTCCCGCCGAACGGAAAATCTCAACGGTGAAGAAGATCACGGCGTCGATTCCACTCAACTGCTGAATCGAGAGTAAGGCAAGCCCGATTCCCAACGGCACGAGGACTGGCCTGCGAAAGAGGACTTTCCTGGAGAAAGGTTTCTCCTTCCTAGAAGGTAAGATAATTTATTAAATGCTTCTACTTCTGTGAGTTGTAAGATAACAATTTACTGCTCGTGCGCCATTCCATTAATTACTGCTTTTTGTATCTCCTGAGCCTTTGGATCGAACGTAAATCCCTGTAAATGAAGCCACTTTGCCGAGTGATGCGCTTTCTCGTAACGTTTTTTTGTTTTTAGCCACACTGGTGATTGAGGAAAACTAATCACTGCGACAAATAGGAAACCTAGAATTTTTAAGGGTTAGTACCGATTTTAGTTTGTGACAGATACGCAACTCACTCGCCACGCCACAGCATACCCACGCCAATAACCGCCACTCGATGAATTTCCCCAGTACGTAAGTAACCAGGATTCCGGCGGACATGGACAGTGCGGGTAATGATCCTATTACTCCTCGAATCTTCGGATCGCTGCATTCACTCACGTAGATCTGCGCCGACGGTAGCGTCAATCCGGCTCCGAATCCGGACAGCATCCGGGCTAGAAGTAAAATTTTCCAATCTTCCGCCGTCGCTATCAGAATCCATGCGGTGACCCAAACGGGTGACGTTAGCATCACTGTGTACTTTCGGCCAATTTTGTGCATCAGTGGGAATGCCACTAGACTGCCGAAGAAGGCTCCAAACGGCGGTATCGAACTGACCCAGGAGGCTATGTTTTTGTCCGGCAGCAGGCCAGGGTTGATTTCGTTCATCGATGGTACAGCAGGCGCCGAGTAGCCGCGTACCAGGCCGATGCAGAAGTAGGATAGTGAAACGGATAGTGAGAGCAGTGTCTGCGGAAGATTGCAATGAATAAAAGGTTTGTAAGGAGTTTATACTAGTTGTATGTAATCGTACCGTCGACGGTAAAAATGATGATGAGTTACGTTCTATCAACGATCATGCGGTAGGCTTGGGCGTAACGCCCAACTCCTACCAGCAGAAGGCAAAGGATTCATCACATTTCCTTTCGATCATGTCCATATGAGTCTGCTTAGAACTAGGTTTCCGTTCTAAGTTTATAACTGATTCGCTAGATGCGAGCTGAGATGCTATTTTTATGTGATACATTTTTAAGTTTTACTGTATACACTCCGTCATACTTTATGAAGTTTGCGTTACGACTCTTCAGAATCCGACACTAGCTTAGGGACATGACTAAGCACAAATGTGGTTTAAATCAATTTTCTCATAGGCTATATCCATAAATGACGTAGCATTTTTGAGTGATTTTAACACCCCCCTCTCCTATCTTAGCATTTCATCACAAACCTCTGTATACCCCCTGGTAATAACATAGCCCCCCCCTCTTGCCCCCCTATTTTTTTTAAAAAGATAAAAACGATGATAGTTAGATGAAACGGGTAAGATTGTCGTGAGTTCAGGTCAACTCCTATTCCCCTTTAAAAAAGCTACGTAGCATGACACGACCAATAACTCCCCTGTCGTCACACATCATCACAAAGTACAAACCTGCCCCTCCCCCATATAATGCTACGTCATTTATGAATCATTCCATAAAGGAGAAAAAATAGTTTTGCGAAATTTTTCTCCACCCAGGAGAAATATAGCATGGTGTATATTGTCTTGGCTTGCTAAGCCAAAGCAAGTTGCAACTTCATTAATTCTCTTCAGCTTAATATGAACTCCTTTTCTTGCGGGACATCACGCAGGACTAGGAGTTTGCTCAGAAGCACAAATAGTGTTTTCGTTTTTGGAGCTAGCGTCAATCCGTCGCTAGCTTAGTCATGTCACTAAGTTAGTGTCAGATTCTGATGAGACAAAGTCGAAACGCAAATTCTATAACTAATTTAGTTAATGGTTTTTTTGCCTTTAACATATACAAATGTGGTTTAAAATAGTTTTCTCCTCAGTGTAATTTGCTTACATTTTTCTCCCCTAAAGAGAAATATAGCACAGTATCTCAAAATCAACCACTAGCACTATTAGTAAGAAAATAATCACGAATGACGAGAAATCCACACTCGGGTGTGCAGATCATAAGCAACAAGACAGCTATATCGATGACAACATGGGCATGTACGACAATTTTTCTCACAACAACGGTTTTAACTCAAATTATCACCCATCGCCATTAGATGTAAATATAAACAATGCACTTCCCTCTTCAAGATTAAAAATTACCGCGCATTTCGAGATTCTATAAAATTTTAATTATGCACCTAACCGTGGTCAAATAAATGCGAACGCATGCAATATACTTTTTCGTATAAGATAACAAGTTATCTCGCAAAATGATATCTGAAATTTCACTTATGATATTAACCTCAATCATATACCTACCTGTACAATGAAAGCAGAATGTTATCACTAAAAATTAGTCTCATGTTAGCTAGGACAAGGTTTAGATGAACTGGTGTTGTTAGGTACCTATGAAGTTCGAGTTGCTTGCTCATCCAATAGCCGTTATATACACTTAAAACTAATATAATCATATAAGATTTACAATATCAAGAAATATGATAAGTAAATTATGTCAAAGGTACCTGAGATTTTTTTAAACAATTGCAGTTTTTAGTTTAGTTGACGCGTAAAAAATTACGGTTTAAATGGCAAATATTATCAAATAAATCAGCAAATACGCATAACAAAATTTGCAATGCAATTGGTGTATTGATCTTGTAGGATACACGCTCCCTAATTCATCTCAGTTCCTCTATTCAACTTCAACTTCTTTTCTGAGTGCTTAACTTCAAATACAACACCATTTCATAAAATTAACCTATATTTTTATAGTTTTTCAATCATCATTATTTACTAAATTTTGGTTTGAATTATCCCGACTTTCTCCCTACACACTGTTCGCATATAATAAAAAGCACGCATAAGTTTGCCAAATTTATATACGTAATCGTTGATTTATTTGTTTAACAGAGTTTTAACCGAGAAGCCTTATTATTTTGTTATACAAGCTCTAGAAAAAAATAGAATTAAGGTGCTTCAATAAGATGACCCAGAGAAACTCAAAAATTTCCATTTTACAATAAATTAAATAACTTTCACATTTTTTTATCCGATAAGTACTTATTTTAATTGGTTATTAGCAGGTTTTAAGTTCATAAACATGATTTTTAAGAACTATTAGTAGATCTAAAACAAAATGTTCAGATGACCGAAAGTACATTCATTCACCTTTAATTTAACGAAACAATATTTTATATTAATGCACAATAACTGAAGATATTTGAATTTTACTCATCATATTTCTTATTTTAAAGGTGAAATTCATATTTAACTGTAGCTTAAAAAGTGTTCTACTACAATTTTTTACTTAATTTTCGTATTCAGCATTCGATTTACATTGAAAATGAGCATCAGCTTAATGAGTTAAGAAATGCTGTAAACTAGTGTTATTGTCTATTATTCATTAATAGCTGGTCACAATTTCATATATATGTTTTCTAAGGTAAAACATGTAACCAGTTTGAAATGTTTTTGAATCAAAACTGTTCACTTTATTGAACAAAACATTTAATTTTTTTCTGTAACGCTTTTTTCTGTAACTTTGCTATCCCTCAATGACATAGGATTACTATAGAATATCATCCTACAATGGTGTGTCTTCTTATGCTTCAGTGGCAGGTAACAAGGCCAAAATAACGGCTACCACGCCTACAAACTCGTTTGCATCCAACGCTTCCTTTAGTCCAATGGATCTAGGTAGCGCAACGGAAGAAAAATTGAACTTCTTGCTAGAATCTATGATGCAGCTGATGATTTGAATGTTAAATTCTACCTCCATGTTTGAAGCTTTTCAAACAGGGTTAGAATTTGCTAACAAAATTGTAATTAAATTAAAGTTTAATAATGACTTTAAATCATCATTTAAATTTATTAAATTGGAATGCTCGTTCATTAAAAACGAGCGAAAACGATTTTTTTAATTTCTTGAGGGCACATCATGTGCATATAGCCGTTGTAACTGAAACTTTATTAAAACCAAATATTAAATTGAAAAGTAACTCTAATTATGTTATTCATCGATTTGATCGAATTGTTGCATTCGGCGGAGGAATCACAATAGCGGTTAATCGCAGGATCAAAAATTCCGTTACAGGTGATCGAAAGTTTGGGGATCGAAGTTGAAACCGATCTTGGTATCATTTTTATTGCTGCAGCCTATTTGCCTTTTCAGTGCACTGGCGAGCAAATTAATTTCTTGAAAGGAGACTTAAAAAAACTTACAAGAAATTGGTCGAAATTCTTCATAATTGCTGATTTTAACGCCAAACTCCGATCCTGGAATAATACTCAAAGCAATTCCAATGGTTAACTACTTTTTAATGATTACTGCTATTTGTCTGTAAGGAATCCATCAACAATTGATTTGGTTTTGACAGATCTATGTCACGAATTGGTTACACATGCTGACTTTGATTCTAATCACCTTCCAGTAACTTTTTCACTTTCTCGAGAAGCTGTTTTCAATCCCATTAGCTTGTAACCGATAGGTTCCCAAATTGCAACTTGTGTGCTCCACCACAAGTCAACATTAACCCCGATGTACCCTATTGTACTCGGTTGCGAGATTCCCTCTCTTTTACGCTCTTGCGGTCTCTCGCTCTCATAAGATATAAATGAGCGAACTGAAAGCATCTTGTGAGGGCCGGGTATATTGGATAAGATCAGTGTCGTATCCTCTATTCTGACCGGTGCGTCCTCACGCTACATGATATGCTCGATTATGGCTGTGTGACAACTGAGATGTTCTGATCATTCCACCGATGGAGCCATTAGCGTCAGTGTTGCCAAACAGAATGGACCTGCCAAATCTTCATTTGTCGTAGATATTCGGATGTTTTCGGTCTTTCTCGCAATTTCTACGCACATAAATAGCTTGGCTCGGCTAAAATCGATCTCTTTCGGTCCGTGGCTTATTACCAGTTTCGTAGTGCGCGACGGTGATTAAATTCGTAAAATTAGGGAAGAGTAACTAACTCTTAGTACAATTAAAACGATCTAAACAGTTCTGTTTTAAAAGGTTAATGATACGATACAAACACGTTAAAATGTAATAGATAGAATTAAAATACGCGCATCCATTGTTCAGGATACCCAAGAAAAAGGTCCAGCCAGGGCCTTTTTCTTTTTGTTCTTTTGGAACAGTGTTCCAAAGTATCATCCACAGATTCGACAAGCAATAAAACCTCGATCGTCACCCGCCATGTTGGGATTGAGTGAGCACGGATCGACAGAAGCAACCGCATGTTAACGCGAATAGCCGCCATTGCAGAAGTATTTCGGCGTCGAAAAGTGATATTCCACCAGGAAAATCGCGTGCTGATGCGAATAGCCGCGAACTTAGCAACGAACAATAAACAATTGCTACCAACTTTACGAGCCTGATGGAAAGTTCGATCATCAAATTTGTTTGGCAAGGTTGCCAAAAATGAAGGGACCGTTCTTTCTTCTTTACTTCAAAAGATCTAGTATACGATGTACCATGGAATTTGGAGTACTTCTTCTTGAGTTGGTAATCTCGATTAATCTATGATCGTTAGCTAGTTAGTCTCCGCAGCGCTGTCTTCCTATGTATCCTCCGTCTTTTTGATGTGTATATTGCAATGTAGTGAATTACCAAGAACAACAAACCAGGTAGAATCCTGGCATAGCCAGTTGTCGAAACTTGTTTGAGCACCACATGTGTGAACATGGAAAACGATTGACGAACTTCGTTTGGAACAGAAAGCTGGTAGTGTGTGGGCAATTAATGATAATATTATTGCTTTTGTAGCAATAATTCCCGAAAAAAATATAAATCCCACAAGTTCTTTTTACGATGTTAACTGCAATCAGATGCAGTCCAACGTGGTTCTATAAGTTTTAGCTAAACATTCCCTAGAAAATATAATGTCGAAGAGGTTTCCCAAGAAAATGCAATTACCAAACAAAACCATTCTGATTACAATATAAATATCCGGAAATAATTTCTCAGAATGTACCGTTCACCAGAGTATATTGCCAATGATTGATATTTCAAAATAAAACCCATTTATAAAAAGCATGGGTAATAAAAGAAAATTAAAATAAAAAAGTCAGGCTTAACCCTTTCATGCCCAACTTTTTGTAGTGCATGTAGGCTTTCAAAACTATTTTTCCTTGAAAACGGTGGGGTTTTCATAAAAATAGGTGCTTTCCTCGCAGTGCTAGAAGCTGCTCAATTTTTACCTTCCAATGTTCAATACAATTCTCCTAAAATATTTACAATAGTCCAATTGCGTGGAAAACGTGGCCAAAGACGGTCTAAATTGATAGGTTTTATCAGTTTTCAATAGTATTGCAACATAAAGAAGATATGTGAAAAATTCGTTTTCAGTCGTTGACGTAAACTGTCTCTGGCAGCACTGCTTCTTCGGAATCCAATCAGACTAATTGCAATAACTTCAGTTCTAGAGCTGATCTTAAAAACTGCTAATACTCAAATGGAAGGCAAAAGTCACATTAATGAGCCTTACTTATTTTTGTGAGAAAATCTTGCCTCAATCAAAAGTTATAGCTGTTAAAAATCGTTGTTGTCCACAAACCACATGGGCATGGATGGGTTAATATAACCGCCAGCCACAACCATTTTCGGTTGTTATACTGCTCTAGCGCATGCGGCCTAACTGCATAGCCGAGGCCAAGGATCCGAAGCGGCGTAAATCCGCTGAGGATCCGCCGGACGAGGTGGCCGCCGTCGGAAGCGGCGGCCTCTCGCAAGCAAACCTGTGATCCACTGGTTTGCCCGGATTACTCAAACATAGGGGCTTAAATTAGTTTACGTCCGACGGAGCGGAGCGATGTCGGACAGCACTTGACATAAAGCGATGTGCCGTAGCCACATTAGGCGTTGCTTTTATTTATTTGTTCCATTACAACAACGAGAAAAGTGTTGTAAATATTCTAAACATTATTATTGCAAGTTTTAAAAAATCGTAAAAAATCACCCTTCATTGAAAGTTTTCAGTTACAACCGCTATACATATTTATCATTATCTTTGGTCCATTCGGCCTAATGACTCATTCGGCCTAATGACCTATTCGGCCTAATGACCCTTTCGGTCTAATGGCAGTCGGCCTAATGGCATTCGGCCGAACGACATTTGGCCGAACAACATTCGGCCTACCGGCTTCCGGCCTAATGACCCAGCACCTTTTAATCATGATCATGATGTACAAAATAAAGCTAACATTGATACGGCATTGTGAAATTTAAGTGATTCTATAGTTGATGCTAGAAATTTATCAGTACCAACAACACAGATAAAATACTCCTATTATTGACGACGATCTTCAACTTCTGATTCGCTTGTAGAATGTTCGAAGACATCAATATCAAGGTTCTCGTGATCTTGCTACATTAGATACATTTCAGTATCTATCAGGATCTACAAAAACAAATTAATCATAGATTCACACTTTTAAGAAATGAAAATTTCGCGAAAGAGGTTGAACAAATCAAGCCATATTCTAAACCTATCTGGAATCTTTCTAAGGTTCTTAAGAAATCTCAGAAACCAATTCCAGCTTTAAAGGAAGGTGACCACACACTTCTTACAAACGAAGAAAAAGCTCAAAAACTTGCTCAGCAGTTTGAGAGCGTACATAATTTTAATCTCAATGTTGTGAGTCCTATTGAAAACGAAGTCTTACAAAAATATGAAAACTTTTCAAATCTAGTATTATCTCTAGACGAGATTGTTGAAACAAACTATGATGAGATCAGATCCATCATGAAAAAGTTGAAAAATATGAAAGCTCCAGGTTATGATGGAATTTTAAACATTCTTCTTAAAAACCATCCCGAAATCACCATGAGATACTTGGTCAAAATATTCAACAAATGTTTTGAATTAGCATACTTCCCTGAAAGATGGAAAAATGCCAAGGTTATTCCTTTTTTGAAGCCAGTCTTGAGTTTTCGTATTATCTGCAGTCGACTGCAACGAAGCTTGAATATTTTCAATGATTATCTTAAAAAAATGGAAAATTTCCATTAAAGCGACAACAACACAACTGATTGTGTTTCCGCATAAGCCTGGAGCTTCTTCTCTTAAACTAAATCCACGGTGTTCCTAAAACCGTTATCAACAAAAAAATGCCCATAAATTTGTCATACGGCATTCGAAAGATACAGTATCCAAGCATCTTGTCAGTGAATTTCAAAATGATCCATCGAGAGATTCGAGAGAAATTGCGATTTCTTGAGCGTTTTTTCAAAACGTCATATCTGCAATGAGTTACTCTCTTTGTTTACTTTCTCTTCTGTTAATAATTCGGTCACTTTAACATTCATCCTTCAACTCTTTGCATAATATACTAGTTAAAACCACCGTCTTTCGATCTGTACTGTAAAATAAGTGAAAAGTGTTGAAGTGACGCCGTAAAAATCGAAAGAGAAAGTAAACAAAGAGAGTAACTCATTCAGGGTTGTTAATGCGATGGATTCAACGTTATCGTTTCAACGCAATATCGTTGAATCGATAATTTTTCTATTGAATTCAACGGCGTTGATTTTGGCGTTAATTTCATGGTTCATCGTCAACGCTCTTCGATGAATGTAACGTTAACGTTAACGAAAATTTTGCGTTGATTTCTGTTTTGAGCACGTATAGAATGGTGCTTATGCTATCTAGTAGATGTATTTTTTATATATGTATAATACATATTATCTTTGAATAAATGATGTTTCGTACTGACTAAAACGCTACGCCAACTTAAACCTATTTTAGTTTGAACATTTCTCTACTTATATTAAAGTCGAAAAGGTGAACCGCCTTAACTCATATAGACGCCGGGCCACACTTATGTTAGATATAAAATAATTGATATTTGATTTTCATTGGACAACCAGACTACCAAAAGGATCCAAACATAAGTACAGCTAAAATATTTCTAAAGAAATCTAATTAAAGACGTCATATCAGTAACGAAATGAATATGGGTGAGGCTTGCACGACGAAATAATTTTATCAAGTAGACCTAAACTTCTCTATGCCATTCGTATTGTCACCTGAAAATAGCGTCACTTCTGTGGTCTGCCATAGTCACGGAACGATAGAAAAGTGTTGAAATCAACATTTTAACAGCAATCATTCTATCTTGTGTACACTCCTGAAGCAATAACTAGTCGCATTTAAACAGATTGTTGTGAATTTTGGTAGTGGCAAATATTTAATAAGTTTAATAATAAACTATATTAGAAATGAACAAAACTTTGAATTTCAAATTTTGCTGCATATTGACAGCTCTTCCCAAGATAGGCTCTTCGTGAGAATTTTTGAATTTACCATGAATAACGTTTTTATGTGGCGAAATAAAGAATTTCTTTTTTTTATTAGTTACTTTTTTATGTTTTTAACGACATTCAATTAGCAAGGGACTGAAAATTGGAGCATATTTTTCAAAATTAAGAGCCATAGTACTCAAGGGAGAGCAAGGACGCTTTTCTAAACTTTCTTCCTTCACCTCCTTGCTCTCTCTTGAGTACTATGGCTCTTAATATTGAAAAATATACTTCACTTTCCAGTCCCTTGATAATTGAATGTCGTTAAAAGAATTAAACATAGTATTCAATTCGACCATATTCAATTAAAAACCTCAAAAAAATTAAAAATAGTACTCAATTCACCCATATTCAATTCATAACCATTCATAAATTACAGATAACGACAATCGCTAAGACAAATTATGGGCCACAGAATTTTATATTCGATTATCTTCCATACACAACTGGTCTTGAAATAAGCTGTGCCGTTAATATTTATAGATTCGCGAAATGTTCATGTTTCACTTTGAAAGAAATGAAACCCATGATTAGTGCGGTCGTTTTAGCTACGCTATCAAACTTCATACAAAAGGATACAATACAACAAAGAATCATTATTTGTATCCTGCACAAGAAATGCGAGGATTGGAAAAAAAATCTCTTAACCCCCCAGAAGTCGCGCTTATGGCCCACTGAACGAGCAGCCGCTGGTGCCCTAAAACGATTTCGCTAGATTTTCAGAACAGCGTGCACGCAGTGAACTAGCCCGACTGCCGGAAGGTTGAAAAAATAAAGGCGAATTATATTATGCGGATGTAGCTAAGAGAAATTCGCTCCGATATTTCTAACTTTCAAATGTTTTGCCTCATCTCAATTGCCATTAAAATAAGTTTCATTTTAGAAACATTTGGTTTACCCTCAAAAAGGCAGCGGTTTCAGAGGCCCGGCTAGTTACAGTTCTCTTCTTTCAATGAACTTGTAATTTGAAATACAAATGATCGAGCTTTTTGGGCTTTCGATTCTCTCACTGATAACGCGACAAAAAAGAAGCTTTCGCTTTCATTGGATCTTAGCAGCAATGCTTCTTGAAGTCACAATTATAGCCTGCCTTTTTGAGGGTTAAAAATTGTTTTCTGAAATTAATCGTTTCCGCGAAATGATACGTAGTCATTTTCATTGAATGTATTGAGCAGTTTCACGCCTGTTCAGTTATGGGGGCCCCTCAGTTTAAGGCTCAAGTTACCTCAAGGCTTGGTAGTGTGCGTAAGAAAAATTGTGTTCAGCTTTGCCACCAGATTATCCATTTAAACCTTTTCAAAACTCTAAAAGAAGAATATCAGTCGATTTATTAGATCATCAAGATTTAATTCATGCAAAATACCTGCTGGAAAAACCATCGGCTTAGCTAAATGGTGCTTTTGAAAAAGTGGCTGTGGTTTTTTCATTGCGCAGTTGTGTTGCGTACCCCAGCACGGTGTGGTAGTGTGACAAAAAATTACAGCCACTTTTTCAAAAGCACCATTTAACGAATCCGATAGTTTTTCCAGCAGCTATTTTGTATGATTTGAATCGTTGTGATCTAATAAATCGGCTGATATTCTTCTTTTAGAGTTTTGAAAAGATTTAAATGGATAATCTAGTGGCAAAGCTGAACACAATTTTTCCTACCCATACTACCCAGCGTTCAAATCTAACACATGCTCAAAAAAGGTAACTTGAACCTTAATAGTATCCAGGGACGCTAAGTAGTTTTAACATGGCTCTGGCCGATGTATATTCTCGATACTATGACGCCACCTGCTATTCAGCTGATGATACATGGGACATGAAGGTTCCATGATCGATCGCCTTTGCATGTGGAGACATCTACTGGCCACCAAGATCGCGCGATTTGGATTTGTTTCATTGGGTCTATGCCTACGTTAAGAATGCTCCTACAACTAACCTCAGAATCTGCATTTTAATTAAAATTAAAAATATACCTTCTTACAGAAATATTTTTAAATATAAATTTAAACTTCATGTGAATAAATTATACAATTTCTTCGATGGAAAAAATACTTTCAACAAAATTCAACGCAAAATTTTCCGATAACGCTAATGTTGAATTCAACGAAGTGCGTTGACGATGACGATGAAATTAACGTAAAAATCATCGCCGATAATGGCGCTAAATTCATCGTTATCGGCGCTAAAGTTGAATTCAACGTTAACAACCCTGAACTCGTTGCAGATATGACGTTTTGAAAAAACGCTCAAGATTTGAAGTTTTATGACACGTTTCATAAGGCTACCAGCAAACACTCACGGGTGTGGTCCTATCTCTATAAACAAAAAAAAAAAATTTGTCTACTTATTTAGTATATGGCATTCGAAAGATATGGTCATCAAGTATATCCCCTGCAAGTTGGAAAATATTTCATTGACGGAATCGAAATTTGTAACGGTTTGGATGTGGAATGCGGTCATAGATGGGTTTTCTACCAGACTTCAAGCGTGAATCCATGTTTGTCCATTGACTATTTAGATCGTTTATACGTGTCGCGGTTTTTAAAGGAAAACCTTACCATTTAATACATAAATATAATGTACAAAAGATGTTATTTATATGGTGCACTGAAAAAATATGAAAATAGGGTTGTCTACCAAACGTTAAATATAATGTGTAAATTTAAAAAAATGGATAAAAGTTGGAATGTTTACTTCAAAAGACCATATCTCAATGGTTTGTTGACCGATTCTAATTATTTTTTCATTATTGAATAGGTAGACGTTTCATCGTTAATTTTCATTAAGAAGAATATAAAATAGAGTCATCTACATCAATAAAAAGACAATTTAATTGATCTCAACTATATGCATTATCATTATTTAATGAATATTTTTGTATAAAAAATAGCGGCCTAACCATTTTTATATACTAGTTGATTGCAATTGCTGTAGAAACAATTGAATGTCAAATTCTCATGATAAGTTCAATTCGACAATAAAACTGACAATAGCAGATGAACTTGTGCCAATAACATCCCCTTCGACCAGTTTTAACATCTATCAACCCAACTAGCGAATCACGATTATAAAAAATTTCCAACAAAAACCGTATCATAACATAAATTGATCTGAATCAGCAAATATCTTCATATTTGTTAAATTTATGGTTTTATTTTTCCATGATTTGTAGTTTCAACTAATGTATAGAAATTGATAGGTCGTCGTTTTGAATATAAAGATATTCACTAAATAGTGATAATACATATAGTTGAGATCAATTATATTGTCTATTTATGAATGTAGACAACTCTATTTTATATTCTTCTTAATGAAAATTAACGATGAAACGTCTACCTGTTCAATAATGAAAAAATAGTTAGAATCGGTCAACAAACCATTGAGATATGTCCTTTTGAAATAAACATTCCAACTTTTATCCATTTTTTTAATTTACACATAATATTTAACGTTTGGTAGACAACCCTATTTTCATATTTTTTAGTGCACCATATAAATAACATCTTTTGTACATTATATTTATGTAATTAAATGATAAGGCTTTCCTTTAAAAACCGCGACACGTTTAAACGATCTAAATAGTCAATGGACAAACATCGATTCACGCCTGAAGTCTGGTAGAAAACCCATCTATGACCGCATACCACATCCAAACCGTTATAACTATAGATTCCGTCAATGAAATATTTTCAAACTTGCAGGGGATATACTTGATGACCATATCTTTCGAATGCCATGTACTTAATAAGTAGACAAATATTTTTTTGTTTATAGAGATAGGACCAAACACGTGGGTGTTTGCTGGTAGCCTTATGAAACGTGTCATAAAACTTTAAATCGCAATTTCTCTCGAATCTCTCGATGGATCATTTTGAAATTCACTAAGAAGATGCTTGGATACTGTATCTTTCGAATGCCGTATGACAAATTTATGGTCATTTTTTTGTTAATAATGGTTTTAGGAACACCGTGAAATCATAACCATATTATTAAATTTAACGGCTTGAATTTAACGTGGTCAGATCAAGTTAAATACTTGGGTTAGATTTGCGATAAAAAACTTACTTTTAAGGATCACATTGAAGGAATCCAAACAAAATGCAACAAATAAATAAAATGCCTATCCCCTTTTATAAATAGGAATTCTAGGCTCTGCCTAAAGAACAAACTATTAATTTATCAACAAATATTTAGACCGCCAATACTAATAGCAGTGCCGATCTGAGCAAGTTGTTGTGCTACTAGGAAGAAAACGCTTCAAAGGATTCAGAAAATAATTCTGAAAATGATTTTGAAGCGTCCTCCCCGGTTTAGCAGAAACAAGTTGCACAGACTCGCAAACATAGAAACATTAGAAATTATGACGAACAGTATAATAAGAAATTTCCGACAAAAATCGTTACAATCACCAATTGCAACGATTAGCTTTCTTTTTACTTTATAAGTTTATAAGATTTGTTTAGCTCCTTTTTCACATGACAAGTAGGTTTGAAACTTCATACTGCAAAAATAACTTAGCATATCTTAATAATAATCAACCGAATCATGTAAACAATAGGGATGAAGAGTCACCACTTGTGGCTGAACACCCAATATACTAAATTAGAAATGTAATGTAAACAAAATAGTATAACCAAATTGAAAATAATATAAAAAAGTATTCCTTGCTGCATGAACAAAATCGTTATCTGAATAAAATTTCATGTATAAAGGAACTGTATACGGGGGATTTCCGAAAGCTTGAGCTTCAATTTCATCTTCCATAAGAGTGCTACCGTGCAAACGGAAGGACGGACATGGCAATATTTAACATTAACACTCACTGTGGTCAATTTTAAATTTTGAATTTGGTTTCCTCTGCTTCACCAATAAATCGTCGATTTCTGGAACGTTTTGCGTATCCGTCATTCAAACGTTTTCAGAATTATAACCCGTATATTACAAATCTGTAGCACGGTGCTCTTCGTTAATTCCATATTGACGATTATCACGTAACTCAGACTGCCTGTGAGAAATTTCCTGTTACTTGTTCCATCTGCCATCTCTAGTTTCGTAATGACTTCCAATGTATTTTTCGTGTTAAAAACTACTGTGTTGGTACAGATAGTGAGGCGCTTATCATATAAACAGAAAAGCATCGTAGCATAAGGGAATTATAGTGTCAATGCTGTTTTGCCGAGGAAAGTATTAATAGATGGTAATGAGTTATATTTATTGGTAGAAGAGATGCTCCCACTGAAGAAACAAAATGTCATACTAGTTGAAAAAGCTTTTAATTAGTTTGCCTGAAAAAACTGGACCATTTATAAGAATCTCTGAAAGATCAGAGAATTTTATATTCATGAGCCAATATCCTGCAGAGAGATAACACTCCGGTTTTATGGACGCAACAGTAATAGAAGAGGTAATTTGGAATAATTTTGGTTGACACAAAACAGAGCAGAAACACATCCGCTGCTGGTTTACAATAGTCTAATCACTTGGAGGTGCACACCATTGAAAAGTTTTCACGCATAGCAAAAAAAAGTAAATACCCGAGTGAACACAAAGCGCGCTTTGAAACGAAACAAATGATACTGAAACGATATTTTAATGAAAGAAAATTTCAGAATAAAAATATTTAACAGTCTAATATAATTTAATCCTTTCCATTATTTTCAATTTTTCAATGTATCGCGGCTCAGAGACACATCCATGAAAATTTCAGAAGTAGCTAAATTAAATCATAACGGAGCTTACCAACCATATTAATACGGTTAAAAAATTAATCTGGGGTGACATTGCGCATCTCGAAAATTTTTCTGCTTTCGATTTTGATCTTTTAACCGTTGAAACGATAACAACGATAACAATATGAGTAATCATCACCTGCAAAATCACAACATCAAGGTAAGTTCTTAATTTGATATTAGACTTTGCTCGGGTATCCCCAGAGTAGTAATGCATTCTAGTGAACATTTCGAGCACTTGTTGATTATTGATCCGTTCTGTTAGTTTAGCCTAAACACGTATACGAAACCACTCCTCGTGGAATTGATCGTTCGTCACTAACCTGCTTCAAAGCAGCCATCGTAATTTTCGACTCAGAATCCATCTCGAAAGCCTTTGTTGCAACTGCGTGTTGAATGTTATTAGTACTGTAACAGACTCTACACACTGCTACTTTTTGTTATCAAGTTAAAATCACTGCACATTTTTCCACTCCGGGTGCTACCGGTCTTCCACTCGACAGCTTGTTCGGTTGTGTTTCACTTTACGCTTGACATTTACAAATTTACTATTCCTCCCGTTTGTACCAAACGTGCCAAATTTGATTGCCGAACTTTGATGTTGGTTCGATGTAGACCAACAACAGGTGATTCCCGGCGGAAAAAAAAGTTTACTCGTAAAAGCCTCAACGAAACCGGCTTTTTCCGGTGTGCGGTTAACTCCTACCTATAATACCCGGTTCGCGGCACATGTTTCAATCACTTTCTCCCGGGTCAAACGTGCCCTCGTGATTTGCGAGTTATATTCCGACAGTTTGAGTTTAATCCGCGATCGGATGGCGTTGGCCACACGTTAGGACAGAAGCGGTATAGCGACGCGTTATTGCCCGTCGAGTGTTCGTCTGTGACTGACCGCTGGAACAGATCATCTGGACATGGTTTAGTCAAGAGCTATGCGGTTCTGGAAGTAGTACTTATTTATTGAGATGCAAAGTAGCTAGAAGTGAATGTCACGTTCGCAGAAGCACATGGGTAGTGGGCTGTGCTTTCGGTGGCGTATCGTTTAAGTATGTGTATGTGTGTTCGAAAGTCCTGTTGGCACGTGATGAAGAGGAGTAAAGTTTGATTGAGTGATTTTTTGAAAAAATGAACGGGTGGGGTTCCATGATGAATTGAGAAAAATTTAAGGTAAATAGCTAGGGTTGAAGTTAGTGGGTGACAGAGCACCATTTTTCAAATTTTCAGCTTTTCTGCCGTATTATTTTTTTGGTTTGAAATTCTACAAGCATTGGCGTGCGCAGGGCCTTTCAAAAATTTGGTATCGAGAAAGTGTTAACAAGAGAGGGTTTTATGGACAACATATCCCAAAATCACAGCGTTCCTTACACTATGCTATACTTCTTCTGAATGGATAAAAACTTAGGAAAAAACTATTTTTCCTCCATCAAGAAGAATTTTTATTAATCCTGCTTTGCGCGTGCAAAACACTAAACCTATAACTGAATTAGTTATAGAACTTGCGTTTCTACCTCGTCTCATCAGAATCCGGCACTAAGTTAGTGACAGGAGTAAGCCTTCTATTTAAGTTTTCTTTAACGCTTGTCATAATATGAAAGAGATTTTGCAAAGCTTTTTTTGCTATACCCTACCATGACTCGAGTAAGATCAACACCATTTTGAATGACAATTAGCATACCTAACCATTAGTCAAAAATATGAACAATAATTAAACAAAAGTAGATAGATATGATTCTAGATCTATTTGGTGTTACTTGCTTACTGCACAGAAAAATAAACATTATCTATCATTACTTCACATGTTTTCTTCAAAGAAGTTTCATTCATTGAAAAACTAATGCAATTTATGTTCAGTACAATATAATTGAAAAATATATGACGTGTAATATCATATAAATAAAAGTGTAGAATTATACTTTTGATGCTTTAATTATGTGCATTCATTTTATCTTAATTTTAAATCAAATTATCGGGTGAAGCAAATTGTAGTCCTTGAGATTTACATGTCGTTCAAATTCTATTATTTTTGTTCCAGAGACGAGTTTTTCTTTAATCTGCTGATTCATTCGTACGGTGACTATCAGACCTACAGAACGTTCTTCATAGTATAGAGCGAAGCTCGCTAATCCGCTTCCTCCGTTCACCGGCTCTTCGAGGTATTGTTTTTTCATCTTTTGTGCCTGCGCGTTAACCGTTATTCGACGAGCTGATCAGTAGCAGTGTTTCGTTTCTCGTGAGCTGACTGAATACCGTTATACAAGTGAAGTACCGCTATTACATTACATCTCCCATTCTTGTCTCCCCTACCATCCAGCAGTGGATAAAAGGCTCGTGCCCGTGACTCCCTCTGACAATGGCTTGCTTCGAGGCGAGAGGGATGTTGAAATAAAATAGACTTCACGATTTAAATTGTACTAACCCTCCTCAACCGGGCCCTTCGTGAACCTTTTTCGGAGCAAAAACTATTAATTCTATTGCAGATTTTTCGAGTTCTAACGGAACGATAATCGATCATGACACAAATATTGAAACTTCACCCTGATAAGATTTGGATATTGGAAAATAGTCTGAAGCAGGCAAATGATATTGCTGGCTACGGGTCTTTTACGAAGGAGTACAGAGTATATGTACCAGCTTACCGGGTTGAAGTGGACGGAGTCGTTTTCGACTCAAGTTGGCTCTTTTAAACACCCACGCATCAGTCAGTAAATGTACTAGACTGCAAACGGTTTCATTCAGTGTCAGTCACTGCTGACGGGAAGAGAACATATGTCAGACTCTTATCGGGTGACCTTCGCCGAGTCTGCTCTACCCAACCACCTCCTATCCGACAAGTTTCGTCTTCCTGTTCGCCAGTTGTTGCATTGTCTCAGCCAGAGAAGAAAATCAGCCCTGACTTAATAACATTTTCTGTTATTGTGTGATCACGGTTTTAAATATGGCTGACCCAACAGTAAAAACATTCTTGATGCAGTCTACTGCAAAATGACCCCTCTGTTCAGCGCTTGTATTCTTTGATGGCTAACTCATCGAACGAGCTCATGGATTTAATCACTGTTCTACAGTGGAATTGCAGAAGTATTACCCCGAAGATAGATTATTTCAAGTGTTTTAACAATTAGCTTTAGATGTGATGCATTTGAATTATGCGCAACATGACTTACTTCAGAAGTAGATCTCAACTTTCACAATTTTGATATTATTTGCTTGGATAAACAAGACTCTTACGGAGGCGTATTTTTGGGGATCTAAAAAGTGTTACTCTTTCAAACTAATTGATCTCTCTCCGACAACAGGCATTGGAATTGTCGTTGGACAAATTAGAATATAAGGCCACTACATTCACCCTAGAGCTTCGAGTGCTTTGCGATATTGCGGAACTCTTACTGGGGTTGTGTCGGGCTCTAATGGTGACGCAGCCATTAATACCGACGAAAACTCCATTGGGCTCCGCCATTGTTCCCCCCAGGGACTACCTCTCGGTATTACTTCTGGGGGGATGGCTGTATTTGATGTACTCATTCACACTCGCTCACGCGTTCATGCGTCCTGTATGAGGCTTACTTAGGTCCTCTCTCTGTCACACCTTGATTCACTTTCTAACACTCCACATGAGGCTTACTTTTGTGCTCGCCTTTTTCGTTCCTTGCGAGGCTGACTTGTATGCTCACCTTTTTCATTCCTTGCTAGGCTTACTTTTGTGCTAGCCTCTAACATACCATGTGAGGCTGACTTGGATGCTCACCCTATCACCTGGTTCACTCTCAATCGTACCACTCTATTACACCCCTGTCGCTCCCTCTGTCATCCCATGTGGGACATTTTTCTTAGGCCCCACTTCTGACATACCATCTGAGGCTTACTTGGGTGCTCTCCGTTTCCATACCTTGTGAGGCTGACTTTTGTGCTCACCCTTAACATACCGTGTGGGACTGATTTGGATGCTCACCCTTTCGCTCTTCTGCCACGCCATGAGGCATCGATAGCTAAGTCCCAACATACTACGCTACGACCCTCCCATCTTGGCATGAGACAGTCCACATATACGCCTATACACTGACTCTTCTGCCTTGCTTCAGGGTGGCTGGGTTTACCCCTTACGCGGTTGCCAGTCGCTGCGCCAAACCTGCCTCAGCATAAACAGACAATTCACTCACTTTTTTGCGCTCAGCCTTTTTTCGCTCCGACTAACCAATCACTAGTTAGTCGTGCCCGTCGTCTGTTGCTCGGTGCGCCAAATTCCCTGTAGCCTACAGGCAATCTGGGTGGTTGCAGTCGAGACTGCGTTCCACTTCTCCACCGATTGACACATCTGCTGAATAAGGGTATCAGGGGTTGTGTCCCAGCCGCAGACGTTGCTCTTCTTTCGACGTCGAAACGAAGACATACGAACAGTATGTGTTCGGCAGTTTCATCTACACCTGGGTAGTCAGGGCAGGCGGGGACCTCCGCGTGCCCGAACCTGTGGAGGTACTGTCGGAAGCAACCATGGTCTGACAGGAATTGTGTCAGATGGAAGTGAACTTCCCCATGGGGTCTGCCCACCCAGCGCGATATGTTAGGTATTAGCCGGTGGGTCCACCTACCTTTCGAGGAGTTATCCCATCGGCAAAGCCGACGATCTTGACCCCAGGAGGGAATTTTAGTCTCAGAATCCCGTCATACATGAGGTTCCATAGCACTGGGCCTAGGATCGAGCCCTGCGGGACTCCGGCGGTAATCGGAACCCTTTTCTGACCGGCATCGGTCTCGTATAGCAGTACTCGGTTCTGGAAGTAGCTTCCCAGGATTCGGTACAGACCCACCAGTAGGCTAAGCCGGTGTAACTAGAGCGCGATGGCATCCCAGTTTGCGCTGTTGAATGCGTTCTTCACGTCAAGTGTCACTAACGCACAGTATCGAATGCCTCGCCTTTTTCGTTGGATCGCTATCTCGGCAGTTTTTATCACTGAGTTGATAGCGTCCACCGTAGACTTACCCTTCCGAAAGCCAAACTGGTTGCTTGACAGGCCGTCCGCACCTTCTGCGTACGGGGTTAGCCTGTTGAGGATGATCCTCTCAAGCAATTTGTCAGTCGTGTCGATCAGACAGATTGGTCATTACGCCGACGGGTCGCCTGGCGGTTTCCCAGGCTTCGACAACATCACCAATTTCTGCCTTTTCCATCTATCGGGGAAGCGGCACTCAAGGCATCTCTGCATAGCTAGCCTGAACACGTTCGGGTTCGCTATGATCGCTGCCTTGAGAGCGCTGTTTTGAACTTCATCCGGCCCTGGAGCTTTGTGCGTTGCTAGGGAATTAGCCACTACGAGTAGTTCTTCGTTCGTCACCGGAGCCACCATTTCGGCCGTGCCCGCACTGTCACGTAGTGCAGGTGGCCAGGGGCTTGTGGTTCGAGACGGAAAGAGTGCTTCGATAATCGTCGCCAACCGGTCCGGAGACCGTTCTGGGGGTGAAGAGCCCCCTTTGGTCTTGGCCATCACGATTCCGTAGGCGTCACCCCACGGATTCGCGTTGGCACTCTCACACAGGTTGTCGAAACTCGCTCTCTTGCTGCTTTTAATGGCCTTGTCGAGGGCCAATTTCGTAGCTCGAAACACTTCACGGCGGTTCTCTCTTGCATCCTCGGTGCGGGTTCTTTGCATTCTACGTCTAGCTCTGAGGCGGGCAGATCGTAGAGCTGCAATCTCGGCACTCCACCAGTATACCGGGCATCTTCCGTTTCTTGGCAGGGTTTTCCTCGGCACGCGCGTGATAGAACGGCTACCAGCGCATCCCCGCTTAGACTGTCAGTGTTGGCCTCCAATCCCAGGCCCGCGGTGAAAGCCTCTATGTCCAAGTGATTGGACTTCCACCCGCGTACCTGACGCTCTCGGATGCTGCACACCATAGTTGATCCTAAAGCGGATTGCTAAATGATCGCTATGGGTGTAGCCTTCGTCTACCCTCCATTCCATGCCTGGAACCAGACCCTGGCTGGCAAATATAACGTCAATCCATGCCTCCACCCCGTTTCTACGGAATGTGCTAGCGGAGCCATTATTAGTTAGCACAGTATCGAGTTTCGCAAGCGACATCTGTCCTCGACTCCGAGACCGACTGCCACAACACCTGTTGGGCTGCTGCACAATGGTTAAGATTTAGCTGTGTGACGTTCACGGCTTCCTCTTATTTGCCTCACCGAAGGGACACGAAGGTCGACCCATGGCATGATTACGGGCTTGCTTCTTAGCGGTGCAGATAAGGCATTTATGCACCTTAGTGCAGCTCCGCTCCTTATGCCCCTCCCCGCTGCAGCGACGACATAGTTTGCTCCTGTCTGTACCCTCACATTCGTACGACTTATGGCCGGACTCAAGGCACCGGTATGCTAACTGGGCATACTGACCAGCCGATCTTCAGTTTACCTATCACGGTAACCTTTTTTGCATCTGCCTTCAGTAGCCTGAGGTAGGCTACTTGCGTGCCGGAGGGTCCCCCTCTCAAGCGCACAGCGTTACGTCGCATTGTTCCTTGACGGCTGCGACGACATCATCTGCGGTCGTGAACTCGTCCAGTTGTTTACACTGGAGAGCAATTTTCTCCCCTAACGACCTCACCTGGGCGCCTTCACCCAGGACCTCTTGGGTCAAGGCCTTATAGACTGCGCTGGATTGTGTGCCTCGCTTCAGCACCAAAAGCATTTCGCCTGTATTTAAACTATTGGTGCGTCTCACGCTGCGCACGTCTTACCCGAGGGCCGAGAGGCTTTCGGCCGCCCTCATCGACTTTAGGACGTCGGCATATTTGTCTTTGTCAGTCTTTAACCACAAGGCCTCGCCTCTGTCCTTGGCTTTCTTCGCGGGTCACGGTGCATCCGGTGTCGGTGTCGACTTCTTCTTGTTGACCAGCGTCCAGAGGTTTACGCCCCCTGCCCCGGTTGCGCCGAGTTTCTGGTACCTTCTCTCTGCCCGGCGGGGTAATTTTCGCCCCGGCTTACCTCGACCAAACGGCGTTTGGCCGTGACGGTTACACGCCGTATGGTGTTAGTTTTTGCACTCTCGCCTGGTGACTTCCTAGGGCGCTTCGCGTTCGACGTCGTCTTGCGCTTGCCCTTCGAGGGGAACTCAGCCGCCGCTTCGAGCGACTTGGCTGCTCCATAGGAGGGGAAGGGGAAGGCCCCTGTCTGGGTACCTATGTCGGCCTTCTCTCTTCCCTCCCTTTTGGAGGCCACTATCTGAGGACCTCTGTCGAACTTCTCCCAACATTCCACCCTCTTGGCGTATGCCTGCTGCTCCTGTCTTGCGACACGAACAGCCTTCCGGAGCACCAGCAGGCTCTGTTTCAGCTCCTTGCTGATATTTTGCTTCGTGTTAGTGAACTCGATTATAGTATCAAGCTGCTCTACCACTTTACGCCTCGCGATTAGTGGCTCTTCCAGCGCGTTGGTAGGGCTATTTTCTATCACTGCTGAAGGGTCACTTGTGCTGTCGGATGCAGTCCACGTCGCTCCACTACTCTCCCCACTGGGGGGAGACCTCATCAAACCACCTTTAGCAAAGGGGTTCGGCACCTCCGATTGTTTGTTTTTATTGTTTTTCACGTCGCTCATTGATCCCACGATTCACGCGAGAAAGAAAGGTCCGCCACGCCAGAGCTCCGCAGTAACGTGGTAAGGGACACTGTGTACTGTGGGGGTTGCCCAGGTACCCCACAGGCTCCGTTAACGATCGAGCATCTTTTTCACCCCCTCGATCACTCATCCCTCGGCACGGGTCGCTTCACGCCTTGGACTTGGGGTTATGACCTTTTTTGCTTTACGTGGTGACCGCGACCCAGATCATCACAACCATCTTCCTTTACCAGGGCTTTGGACCTGTAGCTCTGGTTCTCGATAGTTACAAGTACGTAGGTTATTACAGACATGCTACTATTGAGATCCGTCATTCGCTAGCAGAGATGTGATAGGCACCTATATTGAATGGTTTGATTAGGGGTCGAATATGGACCCATCAAAGAGTAAAACTCTGGAGTAAAGTTATTTTCCAGTTAGTAACGTACGAGTTTTCAACTACACTTTACAAAGCTTAGCGTTGCAGCACATAAAACTGAACAAACAAATCTCGATCTCTCTCTCTGCGCAAATTATCACAGTTGCTCAAAGGCGAATCAATCATTACATTCACCATACGTGATTTCGTTATTCTTTAAAAATCTGCGCTTGTGCGCTCTTATAAACGACAAATAACTAGAACTTCACTGTCGCGATTTGCGTTTACTCATAGTACGTAATTCTACCAAAATTGCTTGTAAAATTTCAAAATTGATTCTGTTACCAAATTTAATTAACTAGCTTTTGCTTGGTTAAATAAAGTGTTACAAAGAAAAAAATAAACCGATCACGTTGTTGATCACTTTGAAAATATTAGCATATTGAAGTAGGGAAATTACCATTTCTTTTTACCACAACAGCCTCTGGTCGAAGAGCTGGGTACGTGCCGCCAGTGATACCTATAGATATCTATATATCTATATCTATCTTCTCTTCGATATATATATATAAAAAAGTCAATGTTTGTATGTATATGATTTATAGACTCCCAAACGGCTTAACCGATTTCCGTGAAAATTTGTACATAGTAGGCATATGTTCTGGAGCGTGTTTGTGTGCTATTGGACGGGGATTATCTGCCCACCAGATGGCGCTTCGGAGCAAATTGTGTTTTCCTCCTATTTCGCTGAAAATCGCAGCAACGCGCGATGGGTATTAGCTAGTTCCATATAAAAATACTGCAATTCCGCAAGGTTTCTACAAAAGTTGCCTGATTTTGCAATTTCTTGTAAATTCACAATAAAGCTTGCAATAAATTAAATCTCCAGCAAAAATCCCAGTATGAGTATTAACTACTACCCTGGATCTATATTTCGCGCGAAACTCTTCAAAAGTGTGCAAAGTTGGTAATGGGGATACTGATTTGCTCGATGGTCTATACAAAACATTAGCATATGTGCTAAGCATCCCTGTGTCAAATCAAGTTATATACATCGTGGAGGAATGCTACATATACACGGTGGAACGAAAATCCCAGGCGCTACTCAAAATGATCATGTTTGAAATTGTTTTGGATATATTTTCGTAACTACCTACTAGGTTTTAAACCGTTTAAATCAAAGCCAATATATTACGAATAGTAAAAGTTTTCTCATTAATTTATGAATTGCCATTAATCACAGTGCCTGGATCTCATAAAGGTATAAACTGGATATCAAGGAGTTGTTGGTTTGGTCGAAAAGGACTATTTATGTATCTTCTCGAGTATCTGGAATTTTGAAAAATCGGTTGCTAATACTAAATACTTGATTTACACAATATTGTGATATATTTTCCTATCTTATAATAGAGTTTTATAAATTTTGACATGTAAAATAAAACATTATGTCTCTTTTGTTGTAGAACTAGGCTGGGCAAGCTGAGAAATTGTGAATCGTGCATATTTTTACACAGCTTCAATGTGAATTCAGGTGTACTGTGACACTTTTGCGAGACATAAATATTTTTAAGAGTGTATTGTTTATACATCCCATCTTAGTCAGCGTTTATCCGTACAAAGCCAATTCAGGTATCTTTACGAACATTTCCTTCCGACAGTGTACAACGAATAGTGAAATGATTTTTTGTCGGTATAATAAAGATGCGCGCTCGTTGCGTCCGCTAGTTTCATCGAGATGAATTAGCCGCAGGCCCCAACAAAGATCAACCCACGCTAGGTAGGCACTTACATTAAACGAGCCGGCTACTTCGGACAAATTAAGTCCAGCTGGGATTGTAAGTGCAGGAACAAGTCGTTTGCATTGACAATGAGACGATTTGCAAAAAAAGAAAAAAAAATAGAAACGAAAGCAAAGTGTAGATTGACCGCATGGTCGATTCAAATTATACGCTGGCATGCATATGGTATTTTCTGATGCGTTTGACTATATCTAGTGGAAATTTCGTTTTTATTTCGACTGTTTTTGAAATTTTATTAAGTTTTGAAGAAAATCGATGAGTGATAAGGTCTAAACAGTCATCATAATTCAAATTGATCAAATGCAATGGATGGTTCGGATGCGCAATTTGTGGTTTATTAGAGTTGTTCTGTCGATGGTTTCTGCGTTTCAATTTTAAGTGTAACATATGTCATCTAAACGTTTTTGAACAAATAAGTCCATTGTTTGTTTAACCGCATAACCATGCGCATGGTGTGAATCGATGACGTATTCAGGTATCCGCGGTTTAACTGTATCTACTTAATGAAAGATAGATGATTCATCAGGCTCTTCCATAGGTATCGCGAAGTAGTTTGGAAGGGTATAAGGTCTAGGAGTCGCTCCAAGCTAGCGATGCGACCTCTAAAGCATAGTTTATTAGGCAATTATTTAGTTAGTCTTCGAGTACATGATCACTCGAAAAAGAAAAGATCTTGTTTAGTTTTTGGTTCTTTTTAAACTCTGGGTAGCCGGCTACCGAGAGTATCCTATATTTTATAATTAAAAGCAATTTGAACTTCACACAGCTGACTGCGAGAGTATTACCTAGAAAAGCTAACCTTATTTGAATAGTGGGATCACTATTTATTGCAACAGTATTTAAAAAGATTTTGATATTCCTTACTACCGAGCGATAACACGTCGTACAGACTACAATTCAACTGAAGAACTTATATCAACTCTGGACAACAATTGAATGGAATCAGGGCCGTCTTAATGTAATGGCATATGCCGCGGTTTATTGGGTTAAGAGAGATTTCGACAGAAATGCATTTTTTGCCTTTCTCATATAGAAATGTTATGCAATCGCTCCTCCTCATATATCATTCAATATATCTCGATTCAACGAAATCGAAAAATGTTTGTATGTATGTATGTGTGTGCGTGCGTATGTTTGTGTGTGGCAAATAATATCTATGTTTCTCATAGATTGCTGATCAGATTAGCACAAACCTAATGAAAGGTGCATCGCCCCCATCGGCTGTTGTTAATGTTTTTATTGATAGGGTTTTCGGTTACGGAGTTATGGTTTTGCAGAGTGCGGTCACACTATTTACGGGTCTGGATCACCAATCTGGTCATTAATGACGGTCCCTGATTCCTCCGGGATGTTTGGAGTTCCTTATTAAATGTCACACCAATTTTTCAGCGAATTCTTAACCGAGTTTTACAAACTTGATTTAAAATGAAAGATATGACACTCTCTTTGACTACGATTGAATTATTCAGATCTGACTGTTGGTTCCGGAGTTATATGTTGGTTAGTACGGTCACACAGGATTTGCACATATAATCCCTTACAATCGTAATATCTCAAGGTTAAAAATCTATTGAAATGAACATCAAATTACGTCGATTTGCAAACTTAGATCATTGATGGCCAATCAAAGATTTTTTGAATTTATTGTCCGCTATCGACAATTTCGGAAGTCCCGGGTTACGGGTATATTCCAGAATTAAAGCCACATCAGTTATTCGGTGATGACTGAACCGGTTTTCACGAACCAAGTATCAAATGAAAGGTATGAAATGCGGTTGGTTGCACCTTCCATCAACCCCTCCTTTCTCTCCCCTTTCCTTTTGAAGTCTCGTTGATCACATTGACCACCACAGACAGTTCCGAAAGTGACACGGAAAAGTGACCACCTATCAAAATTAACAAACACGCATCATTTTCAAAATTTAAACCCAAATGAAAGAGATATTATCCCTACAGATAGTCATAAAATTTCGTATGGATCGGTTATGTGGTTCCAGAAATATAGACTGAATCTTCCGTTCACATATGATATTTCCAAATAAGTCGGAAAAATATTTTTCATAGGAACCACATGAAATTTGAAAAATTCCACGAAGATCCATCCGAAAATATTTGAAACCGTGACCAACCGTATTAGATTCCGATGAAACTTTACACGTTTCACCGGTATGGAAGACTAAACATTTCCCAATGAGATTATTTTGACTCAAGCGCAATTTTTCAAAAGGGCGTAAAAGATTCTACATATAGTATTTTCGAAAAAAATGTTGTTCAATTATCCTATTTTATACAACAAAACTATCTGAGAACGAGTTACAGGGAATGCATACTTCTGTACGAAAAAAATATACACTGAAAAAAAAAGTTGTGTCATTTTTCACAAAACAAAACTTTAAATAGCAAAAAAACCGATTTTCTATTTTTTATATTTTGTTAACAAAAATCTAAGGAGAAAAGAATCATTTTCAATGTAATTGCATGATGGAGAACTTATCGGTTAAAATGTTTTTCCAACTATAACTTTATACATGTTTTTAAGTTTCATACTAATTGATATTAAAAAAGTGTAATTTTATTACAGAAGATGTATAAATATCATTTTAAATCGAAATGCATTTAACGAAAATCTTCCAAAATGCGATAGTTGTCGAGATATTTGGAATTTTGCTCCAACAAAAACAATGAATTCATGTAATCAGGCCCTTTTTAATAGTTAAAGGAAAACTTTTTTATTGAAAGTTTCTCCTTGATTCAAATACTCTGAAAAACTTTCTTTCGCGTCTTTAAAATGATAAACATTAGATTGATGGCATTTTGTGATGGGCCTAATTTCATGCATCAATTGTTGTTATTGGAGCAAAATTCCAAATATCTCGAAAACTATCGCACTTTGGAAGTTTTTTGTAAAATGCCTGTTTCTTTAAAATGATACTTCGAATTATATTTTGTAATAAAATTACAGTTTTGTATGTCAATTAGCACAAAATTTAAAAAGATGTATGAAGTTACCGTTAGAATTTTTTTTAACCGATAAGTTATCCATCATGTAATCACATTCAAAATTTTTCTTCTCTGTGTAGTGTTTTGTTTAAAAAAATATAAAAAACCAGAAAAATGGGTCTTAACGCAATTTAGATTTTAACATATATTTTTGTTTTTGTGAGAAATGATACATTTTTTCAGTGTATATTTTTTTCGTACAGAAGTATTCATTCCGTCTAACTCGTTGACAGATAATTTTGTTGTATAAAGTACGGAAAATCATGTAGAATCATAAACCGAACACAAATGCAAAGTTTCGTTCGAAACGGCGATGATCGTATTTTCTGGTCGGCTGGTTTCTCATGGAATCCCTCATCAGAAATAGAATTCGTATTTTTGATGTCAAATGTCTTTAAAATGCATGAAACGTCGAGTTTTCATGTAACTTAAAAAATGGCGACCTTTTGGGACTTTGGGACTGTTGATTTTGCACATTTTCGCCTTTCTCAATAGAAAGGTACAGCAATTGCTCTGAAAATCATCTTTTTAACCGATGCTCGGAGGGCTGAGTCTCTTATACCATTCGACTCAATTCGTCGAGTTCGCCAAATGTTTAGGTGTATGTGTGCCTGTGTGTGTATGTGTCAAAAATCTCACTCACTTTTCCCAGAGATGGCCGAACGGATTTTCACAAACTTAGTCTCAAATGAAAGCTACAACATTCCCATCGACTACTGTTGAATATCTAATGGATCCGACTTCCGGTTACGGAATCACAGGGTGATGAGTACGATTACGCGGTAAACCCTGATTTTAAAGAACTCTGCGATGATTGTAAAACGGTGAACATTTTTTCAAAAATGTGACCACAACTGCTTGGATTTGTAGTACTCGGCCACTAACAGCCATTAAAAGTCTCTTTGGTCACATTGGCCACCATCATCGGTTCCGAAAGCCGGCGGAAAAATCCACATTCAAAATAACTGTTACGTCTGTTTCTCGACGATGGCTTGACCGTTTTGACCAAACTTAGTCTCAAATGAAGGGTATTTAATCCCCGAAAATTTGAAATCAAGACCTATCTAGATTAATTGTCAATCAAATATTCTTTGAATAAATTGGCCAGTATCGACAATTCCGGAAATCCCGGATGTCCCATCGGTTCTTCGGTGATGACTGAACTGATTTTCTCAAACCATTCAATATATAATATACAGTGGGGTATTGCGGTCCCCCTTCCCCCTTATCATTACACTCTACTTCATTTCTCCCACTTTGGACCATTCTCACACCCGCAATCCCTCCATCCACAGCGCATACTGAAATAAGATAATGGATCTCTGACGCATCCTCCATTCTCACTCTACTAACCCCCCCCCCCTCCCCTTCCAAACCCATTCCTCATCATTTCGAAATATGTCCACATGAAGATAACATTGAACTCATGCTGATTAAGTTAATAAACTCTTTTCTTTAAAGTGTGTCTGCATCGACTTCCGTGGTGGTCATGGGATACGTGCTAACCCTAGCAACAATTGAGGGTCTAGGGACTAAAGAAGTACATTTTAACAGCATCGGTTTATTAAAAAGAAGGAAAAAATATGTCGCGATTTCGCCAATGTTTGAAATGTTCGAAACTATTGAGAAATCCAAGATGGCGAATTCTGCTTGAGCAATACTGTCGAAAACTCTAATAATGGGTATTTTTTGAACGGGCTTGATGAGTAGATGATGAAAATGGTAGGTTGGTGCCATTTTTGAATCCAAGATGGCGACCTCCATTTGAGCGAAATTTTGTATACCCGTAACCATTAGGGTACAGTCCAGACTTGATTATCCGTAATGTTGAGTGAAATTTCACTCCGGACGATCGAATCAAAAAAAAAATCGTGCACTACATTTGTTATTCACTCGGAAAATACAATTTAAGGTACATTCCTCAATGTTTGGCTTATGGAACATATATTCAGTCAACCATTTCATAGTGGTTTTTTCCAAAATCTTTATTTCTATTTAACATATTTTCTGCATTGTTTAGTTTCTTCATTCTAATAATAAATTTTTTTCGGTCTTTCATTTTATTCGTCGTTTTGCCTTTCTCAATAGAAAGGTATTGCAATTGCTCTGAAAACCGACTTCTTAACGGAGGCCCGGAGGGCCGAGTAACATATACCATTCGATTCAGTTCGTCGAGTTCGGCAAATGTCTGTGTGTGTGTGTATGTATGTGTGTATGTATGTATGTGTGTGTGTATGTGTGTGTGTATGTGACCAAAAATGTCACTCATTTTTCTCAGAGATGGCTGAACCGATTTTGACAAACTTAGTCTCAAATGAAAGGTGCAACGTTCTCATAGGCTGCTATTGAATTTCTAATGGATCCGACTTCCGGTTCCGGAATTACAGGGTGATAAGTACGAACACGCAGAAAATGTCGATTTTAATAAATTCTGCAATGAATGTATAAAGGTGAAAATTTTTCCAAAATATGACCACAACTGCTTCGATTTGTAGTATTAGGTCACTAACATCCATTCAAAGTCTATTTGGCCACATTGGCCACCATCCTCGGTTCCGGAAGCCCCGGCGGAAGTATCTAAATTCAGAATAACAGTCACATCGGTTTCTCGGAGATGGCTAGACCGATTCGACTAAACTTGGCCTCAAATGAAAGGTATTGCGTCCCCGTAAATGGCTATTTAATTTCATCCCGATCCGACTTCCGGTTCCGGAGTTACAGGTTGTGGCGTGCGATCACATAGCAAATTGTGATTCAAACCGATACTCCGATGAAAGCAAAAAAGGTAAAAATTTCGCTAAAATGTCTCTCAAACAACTTAAATTTGCTGTTCTAGGTCACCGACGGCCAACCAAACTTTCGTTGACTACATTAACCACCATAGACGGTTCCGGAAGTGCCCGGGAAAAGCGGCCATCTTTCAAAATTTACGAACTCACATCAGTTTCCCGGAAATGGTTGGGCCAATTTTCACAAACTTAGTCCCAAATGATAGCTATAATATCCCCATAGATGTCTATAAAATTTCGTATGGATCGCTTATATGGTTCCGGAAATATAGATTAAACCGTCCGGTCACATATGAAATTCCCATATAAGCCGGAACTCAAATTTTTTTTCAAAGGGGGGACCTCATGAAATTTCAGAAATCGAATTCGTATTTTTGATGCCAAACATCTTTAAAATGCATGAAACGTCGAGATTTTATGTTATCTCGAAAAAATTTTTTTTTATAAAAATCGACTTTTTGGGACTTTGCCGATTTCGCACCTTTTTGCCTTTCTCAATAGAAAGGTATTGCAATTGCTCTGAAAACCGACTTTTTAACGGAGGCCCGGAGGGCCGAGTAACATATACCATTCGATTCAGTTCGTCGAGTTCGGCAAATGTCTGTGTGTGTGTATGTATGTATGTGTGTGTGTATGTGTGTGTGTATGTGACCAAAAATGTCACTCATTTTTCTCAGAGATGGCTGAACCGATTTTGACAAACTTAGTCTCAAATGAAAGGTGCAACGTTCTCATAGGCTGCTATTGAATTTCTAATGGATCCGACTTCCGGTTCCGGAATTACAGGGTGATAAGTACGAACACGCAGAAAATGTCGATTTTAATAAATTCTGCAATGAATGTATAAAGGTGAAAATTTTTCCAAAATATGACCACAACTGCTTCGATTTGTAGTATTAGGTCACTAACATCCATTCAAAGTCTATTTGGCCACATTGGCCACCATCCTCGGTTCCGGAAGCCCCGGCGGAAGTATCTAAATTCAGAATAACAGTCACATCGGTTTCTCGGAGATGGCTAGACCGATTCGACTAAACTTGGCCTCAAATGAAAGGTATTGCGTCCCCGTAAATGGCTATTTAATTTCATCCCGATCCGACTTCCGGTTCCGGAGTTACAGGTTGTGGCGTGCGATCACATAGCAAATTGTGATTCAAACCGATACTCCGATGAAAGCAAAAAAGGTAAAAATTTCGCTAAAATGTCTCTCAAACAACTTAAATTTGCTGTTCTAGGTCACCGACGGCCAACCAAACTTTCGTTGACTACATTAACCACCATAGACGGTTCCGGAAGTGCCCGGGAAAAGCGGCCATCTTTCAAAATTTACGAACTCACATCAGTTTCCCGGAAATGGTTGGACCAATTTTCACAAACTTAGTCCCAAATGATAGCTATAATATCCCCATAGATGTCTATAAAATTTCGTACGGATCGCTTATATGGTTCCGGAAATATAGACTAAACCGTCCGGTCACATATGAAATTCCCATATAAGCCGGAACTCAAATTTTTTTTCAAAGGGGGGACCTCATGAAATTTCAGAAATCGAATTCGTATTTTTGATGCCAAACATCTTTAAAATGCATGAAACGTCGAGATTTTATGTTATCTCGAAAAAAATTTTTTTTATAAAAATCGACTTTTTGGGACTTTGCCGATTTCGCACCTTTTTGCCTTTCTCAATAGAAAGGTATTGCAATTGCTCTGAAAACCGACTTTTTAACGGAGGCCCGGAGGGCCGAGTGACATATACCATTCGATTCAGTTCGTCGAGTTCGGCAAATGTCTGTGTGTGTGTATGTATGTGTGTGTGTATGTATGTGTGTATGTGCGTCTGTGTGTGTGTACGCGAACACAATCTCACTCACTTTTCTCAGAGATGGATGAACCGATTTTGACTAACTTAGTCCCAAATGAGAGTTGCAACGTTCCCATAGGCTGCTATTGAATTTCTAATGGATCCGACTTCCGGTTCCGGAATTACAGGGTGGTGAGTACGATCACGCAGAAAATGTCGATTTTAAGAAATTCTGCAATGAATGTATAATGGTGAAAATTTTTCCAAAATGTGACCACAACTGCTTCGATTTGTAGTACTAGGTCATTAACAGCCATTCAAAGTCTCTTTGGTCACATTGGCCACCATCATCGGTTCCGGAAGCCCCGGCGGAAGTATCCAAATTCAGACTAACAGTCACATCGGTTTCTCGGAGATGGCTAGACCGAATTAACCAAACTTAGTATCAAATGAAAGATGTTGCGTCCCCGTAAATGGCTATTAAATTTTATCCCCAACCGACTTCCGGTTCCGGAGTTACGGGTTGTGGCGTGCGATCACATAGCAAATTGTGATTCAAATCGATACTCCGATGGAAGCAAAAAAGGTAAAAATTTCGCTAAAATGTCTCTCAAATAACTTAACTTTGCAGTTCTAGGTCACCGACAGCCAAACAAACTTTCGTTGACTACATTGACCACCATAGACGGTTCCGGAAGTGCCCGGGAAAAGCGGCCATCTTTCAAAATTTACGAACTCACATCAGTTTCCCGGAAATGGTTGGGCCAATTTTCACAAACTTAGTCCCAAATGATAGCTATAATATCCCCATAGATGTCTATAAAATTTCGTACGGATCGCTTATATGGTTCCGGAAATATAGACTAAATCGTCCGGTCACATATGAAATTCCCATATAAACCAGAACTCAAAAATTTTTTCAAAGGGGGGACCCCATGAAATTTCAGAAATCGAATTCGTATTTTTGATGCAAAACATCTTTAAAATACATGAAACGTCGAGATTTTATGTTATCTCGAAAAAATTTTTTTTTATAAAAATCGACTTTTTGGGACTTTGCTGATTTCGCACCTTTTTTCAGTTCAATATTACCGTGGCTGTTTTTTCTTTTTCAAAATTTTAGAACTCGAATAATGATTTATTTTCCTGTATATAATTGTCATGTGATGTATAATAATAAAATGTAATATATGCATTTAAAAGTTTTTAATGAATATAAACAACGCACACATTCTCATGATTCATGATTGAGAAAGGCACAATTGCACCGCTAGGTGGATTAAAATAGGTTTTTTTTTATAAAAATCGACTTTTTGGGACTTTGCCGATTTCGCACCTTTTTGCCTTTCTCAATAGAAAGGTATTGCAATTGCTCTGAAAACTGACTTTTTAACGGAGGCCCGGAGGGCCGAGTGACATATACCATTCGATTCAGTTCGTCGAGTTCGGCAAATGTCTGTGTGTGTATGTGTGTGTGTATGTATGTATGTGTGTGTGTATGTGTGTGTATGTGACCAAAAATGTCACTCATTTTTCTCAGAGATGGCTGAACCGATTTTGACAAACTTAGTCTCAAATGAAAGGTGCAACGTTTCCATAGGCTGCTATTGAATTTCTAATGGATCCGACTTCCGGTTCCGGAATTACAGGGTGATAAGTACGAACACGCAGAAAATGTCGATTTTAATAAATTCTGCAATGAATGTATAAAGGTGAAAAATTTTCCAAAATATGACCACAACTGCTTCGATTTGTAATATTAGGTCACTAACATCCATTCAAAGTCTATTTGGCCACATTGGCCACCATCCTCGGTTCCGGAAGCCCCGGCGGAAGTATCTAAATTCAGAATAACAGTCACATCGGTTTCTCGGAGATGGCTAGACCGATTCGACTAAACTTGGCCTCAAATGAAAGGTATTGCGTCCCCGTAAATGGCTATTTAATTTCATCCCGATTCGACTTCCGGTTCCGGAGTTACAGGTTGTGGCGTGCGATCACATAGCAAATTGTGATTCAAACCGATACTCCGTTGAAAGCAAAAAAGGTAAAAATTTCGCTAAAATGTCTCTCAAACAACTTAAATTTGCTGTTCTAGGTCACCGACGGCCAACCAAACTTTCGTTGACTACATTGACCACCATAGACGGTTCCGGAAGTGCCCGGGAAAAGCGGCCATCTTTCAAAATTTACGAACTCACATCAGTTTCCCTGAAATGGTTGGGCCGATTTTCACAAACTTAGTTCCAAATGATAGCTATAATATCCCCACAGATGTCTATAAAATTTTGTACGGATCGCTTATATGGGTCCGGAAATATAGACTAAATCGTCCGGTCACATATGAAATTCCCATATAAGCCAGAACTCAATTTTTTTTTCAAAGGGGGACCCCATGAAATTTCAGAAATCGAATTCGTATTTTTGATGCCAAACATCTTTAAAATGCATGAAATGTCGAGATTTTATGTTATCTCGAAAATTTTTTTTTTTGTAAAAATCGACTTTTTGGGACTTTGCCGATTTCGCACCTTTTTTCAGTTCAATATTACCGTGGCTGTTTTTTTTTTCAAAATTTTAGAACTCGAACTCTTTTAATGAATATAAACAACGCACACATTCTCGTGATTCATAATTGAGAAAGGCGCAATTGCACCGCTAGGTGGATTAAAATAGGTTTTCAGTTCAATATTACCGTGGCTGTTTTTTTTTTCAAAATTTTAGAACTCGAACTCTTTTAATGAATATAAACAACGCACACATTCTCGTGATTCATAATTGAGAAAGGCGCAATTGCACCGCTAGGTGGATTAAAATAGGTTTTATTCTATTGATTTCACAACTTTTTTTAAATAATTTAGTTTTTTACTTCAATCATTTGATTCATTTCATTCTGTTTTTTTTCTTCTTATTGCTCATTTTATCAATTTTATTTATTTTGTTTTTTTTATTCATTCTATTGCTTTCATTGATTTTTTTTATTTTATTTATTGTATCTATACTATTCATTTTATTCTATTTAATCATTATATTTATTTTCTTTATTTAATTTATTTTATTCACTTTTTCTCTTTTATTCATTTTATTTATTTTAATAATTTTCTGCAGTTCGTGCATTTCATTAAGTTTTTTTATTTGGCTGATTTTATCAATTTTGTTCAGTTAATCATTTCATCAAGTTTATTAGTTTGAATCAATTTAATTTTTACTAATAATGTTATAACTTTCTTTGATGTTTTCTAATTTTTCATTAAATGAGCTAATGAAATTTGATTTCTTTATTCTATTTATTTGATTTAAATTAATCATTCTACTCACATAATAAATACTTTTTTAGCTTTGCTTTATTTTTTGAGTTTCATGTGTTGCATTGATTTTCTATATTTTATTCTGTTTATTCGAGGTTTTACTCGTGCTAGACTCAAAACTTTGTTCTTCTCAACACTAGTTGTGTGCCTACTTCGCATGAGTTCTGCCAACTAACGAATGATCCAACCGTTGCATAAGAAATGTCTCATGTCACTGCTAGGTGGATTAAGTCGTTTTTTTTAGAAAATATAGATTCTTCAAGAAGATACAGCATAAATAAAATAAAAATTATTGGTACGTAATGTAGATCCCAAACTATAAAAACCCGTTTTAATCCACCTAGTGGCGCAATTGTGCCTTTCTGATTTATACAAACTACGATTCCATGTTTGGTTATGTTTAATATAATGGTGGAAATGTCTATTACATATTCAGTGCGATTTACACATATGTACAATGAACTTGAGTTGCTATGTGTCGACACTGAAACACTAGAAACCAGCGGCGGATCCAGGAGGAGGGTTCGTTAGTTTGGACCCCGCCAAAAATTACAACTTGTTAAGAGATTTGAAATAAGTTTCTCAATTCAAAATCATTTCAAACCATATTTTTCACTGATACTTGAGAGGAAATAGAAAATTTTATTCGGGTAGGATGAGGGAAGGGTAGTGAGTGATCTGTTACGTATAATGGAGTCCTCGGATAATCAAGTCTACGGATAATCAAATCTGGCCTTTATTTGTGAAATGGGCTTGACGAATAGATGACGGAAATCGATGAGTGACATAAATTTGAAGGCCAGAGTAAGTTGCAATACGGTTGAGTGAAATTTTCTATAAACATATCATCACTAATTACTATATATAGGGGAACTCGGGGCTGTTTGGATTCGGACCTACCTAAGCAAATCGCGTTTTTAAGTGGGTAGATGTGAAAGAATTTATCGGTCAAAGGACCTAATTGTTAGTTTGAAGCCTCAGATACATTTTTGAGTTATAAAAATTTATTTGCTCCGCTCCATGGCAGCGCTAGGCGACGATTTTCAAAACTCTCCGTTTTTACAATGTAGGGTAATTCAGACCTTCCTATTCGGCAATTCAGACCGTCAATTTCCATTTACCATGGAACTATGTTTACCTATATAATCTTTATTGGAGAAACTCCAATATGCGCAGAAACAAGACGCTGAATGGTGGTTGATGGAATAGGGGGTCCGAATAGTCCCGTGCGCTCAATTCGGACAAAAGTGGTGAGCGTCTTGAAAATATGTGTTTTGACCCAAACAAAAATCATTCCATAAAATAGGAGCCTCAAGCTTACCAAAATCCTGTTATTTTTCCACCGGTGCTTATAGAGAAGTTATTAAAATCTTTGATTTTAGGGGACATCTAGCGTAAAATGCTCAAACTGAAAGTTATTTTGTTTTACGATTTTTAAGGCAAGGCTACAATGGATCTTTTGTGTAATGCTAAGATCTATTTTTACACTCATTGTGCACGAAAAAAATATTTTCAGTCACGCAGAGCCACACATACGAGCGTTCCAAGAGTAGACGTTCAACCATTTCCACGTCGAGGAGCGCCTAGTGGCGCAATTGTGCCTTTCTGATTTATACAAACTACGATTCCATGTTTGGTTATGTTTAATATAATGGTGGAAATGTCTATTACATATTCAGTGCGATTTACACATATGTACAATGAACTTGAGTTGCTATGTGTCGACACTGAAACACTAGAAACCAGCGGCGGATCCAGGAGGAGGGTTCGTTAGTTTGGACCCCGCCAAAAATTACAACTTGTTAAGAGATTTGAAATAAGTTTCTCAATTCAAAATCATTTCAAACCATATTTTTCACTGATACTTGAGAGGAAATAGAAAATTTTATTCGGGTAGGATGAGGGAAGGGTAGTGAGTGATCTGTTACGTATAATGGAGTCCTCGGATAATCAAGTCTACGGATAATCAAATCTGGCCTTTATTTGTGAAATGGGCTTGACGAATAGATGACGGAAATCGATGAGTGACATAAATTTGAAGGCCAGAGTAAGTTGCAATACGGTTGAGTGAAATTTTCTATAAACATATCATCACTAATTACTATATATAGGGGAACTCGGGGCTGTTTGGATTCGGACCTACCTAAGCAAATCGCGTTTTTAAGTGGGTAGATGTGAAAGAATTTATCGGTCAAAGGACCTAATTGTTAGTTTGAAGCCTCAGATACATTTTTGAGTTATAAAAATTTATTTGCTCCGCTCCATGGCAGCGCTAGGCGACGATTTTCAAAACTCTCCGTTTTTACAATGTAGGGTAATTCAGACCTTCCTATTCGGCAATTCAGACCGTCAATTTCCATTTACCATGGAACTATGTTTACCTATATAATCTTTATTGGAGAAACTCCAATATGCGCAGAAACAAGACGCTGAATGGTGGTTGATGGAATAGGGGGTCCGAATAGTCCCGTGCGCTCAATTCGGACAAAAGTGGTGAGCGTCTTGAAAATATGTGTTTTGACCCAAACAAAAATCATTCCATAAAATAGGAGCCTCAAGCTTACCAAAATCCTGTTATTTTTCCACCGGTGCTTATAGAGAAGTTATTAAAATCTTTGATTTTAGGGGACATCTAGCGTAAAATGCTCAAACTGAAAGTTATTTTGTTTTACGATTTTTAAGGCAAGGCTACAATGGATCTTTTGTGTAATGCTAAGATCTATTTTTACACTCATTGTGCACGAAAAAAATATTTTCAGTCACGCAGAGCCACACATACGAGCGTTCCAAGAGTAGACGTTCAACCATTTCCACGTCGAGGAGCGCCTCGACGAAGACGATAACTCTTGATAAAATTGTCTGATACAGAAAATCCAATAAGAATTGTAAAGCCTAGACTCAGTTACTGTTAATCGATGAACAAAAAAATAGAAAAAGGTTCGAGTTTCGGAAAATGGATTCATGAAAACCAAAAAATCTCATATTTCACTGTAAAATTCGCTCACTTTTCTTCAAAATAGTAGAAAGAAATTTTGTTTCATTCAGATTTCTGTGGTTTAACGACAGGATACACATATTGCGAATTCTCATAAAAAAAAACAAACCAATTCGTAAATTATTTTTTGAGTTTTCGTGGTCGTCAATTTAAAAAACGCGATTTCGAGAAAAACACTATTAAAGGGTATCCCACATCAAATTGCACCACAGGAAAAAACGATGTAGAAAATAACCCATTAGGTATTTTATCTTTAAAATTTGAGTAAAAGTAGTTCAGAGTGTATTGTTTACACTGTATTTTTATCGCCATCAGTTTTTCGAAAATTGTCGCCGATAGATTGAAATCTGAGTGTGTGTTATAGCAAATACGCGCGAGGAATTTAAATTAAATTTATTTAAAACAAAAAACAATATTTAAAACAAAAGAAGCTCAGCGTGGCCACCGAAGTTGTGGAAAAAAAACTCTAGAGGTTCAATACTAACAATTAAGCAAATAAAAAATAAGTCCATATTTTTATCTATTACACCAGACGCTCCTTTAAAATGGTTTCGTACATCGATTTCCGTCATGTACTAGTCAACCCAATTTCGAAAATACCCAGCTTCTGTTAGTAATAGTTGCCTAAGAATATGTTAAATTGTATACAGCTTCATTACTGTAGGCACTCAAATTTTTTTATGAGCTTGATTCGTAAAAAATGAGTTAATTATTTTGAATTCAGTTCGTAAAAAAGTTACGTAACTCGAATATTACGAATAGTTCGTAAATAAAGGTTTCAGAGTATTCAAACTAAACATAAGTTTGAACGCTTTCCATCTTGGAAAAATGGACCGATCCCTTTGTTGTCATCAAACGACAATATGAATAGTGAATACTACTAACGAAATCCCTCTTTATTATCTACCAACTATGACAAATATGTCAGCTATCTAACATCCAGTAGCGAACGGCCTAGCAGCAGCAGTCGAAAGGTAGAAAACGCCATTCACTAATGATCCCCTGTTTGGAGGTTCACCACCCATTTTAGCCGATGGACCGGAACTAGAACACACGCCGCTTCGAATTTCCTGAAAACTTGAACACTGAACAGCGTTAAACCCTATCCGCGAATAGATTGACTCCACGTAATAGTCTACCGCACGCTGATGAGCACAACCTCCATCGATATCAACTCCACAACCAGGCTGGATTCGACCCCAATTTGGGTAGAAATCTGCATCGCCAATGGGCTCCAGAAACCCAGCAGCTCCACCGTTGGTGTGAATGATTTCCACGTACTCTGCATCGGTTTGCATTATTCGATCAATTACATCATCGCCGGCGAAAAACGGGAGTGCAGGATCTAAACCAATTATCGTCGGTAATTTACCAAACTGTCCCTTGCCAACGTTACCAGCTGCGTGTGCCCCTAAACTGTGTCCAATCACCACCACATCATCTCTGTTCAGATTTGCAACTTTTACGAGATAATCAATCAAATTGGACGTTGCGATTCCCACCGGATACACTAAACGCCGCGAATTTGGATAAAACGGATCATTCCCGGCACTCCAATCGACGAAAATAACATTGAACTCCCCAACGTTTAACAGCTCTGTTCGAATCACTCTATTAATCGCGGAATTCTGGCTCCCACCCCAACCATGAATAATTATCCTCGTGGGATGATCGGCATTGAAGCGGGAACTCATCACCGAATCGTAATCGTTGTTAGCAATCCGTTCAGGAATGTCACCTGTGGACCGAGTGTACAACAGAAAGCGAATGTCCTTTTCGGGGTTGAAGTGCGGATCCGGGTTCGGAAGCAGTTCAACAGCGTTCGGATTACGAGATGCTAGGTGCAGGTAACCTTGTTCGTCTGCTGCGAGCTGCCATCGATTGTCTTCCTTAGTGGGGAGACCTGCACAAAAAGTAGAATAATCCAGAAGTTGTTGCGTACATTTCTAACTAAATTCAATTGTAATTTTACCATCTATAACGAGTGTAAACGAAATGAAATAGAACAGAGAAAGAATCATACTTTGATTGCGGAATACCTACGAATCGTCATCAGTATCGACGGTGATGTCTTTTATATATCGAGGCAACGATAAAGTTGACAGCTAGTACATTTGTTATCAGAAGACTATTACAGATGTTTTCGGACAGTTCGATACAATAAAACGTTAGAAATACTGATAACGAACTGGATAGACCATTCTGCTATTTTTAATTATTGTCAATCGTGGGAGTTTCCACCGCGAAGTTTGAGCTAGATAGCATTCTTCCGTATCCAAAGAATTCGCAATTTTAGAGTTTAAGCTGACAGCTTATCCTTTCTTGTGCTGTCGAATACGTAATCCATTCTATTTACTCATTGAAGGAAGAAAACATTTCGAAGAAGTTCCAGATTGTGATATTTATACAAATGTATCTATTAATTTGAAGATTTATTTCTTTATACCCATCGATCAATCAGTATAGTTTGCGGTTATCGGTCAAAAGTTATACCCCAGAGCAAACGGAGGGTCCACGGATGTGACCACCACGTAGATACCCTTCTCGTTCTCCAACCTGGGAGGGTCACCACCGAGAAGAGCTTGCCGTTTGAGATTGTAGCATGTCTTGGCCTTCAGTTCATTATAGTCATCGCAGCGGGCACCCCAAAAGCCTTTGCATTCCTTCGACAGTGATTCAATGAAGATCTCAATAGACCTCCCGTGGCTACAAGATTCGGTTAAACAACCCGGTTGTTTCTTGCCGTAGTTAATGTAAAAATCAACCAACCCAATTGGATGGGGATAACCGGAAAACTGCGTGCTGGTGTGGATGACTTCCACATACTCGGCGTCATCTGGACTAAGCCGGACATCCGGTTCATCTTCGAAGAAATTGATCGATGCTGGATCAAGTCCGACAATCACTTTTAGTTTTCCTACATTCACCAAATTTCCTGCACAGCCAGCAATGTGTGCGCCCAGACTGTGCCCAATCAGATGAATTTGATCCATTGTGGCCATATTGGATCGGACTACACGGTGAATCAGATCGGCGACGACATAACCGACGGCCAAGGTATACTGAGAAGCCCGAAGATACGGTTCGGCGGCTCCTTTGTTCCAGTCTACTCCTATGATGTTGTACTCGCCCTTGGATAGATAGGCTTCCTTGACTCCCTGGATCGCCAACGAGGTGTAGTTGTTCATCCAACCATGGATCACGATGCTGCATGTAAAAAATGGAATGATTAATATTTTTTGTTACTATTTTAAATTGTAGTGATTCTAGGGAATTATCATATATTGCATGTCATATTTTTGACTGATTTAGTTAAGAACAGAACTAATTTCTGCGAGTTTCAATGTATCTCTTACTAGGGTGAGCATTTTTGTATGCTAAAATGTACTCTTTTGCACAGGACGAGATAACAAATCTTTTAATGTAGAATACATTTAAGCTTTCAATATAGGGGTCCCGTTTCAAAATATCGGCTGCGGCGTCGCGTCAGATTTTGAACGTTAATAACTTTTATCATACTTAACAGAATGATTTGATTTTTAGGCCAATTTGTTGAAAATATGTTCCTCTATGCTGTATTAAAATTTGAAGTATGTATAACATGCACTAATAACAAAAAATGTGTTTTGAAAAATCTTTCTAAAACGACTCGGAAAAGTGAAAATTTTCAGCCCATCCCGCACAGAGCCGTCAATATGGTGGACCAACCGAACAATAAAATAATGAAAAGTTTATATATAGGTCCACTACATGTTTGCTCCTATGATTATTCGTATTGGATTGCTTGACGAGAGCAGTTGGTGGGGGAAAGACGGCATATTCCTTTGGTTAGGCCATTAGAAGCCGGACGGAAAGGAAAGGCTCATGCACGACACGATAACGAGCGAGAAAGCGCGATTATATAAATATCTGTCGGTCGGTTTTTCTCATCATTCGTATTCGTTCAAGTACTAGCAAGCAGCCAGTCCACCGAAGGAAAGCAGTTGGCAATGACGACGGTCCGAAAAAGTGCTCCAGCTACTGGTGACTCATCGGAACTGTCGCCCTGCAAGAATTTCGCCCCAACTGAAGGGCAACTAATCTGTAAGCTATCGTTCCAGCGTCTGGTTCGTGAGATTGTATAGGACTGCGAATTCGAGCTACGCTTACAAAGCTCAGTCGTAATGATGCCCCGAGAAGCCAACGATGCCTACTTGGTCGGTTTGTTCGAGGATGCAAAATAGTGCGCCAAGCGCATAACTTTCAGGCCAAATATATTAAACAGGCTCACCGTGTCCGCGGGGAGTGCGTCTGAATTATGCCCCCGCAATAAAACAATTACCGGTTCTTTACAGGACCAATTAATTGTGTTCTAATAAGAGTTGAACTGATATTTACATTTTATGGTGCATAACAAATAAGGGACCATCCATAAATGATGTAGCATTTTTTTATTGTTTTTAACACCCCCCCCCCCCCTCCCCCATCGTAGCATTTCGTCACAAACTTCTAAATACCCCCTGGTAATTACGTAGCTTGACGGTAAATCTACCCCCCCTTGACCACGCAATTTTTTTAAAAAAATGAAAAAAACCATGTAGGTTATTACCCTTTAAAAAAGCTTCGTAGCATGACATGACCCCCTACCCCCCTGTCGTCACACATCATCACAAAATACAAAACTCCCCCTCCCCCATATAATGCTACGTCATTTATGGATGGTCCCTAATTTCAGAAAGCTATATAAGAAATACGATGTGTGGAAAGAAAGAGCATTTAAATTATCCTCTCTAGCTCGTTTTCGTGCACGTGCTTTTCCATTCCTTTCTGCTGCTAATACCATCATAACCAAAACGAATGTGCGTATTCTCCCACCATCCCATGGCCTGTGTTGCCACAATTGCATGTCGTTATTACAATTTGAATTATTTTATTGATCCTCTCTAGTATTGATAAAATATAGAACGTGCAAAGTACACTAGTCGCATGCTTTTATTCGAACTTTTTGGCAGCCTCCGTTGATTAACTGCATAAATCGATTTGTTTGTGCAGCTCCTTGCTAGTAGCAAACTAAATAGCCTTTATCAGCGCTAACAAATAACACAAAAGAATTTAAATTTGTGAAAATCTTTTCCTTCGTTCTTTTCAACTCTGCAACATTCTTTGAAAATATTGTTGGAATGTTGTTATTGAAAAACTGAACATGCAAGTTTGCTAGCACTGGCCACTAGATTGAAGGCGATGGAAAGACAGAATATTCGTTTTGGTTATGCTAGTATTGGTAGCCGAACGGAAAGGAAAGGCACAGGAACGGCACGAAAACGAGCGAGAGAGCGATAGTAGTGCTTTCTCGTGTGTTCATATATGAATATTGGTCGGTTGGTTTTTCTCATCATTCGTATTTGTTCAAGCACTAGCAAGCAGCCAGTCCACCGGAGGAAAGCAGTTGGCAATGATGACGGTCCGACAAAGTGCCCCAGCTACTGGTGGCCCATCGCAACCAACTACCGATCAGGAACTGTCGACATGCCAGTATTTCGCCCCAACTAAAGGGCAACGGAGCAACTAATCCGCTGGCTAACATTCCAGCGTCTGGTTCGTAAGGTTGTGTATTACTTCAAAGTCGAGCTACGCTTACAAAACAGCCGTAATGAAGCCAGTGATGCCTACTTGGTCGGTTTGTTTGAGGATACAAAATAGTGCGCCAAGTACGTAACTTTCTCGCAAAAGAAATCAAACTGGCTCACAGTGTCCGCTGGGAGTGGGCGTAAATTACAATAAAAGCAACGGTTCTTTTCAGGACCAATCAATTGTGTTCTAGTGAGAGTTAAACTGAAACTTTCATTTTAAGATGTGTAACAAATTTTCAACAAGCAACATAATACGTTGTGTGGAAAGAAGTAGCTTGAACACGGAACAAAAATTTAAATTATCTTCTCACTCGTTTCGTGCACTGCTTTTCCATTCCTTTCTGCTGCTATTATCAGTATAACCAAAACGAATGTGCGTGTTCCCTCACCATCCCTCTAGTGATCAGTGTTGCTTCAATTGCATGTGTTTAAGAGAAAGGTTGAAGTCGCATGCTTCAATTCGAGCTTTTTGGCAGCCTCCGTGAACTAACTGCATTAAATGATTTTTTTTGTGCAGCTCCGTGCTAGTAGCAAACAAAATTGCCCTACCAGCGTCTGATTCATGAGCTTGTGCAGGATTTCAAAGTCGAGCTAAACTTATAAAGTTCAGCCGTAATGGTACCCGAAGAAGCCAGTCTTGTCGTTTTGTTCGAGGCTACAAAACAGTTCGCCAGGCACGTAACTATCATGCCAAATAAATCCAACGATCCAGCGCATCACCATCAACACCAACGCCGAAACCAAAGGTTCTTTTCAGAACCACCATTATTACCATAGATAATTATTTGAAGATTTCCCATTCACACGTGATTCTGTTGAATATTATTAGATTTAAATTACCCTCTCGAATTAAAGTCACGACGCTCCGGTTATGTCACAGACATTACCCACCCATCTTTTTTATTGTGACCACGACTAACGGTTTAATATAGACACCCCATTTCAATATTTCGGAAGGAACAGATGGTCAAGTTTGGAAAGTTTGTAACTTTCATTGTACTTAACCAAATTACACAATGTTCGCACTAATGATTCAGAAATATGACCAGGAATCTTCTATTAGATTTCCAAGTATGTATATTTTTTTTTATTCATTTCGTTTATTTGATAGGCACAAATGCGTTAGCTTGGCGGTGCCAAATTCTTTTGTTTTTACATTTTGGATATTTTAAAACTAGGAGGTTACAATGGTGAAATATTTTTTTTTACATTTTGGATATTTTAAAACTAGGAGGTTACAATGGTGAAATATTTTTTTTTTAAAAGAAAAATTTTACAGCTATCTTAAGACTAGAAATAAAATTCTATATACAAGAGAGGGAGCAAAAGATTTTTTTTTATGAAAAATTTTAAAACAAGGAATTCAATAGTAATAGTTTTTTAGGAAATATTTACAGTTATCTTAAAACTAACAATATAGTTTGGTACACAAAAGGGGGAACAAATGTTTATGAGAAAATTCACCGGTGTTTTAAAACTAGGGATACAATTCTATTTACAAGATGGGGGACAATAGTTTTAACAAAGAGGTAAAATTACAACTATCTTAAAACTAGGAATACAGAATACAAATTTGGACTTTTTTAGCGGAGACTTATGCTTGGTCAAGATATTCAGAGGGGGCTGTAGAAGCAGTTGTATCAAGGACAGGGGAGAGAAAGCGTAGATGGTGACCGGGAGAGAAGAGCAAAACTTGCAACTTTCGGGCAAACGGGAGATCAGCGAGACAAATTAGCGCCTCAGTCTAGTAGGTCGGATTGGCGGATGGTATTCTTCGGACCCGCGGGGAATCCTTCAAAAGTCATCGGACCTCGAGTCGCTCTCGCTTCAGTTTCCGTAGTGGTAAGTGCGACGGCGGTTACATAGTTGCAGCCTGGAGCTGATCGGTCCCAAAAGGCAGGAGAAAACTTCTAAAACGAGAAATAAAAAGAGAGGGGCTAAATTGGGATATTTATCGTTTTTATGAAAGTATAAATAAGGGACATATAGGGGAAATCACGATTTGCCAGCATATCTCGGACTGGGACATTGGGTGGTCTACCTCGGGCCCGAAGGGAATCCTTTAACTGAGACCTGGCGTCCAAATACCCGGCGCATACCCAGACAACGTGCTCGATGTCGTGATAGCCCTCGTCACAAGCGCACAGACTACTCTCCGCAAGCCCAATACGCCGCAAATGCGCATCCAAGGTGTAGTGGTTGGACATAAGTCGGGACATTACACGAATAAAATCCCGACTCACATCCATCCCCCTGAACCAAGGCTGCGTTGATACCTTTGGGATAATGGAATGTAGCCATCGTCCAAGTTCACCATTGCTCCACGAGGTTTGCCAACTGCTGAGTGTCCTCTGACGACAAATACTAAAAAATTCGTTGAAGCAGATTGGTCTTTCATATATGTCACCATTTAATGCGCCCACCTTTGCTAATGAGTCGGCCTTTTCATTGCCCGGAATAGAGCAATGAGAGGGGACCCAAACAAAGGTAATTTGATAAGATTTTTCAGATAACGTACACAAGGACTCCCGTATCTTCCCCAGGAAATATGGGAATTGCTTTTTGGGCTTCATCGCACGAAGAGCCTCGATGGAGCTGAGGCTGTCCGAAATGATGAAGTAGTGATCTGTGGGCAGAGTGTCGATGATCCCAAGGGTGTACTGAATTGCAGCTAACTCTGCGACGTAAACTGAAGCGGGATCATTGAGCTTGAATGAAGCGGTGATAGTATTGTTGAAGATACCGAAGCCAGTGGACCCATCGAGATTTGATCCGTCAGTGTAGAACATTTTGTCACAGTCGACTTCTCGGAATTTATTATAAAATATATTGGGGATCACTTGCGGGCGTATATGGTCCGGGATTCCACGAATCTCTTCCTTCATGGATGTGTCGAAGAACACAGTAGAATCAGAAGTATCTAGGAAACGAACACGGTTGGGAGTATATGAAGAAGGGTTAATGCTCTGTGCCATGTAGTCGAAGTACAAGGCCATAAATCGGGTTTGAGAATTAAGCTCGACGAGCCTCTCGAAGTTTTCAATCACCAACGGGTTCAGAATGTCGCATCGGATGAGCAATCGATATGAGAGTTCCCAAAATCGATTTTTTAGCGGAAGAACGCCCGCCAGCACTTCGAGACTCATCGTATGGGTCGAGTGCATGCAACCCAAGGCAATGCGCAAGCAACGATACTGGATTCTCTCCAGTTTGATGAAGTGTATGTTCGCAGCGGAGCGGAAACTGAAACACCCGTACTCCATCACCGACAATATCGTTGTTTGGTATAACCTGATCAGGTCTCCTGGGTGGGCACCCCACCATGTTCCAGTTATTGTTCGGAGAAAATTGATCCTTTGTTGGCATTTCTGTTTCAGATACCTAATGTGACATCCCCAGGTACCTTTAGAGTCGAACCATACCCCGAGATATTTAAATGTGAAAACCTGATTGATCGTTACACCCATTAATAGAAGCTGGAGTTGCGCCGGCTCACGCTTCCTAGAAAAAACAACCAACTCAGTTTTCTCCGTGGAGAACTCAATACCCAGCTGAAGAGCCCAAGCAGACAAATTGTCCAAGGTATTTTGTAATGGTCCTTGCAAGTCGGCAGCTTTGGGCCCTGTGACAGAGACCACGCCGTCGTCTGCAAGTTGCCTTAGCGTGCATGAATTGGCAAGACAATCGTCAATGTCATTCACGTAGAAATTGTAGAGCAGGGGACTTAGACATGAGCCCTGGGGAAGACCCATGTAGCTAAATCGCAATGTTGTTAAATCGCCATGCGAAAAGTGCATGTGCTTTTCAGACAACAGGTTTAGCAAAAAGTTATTTAAAATTGGCGAAAGACCATGCTGGTGCAGCTTCTCTGACAGAATGTTGATAGAAACTGAGTCAAAAGCCCCCTTAATATCCAAGAAGACTGATGCCATCTGCTCTTTGTTAGCATAGGCCATTTGGATTTCTGTAGAAAGCAACGCAAGGCAATCGTTCGTCCCTTTGCCTTTGCGGAAGCCAAATTGTGTATCTGACAGTAAGCCATTTGCTTCAACCCAATTGTCGAGGCGATACAAGATCATTTTCTCGAACAACTTCCGAATACAGGACAGCATTGCAATCGGCCGATACGAGTTGTGGTCGGAGGCTGGTTTTCCTGGTTTTTGGATGGCGATGACCTTCACTTGCCTCCAGTCATGAGGGACAATGTTACCCTCAAGAAACTTGTTAAATAAATTCAACAAGCGCCTTTTTGCAGTGTCAGGCAGATTCTTCAGCAAGTTGAATTTGATTCTGTCTAACCCTGGGGCGTTATTGTTGCATGATAAGAGAGCAAGTGAGAACTCCACCATCGAAAACGGTGTTTCGTTCGCGGTATCGTGAGGAGACGCGGCGTGGCACGTTTTCTGTACCGGGACAGAGTCCGGACAGATCTTCTTGGCGAAAGCGAATATCCAACGGTTTGAATATTCCACGTTCTCGTTGGTACTATTACGGTTACGCATACGTCGAGCCGTACCCCAAAGAGTGCTCATCGCTGTTTCTCTCGTTAACCCGTCGACGAACCGGCGCCAATAACTGCGTTTTTTGGCTTTCATTAGACTCTTCATTCGCCTTTCTAACGACGCGTACTGTAGATAGCTAGCGGGTAACCCGTCTTCCCGGAAGGCCTTATATGCAGTGGACTTTTCCGCGTACAGCTCTGAGCACTCTTTATCCCACCACAGGGTGGGAGACCGTCCATGGGTATTCGCGCTGGGTACTGGTTTAGTCTGAGCTTGATTCGCACTGTCGAGAATCAAGCCAGCCAAAAACCTGTACTCTTCCTCCGGAGGAAGTTCTTGAGTGGATTCGATTTTAACGGATATCGCGGTCGCGTAACTCTTCCAATCAATGTTCCGTGTGAGGTCATACGAGACATTGATTGTTTCCGATGGTCTTGAACCGTTAGCAATTGAAATCACGATAGGCAAATGATCGCTACCGTGGGGATCAGGGATCACCTTCCACCTGCAATCTAACTGTAGCGATGTCGAGCACAGCGATAAATCCAACGCGCTTGCGCGTGCTGGTGGTGTAGGAATCCGCGTCATTTCTCCCGTGTTTAAGATGGTCATGTTGAAATTGTCGCAAAGATCTTGGATTAATGTTGATCTATTATCATCATGAAGACAGCCCCATACCGTACCGTGCGAGTTAAAGTCTCCCAGAACTAGCCGCGGTGCCGGTAAGGATTCCGTGATATTACAAAGCGTTCGGTGCCCTACCGAGGCTCTAGGAGGAATGTAGATGGAAGCAATGCAAAGGTCTTTACCTTTGATTAGAACTTGACAAGCGACAATTTCAATGCCTGGTGTCGAAGGGAGGTTAATTCGGTTGAAAGAATAGCACTTTTTGATCCCCAAAAGTACTCCTCCATAAGGGTTTTCTCGATCCAGACGGATTATATTAAAGTCGTGGAAGTTGAGATTTATATCGGAAGTTAACCAAGTTTCACATAATGCGAAAACATCACATTTTAAACTGTTTAGTAAGAATTTGAAGGAATCGATTTTCGGGAGGATACTTCTGCAATTCCATTGTAGGACAGTGATCGAATCAGTGACCTCGTTTGATGACTTAGCCATCGAAGGATACGATCGCTGCAAGGAGGGGCCATTTAGCAGTCAACTGTTTCAAAAATGTTTGCACCATAGGGAGAAAATGTATCAGAATGCTTTTAAGAGGATCAGTAACATTGAAAGCTGTGAAAATTAAGTCCACTATGTCAGAAAATTTCATTAGTCCGCTACTGGACTGAGTATTTGTTTGAAAAAAGGGAACACTTGGGGTTTTTGGTGTCCCTGGAAGTGGTGGATACTCCTTGTTAGAATTAAAATTTCCAAGTCCTGGAGCAAATTGCTTCGGCTTTAGTGCATCACTTCCGTTGGATTTATTGATTGTAGTTGGCGCACTCTGAGTGGACGACACCTTGGCACCCTTACGAGGCAATCTAGGGGAAGCTTGATTTTTCCTCTTCCTGGACTCCCCTGGGTTAACCAAAGATGTTCCCTCTTGTGGGTCGTCAGATTCTTGCTCAACGCCAGCCAAAAGAGCAAAGGAATTTTCGGAAGGGACAGATGGCGAAGCATTCTTAAGAATTTCTGCATAAGAGCGCTTCGAGCGTTCCTTAAGGGAGCGCTTAATTTTATCCCCGCGCTGTTTGTACGCGGGGCATGATTTAAGATCATGCGGAAGGCCCCCGCAGTAAATACACTTCTCAGTTTCTCCACTGCAAGCGTCATCCTCATGTTCTCCCTCGCATTTGCCGCACCTTTTCTTATTGCCACAATAGGTGGCTGTGTGGCCCAGCTGCTTGCAATTGCTGCAGTTCATTACCCGCGGTACAAACAGGCGAACCGGTAGACGAACCTTATCCAGGAGGACATAGTTGGGGAGGGAAGACCCGGAGAAAGTCACCCGAATCGAGTCTGACAATGAATAAGTTGTCTTATTATTCTCAGTTTTTGCTGAATACAATTGCTTGCATTCCAGAATCTTCACATGTTCAAGTGAGGGGTCCTTAAAGCAACCAACTCCATACTTCAACACGTCTTCGCACTTCAAACCCGGTTCGGCAACGACCCCGTCGATCTCCACTGCCAAACAAGGTATATACACCTTA